>NC_081571.1:37564946-37631517 GCF_022355385.1 Mustela nigripes | reverse complement strand
TTCCAAAATTCAAGCACTTGTGCACACACACACACACACACACACACTTACCAGGGAATTACATTTCTAAGAATGTTTTTTGCAGAGGTGTATGTAAAGATGCATATATGCATATGGAAACTATGACATTGTCTTTGATAATAAAATACTGGAAAAAGATAAATTTCAGCAGTAACAGATTGGCTTAATAGTTAGAGGCATACAAAAGAATATGCATTTAATAAAAACACAGAAGCAATAGATATACATATACATTGAAAAATGATCTTTAAAATCTATTTTTATATATGAGAATGGGTTATACATCTGGAAAAAAAGGGCATACCTATTTGTATATGCTATGCATCAATGACTACACAAAAAGCGTGTGTACAGTACACACATCCAAACACACATATATATATATACACCTTATATTGCTTATATGAGCATTGTATATTCTGAGAGGGTGCATAATAAATGAATCCGTGTTAGCAGCTGCCTTTGAGAATGGGACATAGAGTGTTGATGAGTGGGGGTAGGAGACATATTGACATTTTACAGTATTCCATTTTGCATTGTTTAGTGTTTTATCATGTTTTACTATTTTGCCATGAATTTCATTACTCTTTCAATGAAAAAAAATGTAAGTAAAGAATAGTGAGCAATTTTGAGCAGAAATTGGAGGATGGAAAACACTACAATTTATGAACCAATCTCACTGTCCTTTTTGGTAGTGAATAGTAAACCTTTCTCTGTGGCTTTGATAAGAGAAGTTTTAAATCTTTTGCTTTCTCATAGAAATGATGTTTTAGAGCAAAGAGATCATGGGCTTTGAAGTGCAATACTCAGTGTACAAATCACAGTTCTGTAGAAATTGTGTGATCTCAGAAAATAGTATTTAACTCCCATTCTCACTGCATTCTATTTGGTTATCTAAAATAAGATCCTAATTTCTTTAAAAATGTATATGTGAAATGAAATGAATTAAATTCTGTAAAGTTCTTAGTACCCTGTGAAATTTTGAACAATTCTCCATGGTTCTTGGATATCAACAATCCTTGGATCACATGAAAATCCCTTTCTTTGCTTTGCTGGTCACCTCTTCTTTCTCTAACATGGTGTTAATAGAACAAACAATATAGGCTTTTTACTGGGTTCAATCAACCCAGAAAAGACTTAATTCTACTTCCCTAAACTGTAGTCTGCTGCTGTAGTCCTAATTGTTTCCTTCCATGGGCACAGGGGGAAAGAAAACCACCACCACCACCACCACCACAACAACAAAACAGGTCTAAATAGGCCAATGTTTGTCAATATAATTTCTTCATTTTTCATACCAAATGTTGGAAAGATTGTTCTTTTCATGAAAGCCTCTCTTCTTAAAAGTCATTTATCCTTTTAAACAGTAGCTTGCTTTATTTTACTTTGCTGAGAAAAAAAAAATATATATATATGTATATGCCTAAGTTAACCCATTACCTGCTGACTCTTCTTTGCTACTTACTATTTTAGAAACTGGCCTCTGGACAAATAAAGCTAAATATAACAGGAAGTAAATGTAACAAATGCATACCAAGGCAGAATTATATCATGTGAAGGAGACCTAGCTAACTTTTAGAACAAAATCCCGACTACCAATAGTTATGTCATTACTAACAGAATTGAGGTGGTGGTTTAGCATCTGCATATGCAAATGGGACTTAGCAATTTTAAACATGAAAAAACCCAGTGTGATTTTACATTTTAATATAAGTTCATGAAATGATGCTGTCTCTAGAGGTGACAAAAAATATTTTAGCAAGACCGATAGAGACAGAGTCTCTAATCCCTGAGCACTATCGCAAAGGGCATTGGCTGGCTATTTATAAAGTGGAGAATAGGGTAGATGGTAGTAAAATAACGACAGGTGATGGATGACTCAAGTATACATGACTGAAGTCTGTAGAAATCTCTCCTCCTCGCCCGTAGTATTTCACTAACCTTAATGGACTCGAGTATAACTGAGTTAGTTGACACAAATGAAATTTCTGAACCCCATCCCCAGAGTTGTACATTCAGAAAGTTGCTAATTTGTTAATTTATCTTGTTGCTAATTAGGATACAGATTACCCCCAGAATGTTTTGAGAAGCTTTATTCCAAATGGGTGCTTTCACAATTTCTAAGTACTCATTTTCCTTGCCGTGTGTGTGTATGTGTTTAATAGACATTCATTGAGTAACAGTAATTCAAAGCATTATGCTGGGATATACCATTATAAGCAGTAATGGAGTCCCTGTCCTGCAAGAGTTTCTATCCATGTCAAGAGCTAATCATATACACTACACGGGAAGTACAAGACAGGAGACAGCCGTAAGCACAGTAAAGCACAAGACCAGTAAGAGACATATTTGAGAGGGGACCAACTACAGATGAACTCTCCAGTAAAAAGAGGTTAAAACTTGAACTGGTATTTAAGAAAGGTTCAAATGATGCCAGGTGTAGGTAGAGAGCCAAACCCGTTCCAGAAAGAATGGCATTAGTAATAACATACAGACTGAAAGAGACCCATTTATTGTGTTTTGTGTATGTCTCTAGCTCTGCCTGGATGACCACTTGCTACTGCTGTGTGTGTGGGATGGACTTCTCATCTGGAACCCTGGCCCTGCCTTGAAGTTGATTACTGTCTCTGTAGGTCATTGTCTCATTACTGACTTTGGAGTACGTTTCTATTTCTAAAGGACTTCAGTAGTATCAATTCATGTCTGATGTGTTTGTAAACACCGAGGCCAGGATCCAGAATGTGATTTGTAGAGAGAAGCATTTGAAAAAGAGGGAGGTGAAGAAATACAGTCTAATTCTTGTTTAGCTACAGATGCCAACCTGATCATTTTATTTTTTAAAGATTTATTTGTTTATTTTAGAGAGAGAGAGAAAGGGGGAGGGCAGAGGGACAGGGAGAAAGAAACTCAAGTTGATTCCCCCGCTGAGTGTAAAGCCCAAAGTGGGGCTCTCAGGACCCTGAGATCAGACCTCAGCTGAAATGAAGAGTCAAACGCCTTCATAGACCATAACACCCAGATATCCCTATTTTATAATAGAACCAAGGTGTCATGTGGCTAACTATGGATCTATTGAGTATAGTGTGTTAACAAACTATATAAAAAATTTATTTTTAAAATGTGTTAAATTATTTTACATTTCCTACTGTTATTTAAATTAGCATTTGAATACAGTAGTTTCAATCTATTATTTTTTGTTTCTGCATCTATGCGGATTTAATAGTTATCCTCATTTCTTATTGACTCCTTTTTCTGTGAACTTATTCAGAATGTTCTTTTGACTAACAAATGATGTTAGGCTTCACCATTCAGTCCAACTCATATTTTCAGCCTAGACTTTGGTGACATGGGCACCTGCTCACACATGAGTCACTGCCTTTACATTTTCTTTTCATTGCATGTGCTATGTTATAGAGAAACATAACAATCCTTTAAAATACATCACCAAGAACATTTGGGTTGTTTCAGTGCTGATCTCCACCTTTGTAGTGACCTGCACATGTCTTTTCATTCTGGATGCTCTCCACAGTTCAAGTAGGAAAAAGAAAATGCATTTTATGGTGGCCAAACCAAGAGCTTTTCTGAATGGGTTGGTTCTGAATTTTGAGCTAAGTGTGGAACTTCATGGGTTCATTTATATTTATTCATATAGTATCATTTAAAGCTCATATTAGAAATGCAAAGTTTTGCTGAATGGTAATAGCTGTAGGAAAATCAAGCTAAACAGCATAAATTATGTTTTCTGTAAATTATGTGTAGGTTTGAAATTAAGTTAAAATAACCTGTTGAAATAGTAGTAGTAAGTTATAGAGAGACTCACTTTTAGAGAAAAAGCTCTTTTCCTAATCTAAAATGTTTCCAAGATCCTTCCAGAAAATTCCAGTATTAATTCTAACTTTTTTTCTTTGAGAGTAAAAGTGATTTTATATGATTTCCTATTGTAGTCCACTGTGTGCCCACAATTTTAATGCTGAAAATTCCCTTTTCTGTACTACTTCACTATATTTCACTATTACAGATTTCATTTTTAGATGTCCAAATATCTCGTTTGCAAGTAGATTGTATGGAGTCTCAATATTCAATTTATATGTAATAATGGCACCATTTGTATCCAATGCCATTTTATTTTGTGGACTTTTTTCTTTTCTTCATTTTTGACAGACACAACGAAAATCAATTCCATTTCAGAGGTCTGGTCATTTTGAAGTATATCTTTTTTTATTTCTATAATGTCATATGCCTGCTCAATAATACTTTAAATATTCTAGATTTTAGGCATTTGCCTTAAGTCAGATATTAGATGATACTCTGCTGCTGTCATAATCTTGGACTCTAATTTTAAGCCCTTTGATTTTATAGGCTTTTTTAAAATTTAAACTATAAACTTTTTTCCTTGCTTATTATTATATTGATTTATACTCATAGATATGCTACAGCATTTTACCACTTGGCATTTTTTTTTTTCTATTTTGGAGAATCATTCACCACCCAAACATCAAAGCAACAAGCATTTTTTAACATCTTCTTTATGCAGAATATAACCTGTTTCTGTTGATTGGGTGGATTGAGTGGACATATAGGGAGGATACAGTCTACAAACTGAATTGGACCAGCCCTGTCTCCTAGAAATATAGATTGTCATTTTTGTTATGTATTATTTCCTTCCTATTTATTTGGTATTATTCCTTTAATTTGAGTCAACTTGAATAACCTAAAATTGAAACCCACCTTCTGACGTTATCATTTAACGTATATAGACAGGGGCGCCTGGGTGGCTCAGTGGGTTAAGCCTCTGCCTTCAGCTCAGGTCATGATCTCAGGGTCTTGGCATTGAGTCCCACATCGGAATCTCTGATTAGCAGGGAGCCTGCTTCCTCCCTCTCTCTGCCTGCCTTTCTGCCTACTTGTAATCTCTCTATGTCTGTCAAATAAATAAATAAAATCTTTAAAAAAATAAATAAAGGATATAGACCGTTGCTTTACAGGAAGATTGTAAAGAGAATAGAAGAGCTGACTTTTGGAGGAAGTTCTACAACTCACTCCTTACTCAATCTGTATCCTATGAGAAGGAAGTTACCACAAAAGAGCATGAAGTTGTTTGAAATTCTCAATTAGGTTTGCCTCACTGTCATTGTAAAGGACTGTGTTATCCTGTTTTAGAGAGAATCTGTCTCTTAACTAGTTTATGAAAACAATCCAGGACTCAGAGGGTAACTTATTTATATTTTAAGTTTAGATTAAGAATGAGATACTATTTTTAAGCTTGTTCCCAACAGAGAAATACATCTAAATTAAAAAAAAAAAATCAGTATGATACATGCTGCAAGGCATGATGAGAAGGATGGACATCAAATCAGTGATCTTTACACAAAAAACACGCGCAGGTATCAGGAATTTCTAACAGATAGCAGAATATTTCAAATACCCTTCTCAAAGCTAATGAAAAATATGGAGACTGTCCCCCCTAAAGAGGATGGTAGTCATTAAACTGACTTAGATGAGGTGGAAAAGTGAATCTACATTTATATTTTATAAATAACATATTTCAGAGAATCTGATTCTGGCAGTCTTTACATTTAAGCTGAAGAGAAGATGCGCTGATTTAATTCAATATCTACCTTTTAGAACTGTCTAAAGAGAAAATGATAAAACGACTCTCTGGCATTTTAACCAACAGGGACAAAATGTATAAACTAACTGAAAATAAAATTCTTATTCTTTTCCTCCTTCTAGCCTGTCGAAGTAGTCAAAAGAGCATAGTGCAACATCAATCAATGTGAAAACAAAAAGCCTTTGTATAAAAGTTTATAATTTATGAGGTGTTTTTGCATATAATATTTTGGTTTATCAAAAAAAAGTAAGACAATGGAGGGGTCATGATTATTCTCACTTTAAAGATAAGAAAATGGAATTATGATAAATTATATAAATTGACTAAGATTAGAGCCTAGTAATGAGTAGAATCAGAATGCACTTTATTTTTTTAAAGATTTTATTTATTTATTTGATAGAGAGAGATCACAAGTAGGCAGAGAGGCAGGCAGAGGTGGGGGGGAAAGCAGACTCCCCGCAGAGCAGACAGCCGGATATGGGGCTCGATCCCATGATCCTGAGATCATCACCTGAGCTGAAGGCAAAGGCCCAACACATTGAGCCACCCAGACACCCCCAGAATTCACTTTAAACCTTCAGAGAGGTTTTAAATCACCCTGATTTGTCTATAAAAATAGAAAAATTAGATTTTTGTAAAACCCCTTGATTAAACGGTTTAGGAACATAGAGTCCTGTCTTTGTATAGCCTCATTAAGATTAATCAAGTATCATTTCACCATGTCCTTATTATTAGAAATAGTCTGTCTAATGGGTGAACACTGAGAAGTTGTGTGAAAAAGGGATGTCTCCTTTATACTTTATATAATAATAAATCAGCTATCTCTGGGATTTATAAAATTTGAAACGTATTACTCGCAGTATGACAAGGTTTTGTCTAGTGAGGAAAGAGAGCATCTGTAACTTTCTGAAGTGTTTATTCTCCAGTCTCTAAATATTGCCAGTTAGAATTGCCAGTGAGAAAGAGGGAATTTTTGGTTTTTTATTGGCATAACTTGAGTGTTCTAGGCTAACATACATTTTTGTCACTGTTGTGCTGCTGATAATGAGTGAATGGGTGAATGGAGGGCTGGCTTTTATTGAGAGGAGTGAGAATCAACAGCCTCAGATCTTGTCACTCTACTTCGTAAAGGCTAGTCTGTCTCTTTCTTCTTCTCTCTGGGTAAGCATGATTTTTGAATTCTTGAACATTTTCTACATGATGATTTAGCTTACTTATATCTATTGCTAGAGATACGGTAGCCATAGCTCAGCAAATTGCCAGACAAGACAAGGTAGATCTTCTTTGGCTCACATTAATGGATGGTTTGACTCAAGCCATCACTATTGTGACCTCAGTGACCACTTCAACAAACCTCTGGAGGACAGAGCTTCCATTGTTCCTTCAGAAATTTCCTTGACCAGAGCAACTGCTTGCATTCAAAATAGTATGTCCTATTAATTGGATGTTTCCCAAAGGTTCCCTCTATTATGGAAAAAGTGTGATTCTTCTTACTGGTAGGTTATTGGTTTTGAAGTGCATTTGCATAAACAGGGCTGGCTCTAAAAAATATCTAACAAATCTTTAGATAAAACCATGTGAGTGTTTTCTAAATTCTCTTTGCTGCCTTAGAAACAACATACTACCCAATTAAAGAAGGGTGCAAAACCTGGCCCACAGACAAACTGCCCATCTCAGGTGGCACGTAGTTTGCTCAGACTTTATTATTGAAAAAGAAAAACCCAAGAGAAAAAGAGACCATGGGGTGAACTACTTAGTAATCTTGTCATGCACCTTCTGCCACACATTCATTAGAGCACCAGATTTTTTAAAGCCGAGCACGTAGATTGCTACTCACTAGTAGATATTGGTTGGTGAATGAGAATCGTCACAGTATCTGACTGAAGTGGTTTAAACAATTAAAAACTCCAATGACTTAAACTATTATAGATAAAGCAGAAGTTAGTGGATTCAACCACATGCTCATGATCATTTGTATCTTTTTCACTTTATGGTATCAGAGCCTTGAAAATAATTTCTGTAAGCATTTGGTGAGAGTGCTGAATTCTGCAGAGGAGATGTTGTAACCTCTGAAATTAAAAATGGCTGTGCAATGTCTCCTGTCGTATTTAGGGCAGATTTGTGTTTAGAATGCTGATTATGAAATGATTTTGTGGTATTTTCTTTATCTCTAAAAGCTCCTTGTAGTACCAGATAATATCATCTGATGGGAAATTTGCCTGTATGCCCTGTTATTTTTTGCTTTTGTTTCCCATAACTTTCAGTATGTTTATAAATAAGAAATGAAAACAAGATATTATATCATTCAAGGACTCCCCCAACATGGTGGTGATCTCAGTAGTTCTACCTCACTGCTCTTTTTTTCTTTCTTTTCAGTTGAGCAAAAATTCTTATTGCCATTAATTACATGAAATTAAACATATATACATATCAATTGTGTGTATGTACACACACACACACATAAATATATACACATATAATCTAGACCTGATGTAAACATTGTATTGCCAACCTCAGCAAACAATAAGCAGTATGGCTTTCCTGGTACATAATAGCTGACCACCAACCTAGGGCAACCAAGAAGCAATTAAATTTAAGGACTTTGTAGACAATCTTTTTTTTTTTTTTTTAAAGATTTTATTCATTTATTTGACAGAGAGAGAGATCACAAGAAGGTAGAGCAGCAGGCAGATAGAGGGGAAGCAGGCTCCCCGCTGAGCAGAGAACCTGATTCGGGGCTCGATCCCAGCACCCTGAGATCATGACCTAAGCCGAAGGCAGAGGCTTTAACCCACAGAGCCACCCAGGTCCCCTGTAAACAATCTTTTATAAGTAATTAATGATACTTATGTAAACATCACTAAAACATTGATTAACATTAGATTGGATATAAAAAGCAAAGCACCAGTGTCCCCTAGTTGTGTGTAGAGTATCAGAGAGGATAAAGGTAATATGTATGGCAAATGAAAATTAGACTGGAATTTAAGTACCTGAGTTCTAGTACCTTCTTTTTCACTACTTGTCATGGGAATGTCAGCATACAATTTACCTACTGTGGATTTGGTGTCTTTAGTGAAATTGAAATGGTGCAGATATAAATATAGGGACATCTTAGATATGACTCTTATTCGTTAATTGAAAAAAATTTGCATAAAGGGGGAAAAGTCAAGCTTTCAGTGGAGTGATAAGACAGAATGCATAAATGCCAATATAAGGCAAAGAGTTTATTAATAAAGACGTGTAAGAAGCTGTGGTGCTAGAGCACCTTGTGCATGAATTGGCAGAGTGTTTTACAATGGAGCTCTAAGGGGTCAAGTAGCAGCAGATTCCAGAGAGAACTTACTATCTATATCTATATCTATATTCTCAACGATCAGTTACCCCTCCTGAATTGCAAGTGTTGGAGGGCTGAGATAGGATGGAATAGATCAGGCAAAACCCTCACACAGGAAAGGTAGAGAGTGGAGGCATATAAAGTAAGGTTCCAGTAAAGGAGGTTGGGTGAGAGTCCTGGGATAGCAAATCTTAGAAGATCTAGCAAAATTATGTTACTTAAGTGTGCATCATTTGTCTTGAAAAAAGATTGGTTACAACAGCCAGTGGGATGCTAGGGTATGCAGTAAGGACAGAAGCCTTCCTAAACCTAGCTGTCTTCAAAGAGACAAAATGAAAGCCTACAGAGGCACCATATTTTAAGAAAACATTTGGACATCCAAGTGACAGAAGAGGCAGCCTTTGAGTTAGTAAACCTAGATGATGGTCTTGGATGTTGTCACCCCCTATGAACCAAAAATAAAAATAAGACAAACAGTACAACTGTTTCAGAAAAGTCCAACTCTTTCAACCAGTAATAACTCAAAGGGATCCAGAACAACAATATGATAATAAAAATTTTGCAAATGAAAAAATATAAAAATAAAGAGTAAAACTTAAAAGGGAGGAAAAATACTTAGTAAATATGTCCTTATAGATGAAAGATTTTAACAAAGGATTCAACCATGAATATACATATGAAAGAAGAACACAACTTCAAGTAGAAGAACTCGAGAAGATATGGCTTAAAAATGAGAAAAGAGTATATGGACTGGTGAAATTCAGGAAGGAAATGAAGGAAACAGTCTTAGAATTGAAGATGAAATTGAGTGACACACAAGAAAGGAGATGATGTGAAACACAATAAGGAATATGGAAAATAGAAATAAAGAATCAACCTCTTCCCCCAAAATAATACCCACAAACAATTGAGGAGTTAAGGATGGTTGGAAAATGATAGATTTAGAAGATAGTCAAAGGAGAATGTTTCATACCAATGGAACAGACTAAAAATTTCAAAATGTAATAATGACAGGAAGCATTGAATCCGTAGATTGAAAGTTGTACTGTGTCCTAGGAGAAATGAAATACAATGGTTAATATTAAGTATAACTTAGTAAGTTATTGGAGTGTTAAAATAAACATTTATCAGTAAGGCAAAAGATCAAGTCACTTGTAAAGAGAAAGGAGAGAGATTGAGAGAGAGAATTTCCCTCAGGCTACTATACCCTATTATTCAACTCCAGAAGACACTGGGCTTAAAATATTCTTAAGAAGATAAAGGTTGAGACATGGATTTTATATCCAACCAAAATCTTTCAATTATAGAAGCTACAGACAAATAGTTTTTCCCAAGAATCTCTTGAGGAATCGAATAGAGAATGAATACTGCCTGCCAAGAGTTGGTGGTTGAAAATTTAGCCAAAGCTGTAAGCATCAAATATATTGAATGATAAAACTAAGTTCTAAAGGAAAATGTAGACCATATTGGCAAAATGGAATACAAACATAATTAAGTAACTAAAAATATTCAGAAGGGGATGAGGGGAAAGTGAAGAACTTACAAATTATATCATGTGTTACAGCTAGGAGTCAAACATTATGACATAAACCTGACAAATCAATTAGTAAAAGTGGAAGTGTAATTAATTGTACAAAAACAAAATACTAAGGAAGAGTATATAATAGGCCAAATCTGTCAATAGAAGAGAAGGATAGAGGACACCTGGGTGGCTCGGTCAGTTAAGGAACTGCCTTTCACCCAGGTCATGCTTCCCAGGGTCCTGGAATTGAGTCCTGCATCAGGCTCCCTGTTCTGCAGGGAATCTTGCTTCTCCCTCTCTCTTTGCCACTCCCCCTGCTTGTGTGTTCCCTCTCTCTCTAGTAAATTAAAAAAAAAATTTTTTTAAAGAAGAGAAGGATAGAGAAGAGGGGGAAAGGACAAAATAAATTGTATCATTTTTCATAGCTTGAAACTAATAGTTACTCTATATAGAAATATAGAACTAAGCATTTTAGGAAAACATAATATAAAGGTAATCTCTGGAACAATCATTGAAGTTTTATAAATATTAGGAAAAAATCAGTGAACTGAAAGGGAGAAAAGAGACAACAGAGAAGATACAGTTAAGGAGGGAGAAAAGCCTTCTAAAGATGGGTAAACATAAAATAATACACTAAAATTAAGATCAAACATTCTTCTTACCAATGCATGTAAATGATTATAATTGATTTAATAAAGGAAATAAAAGACTTTAGATTGTAGTACAAAGCAAACCCCAAAACTATGACACATAAAAGTGATTCACCCAATACAATGTTATTTTATTTTATTTTAATTTTTTGGAACACACACACACACACACACAATTTATTTAAATTAAATTTTTTAAAAATGTTATTTTAAATTTTGAAAAGAAAAGGTTGAGCAAAGTTGTTTGAAGTACACGTTTTCAGCTAAAATGCAGTAAAGATGACAAAGATACTTCATAATGTATATGAAGGTAATTATGAATATCTATATATATCAAATAACAATGCAGCAACTTGGCCCAATAAGAAACACAGGTGACAAAGGGAAAATTGACAAAAAATATGAAGGTTTATTATATTTATATATCATATATAATATGTTATATTATATATCATGTTATATTATATATAATATGTAATTATATATAATATGTTATATTTATATATCATGATATAAATGTATATCATATATATGATATGTCATATATTTATATATGATATACAAATACAATAATTATATATTTATATTGTTTATTATATTATATTATTATATAATATAATATTGATATATCATATATTATATATTTTATTATTTTTAAAAGATTGTATTTATTTATTTGACAGAGAGATCACAAATAGACAGAGAGGCAGGTGGGGGGGGAGGGAAGCAGGCCCCCTGCTGAGCAAGAGAGCCTGATGCAGAACTCAATCCCAGGACCCTGAGATCATGACCTGAGCTGAAGGCAGAGGCTTAACCCACTGAGCCACACGGGCGCCCCAAATTATATTTTTCTAATTTCTAATTTCAAAATGAACTGGGAAAAATACAAGCCCGAGTATATAAAATCTCCATAATATAATTTATAAAGATACTTGATTAATCTATATTAACTTCAGTATCCTATGCCTCAGGAATGCGTCTTCCTTTTTTTAGATTCTATGGGATATACAGTATAATTTTAAGAGTTTATATATGTGTGTGGAAGTGTGCCTGTGTGTGTGGAGGGAGAATTATTTTAAGGAATTGTCTCATGCAATCATGGGGGCTGCCAAGTACAAAAACTGCAGGTAGGCAGACAGGCTGTACGCCTAAATGGGCTGACGTTGCAGCCAGAGTCCAAAGGCTGTCTAATCCAGAATTCCCTCTTCTTTATGGGATGTCCTTTACATGGCTGAATGAGGTCCACCCACATTATGGAGGGAATCTCAACATCTAAATGACTTAGCTGTGATGTACAGCTACACACACAAACACACACATAATATATGTGTTTCTCAGTGCTACAAATTTTTGATAAAATCATTTACTGGTGTTACACCATTCCATAAAAATAAATACCTCAAAATATATTGATGTACCTCTCTGTTATAAGACCTTATGGCATTGACTCCTAGTGTCTCCAGTATATTTATTTTTTCTCCTTCTTCCTTTTAATATTAAAGTCATTGCACCATCAAATTTTAAAAAGTGTACATGGCTGCTCACTTTAAAAACTAGACCTGTTATTCTTTGTAGCTAGATATTTTCAGATGATTAAGTTTTGCCAACTGGATACAAATGGAAATGATGGGTGCACCTTCAAATCTCCTTCTTTAAAAGTGCAAGTACTTAGTGCTCATACTTTGCACTTTTCCTCAGGCTTGATGCCAGAGGTGGTAGTAACCCAACTTTGACCATCTAGACAAAGAAACAACATATGAAGCTGGAAGAGGGGAAAAAAAAAAATGGGTGTCTGAATGACCCCAGCTACAGAGCTATCCCGTTATCCTGGACTAGCAAGATGCTTATGTAAGATATAGGTAAACTCTCTCATCTAAACTTTATCTGGGGTCTCTTAGTACAGTCACATAGTCTTTATTCCAATAACAAACAATAATAAGTTTACCAAAATTTCCATACGTCAAGAATTGTGATGCATCTACGTCAGAACATTTTTTCTGCATTTTTTCATAATTAAGAGCCTTTGTTTATAAGTTGCTTCATGAAACAGATTGTACCAATTTATATGAACACCCTCTGTTTATGATAGTATCAGTATCACTGAAACCTATTTCCTCAGACTTTATGATGACGTAAAGGAGATCAAAGATATGTTCTCTCTGCAATCAGTCATACTTCTCACATGCTCTGTTCACCAATTTCTTTCCCTTACATCTTGTAGTTATTTAAATATCAGAACTTGAAAGAGGAAGAAAAACTGCACGGGGTTTTCCTTTGGGGCTTAAAAAAAGAAAATAATAATCTCCATTACATGGTACTTTTCATCTTTACCCTGACTTTCAATAAATAAAGCCTCTAATGATATTAATTAAAAAGACTACTTTAAGATTAACGATATGAGCAGAGGAGAGTATTAAGGGGATTTTGGATTTTGCCTCGACTTCAAATATTATTTACTGTCCACGCAGTTCAAAACCCCCTTCATGAGCTGCTCTGATTACGCAGCATTCGTACTACTGCAGATGAAGGGAAGCTTAAAGCCCATTTAGAGCTTTTATGTTCAGGCCTCCACCAGCCCCTCCCCCACCACCCTGTGTGACTTGGACATAGAGTCAATTGAAAAATCACTTGTGAAAATGACATGCAGATAAAATATAATTTAACTGTATTTTTACTTCATTATCCTGAATATTTTCCATAAGTTTTTAGAGACAAAGATTTCTGACAGCACTTCCCCACCAATTTAACAGTGACTCAAGTGTTAAAGATGAATCCCAAGCATGTGCTGATAACAGCACCTTTTAGCTGACTGCTTGGGGAACTCCAAACCCACTTTCCCTTGGCCTTTGTGGTTCTCTTGAGGAGCGCAGCGGGTTTCCAGACATTTGCTCAGGCCCAAACTGTCATGACAGAGGCAATTAATGTGGTAATGAGAGTTTGGCATCCAAAATGTTATTTCCTACAGGGCTTGTCACATATTTCAGAGAACATTAGGAGCAAACAAAATTCTGCTTTGTCCTTCCCATCCCCAAACAGTTGGACCTTGAAAATCCCATGTATTAGAGGCATACCAAGGAAAGACTGACAAAGCAGGGCAGAGGGGAGCACTTGAAATTTATCAGTTTAAAGACTTGCCGGTGAAAATTGTAGGAATACTGAGAAAAGAGGTAAAGAGGTAAAGAAAGAAAGAAAAAAAGGTAAGCATAATTTTTTCCTATACTGCCAACTTTTACAAACTAACATTTTTTAAAATGCAGATTAACTCCAAATTTCAACATATATTTGTGGGAGATGGATCTTCCTCCTGAGTTTGAGTGTCTCACCTTTTCTGTGCACATGAACTTGAATAGTCATATTGAAGAAGACTGCAGGACCCTGAGCACCAGTATCTGGCAAGCTTAAATTTCTGCCACAAACTCAATTTTGAGGTCATATAATAACTCTATAACTGAGCTTGATTTAAAGTTACAGAAAGTTCTCTCCTATGAAATTTCCTGAAACAAAACTGTAGAATAAGTATTGTCCTTTGATGGAATCTCAGTGTTATGTTCAATAACTATTCTGTAAAACAAACATGATAAGCTGATCAATGCACCACACCTTTTAATTAATAAATTAACTAAAGTTTGGAGATGAAAATCAGAAAGGAAAAAAAAAATAATAATGCTTTCAGCAGTGGCTTGGCTTGTTCAGGCCTTTTTTGTCCCATTTTATCTCTTGGGATATTTTGTAATGAAGCCTGGAGTGTCCATGTCAGATCAAATACTCCAAGGTTTTATGATCTAAAGGTTTTTAACACTTTCTGCTGCAGGAGTGGGTAATCATTTGAAGGTGGTTTTCCATTAGGTATGAAACCCTGTAACGTCTGGGATAGTCATATGTGTATTTATAGATCGCTTTCAGGAGAGTGGTACTTTGTGAATGGATCTTTGTAATTGCAATGCAATCTCAGGGCAGATTACAACTGTGTGTCCAGTGATTCTAAATCCATACCCTGTCACTAGCTCTACTGCCTAGGAAATATGACATAACATAGCTGTCTAGTGCCCCCATCAGCGTTTACAGAGACTGAATCGTTGTCTCTCCCATAAAAGATTACATACCTTTATCCATACCTACGGCCTGGAGAGCATCTTTTGCTCTCCATATCCTTTAGCCTCGTACATACAGACCTATGAGGGGCAGTTCCACCATTTAAAAATAAATATTTCTATTTGTCGGTAAGAAAAGTAGATAACTGAGATGTCAAAAGGGAGATATTAAAAGAAAAAAAAAAGGCCGAAAGATAAAATGGGTTAACCTAGTAATAGTATTTTGGTAATCTATTGCTGCTTAAAAGCTCCCCCCGCCCCCCAAAAAGTGGCTTGAACAATGGAGTCTAGTTCAGGATTTCTTATGCAGTGACAATCAGAACTTTGCTGGGGCTGGAATCATCCTATGTCTGGCAAATGGTAGTGACTATGCACTGGACACATCAAACAGCTGGGGGAAAGAAAAACTGGCCCTCCTTGGTTATCTCTCTAGCTCCATGTGCTTTCTATAGCACGGTGGCTTCAGGGACTTCTCACATAGCTATAGAGCTCCAAACACATGTGTCCCAAAAGAGACAGAGAGAGAGAGCACGCAGATGGGAACTTTACCACAATGTATGACTTAGAAGGCACACAGTAGTTCCTGCCACATTCCATTTGTTAGAAGTAAGTTATTAAGTCCAGTCCATATTTAATGGGGAGATAAACTCAATCTTTTGGTAGGAGGGCTCTCAAAGAATTAGTGGACACAGTGTTAAAACCACCACAAATAGAAACATCATTCATTTCTGCTATTTAATAGTATCAATGATATTCTTTATAATTTTAGGTGCTTAATGTATGCCAGGTGTATTAAGGATATCACCTGCAATATATCGTCTGAGGTAACTACTCCATTGTCCCCAGATTAAAGATAAAGTCTGAAATTTAGAGAGGTCTCATAAAGTGCCATGATTCTACTTCTAGTAAGGGGTAAGAAATGATCTCTACCAGCACCTTCATACTCCGAAGGATGCTCTTTTCAGCGGTATACTCTACCACTACATCAAATTATATATTTGTAACCTGATTTTCTATACAGCATTGATGCATGGGGCAGGTATCCTATGTGATTTTGCTCGTTGTTTTGGTTAGATCACTTTATGTCTTGCTAACTTACAGGCCAAATATGTTAGATAAAAGTGCTGTTATAGATATGAGAGATGTGTTCGTTGCTGCATATGAATTCATTACATGCTCTCGGAGAAAGCACTGGATAGTAAAAGAAATTAACTTGTAAAACCACTATTAATTTATGTTGACACAGAATGAAACTGAAAATAAGGAGATATGTGTAGCTGATAGGTAACACCTTGGAAAAACTGCTGAGCGGTTCCCTCTTAATGGGAACATCCTGAAGTATGGTATGACAGATGACAGTATTGTCCACTATTATTACCTCTTCTTCAGCAAGAGTTATTAAAAAAACCTCTGAGCCAAGTTGCTTAAATCATCAATAATATCCCTGTAAACACCTGCCACAGTTTAACCAAATACATCACAATGGGGAAGACTGATAACCAACTCAGGCACACAGTGTATTAACTGGGTGTTAAAATATTTTGCATAATAACATAAGAATCAAAATATACCATATACCAGTCCTAGACGTTTGAAGCTGTGTGCATGTGTATGATGTTTACATGCTATTTTAATGACTTACCTACCCACTAAGAAAGGACAATAAGAAAGATCAGTTATTGGACTTAAGCAATTCTTAATTATTTTTGTGATATTTAACCTTCAAGCTCTTCAGACCTTAGTAAAAGTTTGTAAATATAGTAATAAAGAATTACTCATAGTCAACGTTATACATAAGGGATTTGACAAGGTAAATCTTTTTGAAAAACGTACACATTTTAGTCTAAGTTTATATTAACTACTTTGTATTTCCCACATGTTCCTATCTGTAAGAAGGATCACATCCTCTCTTAGAGTTGAAAAGCACCTGCATCTTCACTCATTGATGTTTAAAGATCGAGTGTTAGGTTTTAGTTATTAAAACATGAGTTTTGAAAAGCAGATTGAATTCTGGTACAAATGAGGTATTTTAAGCCAAGAATTCAATATATAAATTCAGTTTATGATACTCAGTGTGTGTACTTCTTAGGGCAAGTCTCTAAATCACTTAGTGGTTCAATTTTACATCTAAAGATTGGACTAGTAGGGATTGTATTTCAAATGTACTTTTCCCTAGAATGCCTTATGCATGATATGCGTGATTATCTTTGTATCCTGGAGGAAGAAGAAACACTATAACTATAAAATGGGAAATGAGAGACACTCAGTGTTATGTGACTTATCACAGAGCTAGTTAATGAGACCTCCCCACCAAAATTTGTCTTTTGACTTTCAATCTGAATTTCTTTTCATTAAACAATTTACATTAATAGAAATAAGAAGTACAAGAGCACAAATTGTTTCTTAACTCAAGACTGGCCCTCTTTCTGTCAAATATCCCAAGAGGTAAACTAAGGATGTAGGTATTTTTGTCTCATAAGCTCGTAAATGTAATATGTAAGCTTCCTTTATGTCCTTCCCTCTCTCACACCAAAAAAGACTTAAGACAAAAAGGAATTCTTTTACAGGAGGCTGAGGTTAGAATTATATAACCAAGTACCAAAATCACACAGAAGAAATGCCGAAAACTCTTCTTTATTCTTGAATATTCTGCCTTAGGCAACTATTTATTAGACATCTTTAAACCATACAAGATTCTCTACAAACTCAGGGTGAATGTATTTTCTTATCCCTCCGCTTCCTCACCCACCCCAGTTACTCTCTGTCCAATGACATGTCACTACCACAGACTTCCTCCTTGGTGACACTCCCCCATTGATAATTATGGAATTATCCATAAACTCAAACTTCTTATTTATTCTACCAGAAGTGTGTCTTTTATCCAATGTTCAGTTGTCTCCCTCTTCAGCTTTACCACTGTGATCTAAACAACCATCACTTTTCTCTTGAAACAACATCCTACATTATTTCCCTCAAGTTCCTCTTGTCTGTTCAATATCATTACAAAACATGAATCATATCATGTATTCCTCCCCAAAAAACCTTTCCATAACTTTCCATTGCTCATAAAAGAAAAGTCAAACTTCATCTCTTCCTTTTGATGGGCACAAAAGTCTACATAACATGACTTTTGCCTTCCTCTCTAACTTCATTCCCTCCCACTCTCTGCTGGTAGACAATGAGTCAATGACACTATCCTTTTTTCTATTCCTCCAATGCACCAATATTGTTTGTGCCTTTAGAACTTCTGAGTAGAGTGTTCATTCTTAAAACCCTAGACCTCAGAATGTCAAATGTGGCTTCTTTATATAATACAATATAAAATGCACATCTTCCACCTCCACCACCCTAGTCTTTTTCCACTATATCAACTATTTTTTTATGAATTACAACAGTTATTATTAAGAGAAATTACTTTTTCCTCTCATTTATTTATTCCCTTATTACCTCTGTTTCTTATCATTAGAATCATTAAGTTGCCAAGAGCCAGTTTTCTGGATCACTAGAATATGGAAAAGTATCTAGCACGAATGTAGGGTCTTGATAAATGTTTGAAAAGTATATTTAGAATGAATCTATAAATAAATGCTAGGCATAGAGTGCCTGACAGAAATCTGCCTCCTTCACTATCACTTAGTTTGACTGTGGAAGATCGGAAAGGTAGACCACGAACTTCCGACTAAGGCAAATGGCAAGAAAAGACTAAGTTCTCAAAACGGAATTTGGAGGGGTGGGGAGCAGGGTATTTCAGGTCTGTTGGCATTATAGGAGGGACTCCTTAAAACTCAAGGAAGATACTTGAAGCTCATCTAGGACCAGGCTGTGTGGCTGGATGGTTGGATTTGGGCTGTGAGAGCCAGGGTTTTCACATTGTATCCTCATTAAATAGAGCTTCACCACAAAGATTTGCTTTGATAGGTTCTCTGAAGTGTCATATCATTTCACTTTATTCATTCTTCAAGCACTTCTAGTGCCTGAGGGTGTATGTTATTTTATTTTGTTTTATTTATTTTATTTTACTGTTTCTTTTGTTTCAAATTTTTATGTGAATTGTAGTTAACATATAGTGTAATACTGGTTTCAGGAGTAGAATTTAGTGACCCATCACTTACATAAAACACTCAGTGCTCATCACAAGGAGTGCCTTCCTTAATACTCATTGCTGATTTAGAGTGCATAAATGATTTTGAAGATGGCATTTAATCTTTCACTTGAGTCTCTTGCATCAGATGTGGCTGATGTCTTCAGCTCTCTCCTCCCTTCCCACGTCGCTAGTAAGCAGCACTATCCTTTGACCTTTTGGCTTAATTTCTCTGACTTTTGTGAATACAAATACTGTTCTAAGCTTCTTAAAACAACAAACAGCAGTAATAATAATAATAATAATAATAATAATAATAGTTACAATAGCCAACATTTATTGAGTGCTTAATATATGCCTGGCAGTATGTTGAGCACTTTAGCATTATGAAGTGATGTTATTGTCCCGATTGTATAAATGGAAAATTTTTTTTTATCATTTCTATGTATTTCCTTTAAGAGAAAAAAAGTTTATATCATGTCTTCTGTTAAAAAATTTTAAACAAGTGTGCTAACTTTAACAATATATAACCTTTTGAGCAATTTTCTAAAGAAGATGTAGTAAAGGGTTAAAGTATTTTAATTTCATTCATTAAAGTTATTTCAAGCCAAAAGAAGACAATGAAGAAAGAGCTATAAGTTTCCCAAAAGAAATATCAATAGTGGTGTTCCATTTCTAAAAAAGCTATCTACAAAAAAGATAGGGACAGAGTCATAGAATTAGTATTTAATGCAGTTTATGTGTACGTTTTAGGGTGTTTTTTAAATTCGTTTATTTAAATTGAGTAAACTATATTTCTGAAAATATTGGCTAAGATTGATTTAGTGAAGTTAAAATAGTTATGAATAGCTATGGATTTCAGATCTTAAGCTCAATAATGCACAAAGTAACTATATTTTCTGCATTTGAAATTAAGTTCCTGTTATGAGCCCCCTTTCTTCAGGATGGAGAATTTGACCACTTTCAGTTCGGGGTCTACCCTATCCTTCATGCTGAATTATGCCAGGGTTGCTTAGAAAATTATATAGTGGCTTTTCATGAAGTTGCTGGCCATTGGCCCGTGTGTTATTCTGTCCTACATCTGCTCATCCTTCTTGTTCTTCCCAGGACTTTGGATTTCATTCCATGGAGGTGGGTGCTGAGTAATCCTGCCATGAATGATCTTGGCTTGTATTAGTCTGTAACATAGATGGCTTTGCTTAGGAGTCAGGCAAAATATTCTGTGTGCCCTGTGATACTCTGAAGCACACGAAGAGTTTATGAGGGTGTTTCAAGTCTTTGGGCCTGACCGTTATGCAGACTTTTTTTTTTATTATTATTATTATTTTTTTTGCATTTGCATTTGCATCATCCTGCATTCTGACTGTGTAAAAATTAAGAGGAATTTTTAGCTTCCAAGGTGTTTCTGTCTGCTATGTATTCCAAAACCAATCTGAACTTAGTAATTAGTAGTCACCATATTGTACCTCTGTCTGGACCAAATGTGGACAAGGGATAAGACCTCTTCATGGAGCCTAAACCACTCAAATAGCTTCTCTTTCCTATCCTGATTCTTCATTCCGTTTTCTTTACCCTGTCAAGAGTATTTTGTCTAGTCTTGATTGTGGTAGCCTGACATTTTGTATGCTTTTGCAAGTTTTTAATTTATAACACAACCTTTACATGCTGTCTTTCCCAGCTTTATTTTTGAACCTCAGGACCCCAGATTATTGTAATACAAAATCTTGGTGTGAATGAGAGGAACAGCAAGGAGCAAAAAGAAATACTAAGGACCATAGCTCTTAATTAATAGTTTGTTATTATCCTGCCATAATACTTTATGTACTTTTCCATCTGCTATGACAGGGTTTAAATGCTTTAGTGTTCTTCTTACTAAAATGTGTTCTCTGTGAAGGTTCTGAGCTATAAGTCACTGAAAATATTCTATTAATAAAGACAGATATTCAAGTTAAAGAAAGACTTTCAATATTAGTATATAAAGAATCATTCTGACAAAAGCTACATTCTCTGGAGCCAGAGAGAATTGTCTTCAAATCCTGATTTTTCTATTTCATCAGCTGTGCAACTTTGAGCATATCATATAAATTCTCTGAGTTCATTGTTTTATCTGGGAAAAAAGGAATAATCATACCACCCTCTTCTTAACATTGTTGCAGGGATAAAATACAAAATACACCTGAGAAATCTATCATACTGATGTGAGTGTAGTAAGCTCCCATTGCATATTAGCCATTGTGCTTATTGCTTCAAGAGATCCATGAAGGCACCTCATGAAGAGTTTTCATTTACAAGATGTATGTATTGCCTCCACAGAGCTCTGCTGGGCAGGGGTGAAGAGAATTAGTTTCCTTTACATCACACTGGAATGTAGTCACTTACGAGTGGAATCGTTGCATGCTTCCTCTTCTATCTACCCTTCTGGGAGACAAGAAAACAACCTTTCCAATTAAAGCACGCCAGGAACATTATAAACCAAATGTAATCACCAATGTTGGAACTGTATCAGGAAACCCAGAGAAAAAGAGGAAAATTTTACAAGATTCTATTACAGGGGAACCATAAAGAAGATACTGATTTAATTCATTCCAATTCAATTAAAAAATCATCTTTACCTATTACATATCAAGCACCTTTATGTATTCTCTAATGTATAAATAATGGAATAAAGCATACATCCTGTACAAAGCCCTTGCTGTCTTTTGGGGAGATAACACATATTCATAAAAATAATCCTATTAATCAGTAGCTTCATAGAGTTCACCATGTACAAAATGCTATTTTTGTTTGTTTTCTTTTATTTAAACTTCACAAAATGCCTATGAAAAAGGGTTTTGTTTTGTTTTGTTTTTTTCATTTTGCATTTAAGGAATCTGAGGCACCAAGTGCTTAAATGACTGGCTCAAATCATGCACTGAGTTAAGTGGCAAAAGCGAGACTGGCGCTGAGGCATTCTCATCCCAGAGCATTCGCCCTTCCCCCGTATACTGTGCTGTTAATTTTATAATTGATCTAAACAAATGTATAATGCATAATATGTTTGTGGTATATCATACAGAGGAGGAAAATTTCCCATCCAGATGGGAATTGCAGGAAAGGCACTGAAACACACGTCCATCCGAGGAAGCCTTTGAAAGACAGAGGTGAATTCTGGTTAGAAATCTCAGTAACTGAGTATTTTAGGTAGGGAAGAGAGTAGGTGAGCAAGGAGGTTATGGAAGAAGGAAATTATAGAGCATGTCAGGAGACAAATGAGGTTTCCACTTTAGGAAAAGTCTAAGTTCAGCAGGGGACATAAAAGATGATTTTGCAGTCAGAAATGGGAACTATAAAAGATCCATATCTGAAGGTCTGTTTTCTGTAGCTAATGGGTGGTGGATTGCAGACCGAAACATAGGATGTGTCAAATACAGAATGAAGATAATTGCCTAAATCTTTACCTCCTTACTCTTTGCCTCCTTATTCCTTACCTATTATTTCTTCCCTGGATAGAGAGATTATTTGAAAAACGTAATAATGGAGGGGCCACTGAAAGGAGCAGAACTCCCTCTTCACATGAAATCTCTATAGAAATATCTTGAAACTACATATAAAGGTAGAACTACCCTATTTGAAAGAAGAAATAGGATAAGGAGGCATAAAATCTGCCCATCTGCTAATCATCTTCTTTCAGTCTATTCTCTGAATACTACTAGAGTTCTAAACAGCACATCCGAAAAGTAGAATACTCTCACCTGTGACCAGGACAGCACGAGAAAGCATCTGCATAGAATAGTTTTACTCTGCCTATGTTTTCTTTTATCCCTTTTGCTCTCTTCTCCCTCCTTCTGCTTCGTCTCCTTATATACCATTTTCTTTCTTTCCTTCTCTTTCATTTTTTCTACTCTTGAACTGATCACTATGGACTACAGTCACTTAATTACAATCATCAGCAAATACTACTTGGGGAAGTTTCTGATTCAGTGGCCGCTCAGTAATGGCTATTGATGCACCATGTTAAATGCAACTGATACTAAACTAGAAGGGATGTTGATATATTTTTCCTATAATCTGCTCAGTTCCTCCAGTGTAAAGGTGCCATTTCAGCATAAATATTTACTGGCTTACAGAACACGGAGCCAATGATGTCAGTGAAGCCCAAATGTTCTGATTCTCCCTAGATCAAATTTGTATAGACGGGATGGGGTTGTCAGATTAAATTAGAGCTTCTAGAACTGATTTTATTTGGCCACTCCATGTAAAATTTGTCTTAATAACATTTATTCATTCATTAAACTTTTGTTTGCTGGAGGCTCACCTTGGGTATAAATTTGTGCAGGACACTAAAGTATGGTTATACATATTTGGTGTCCCCTGCCTCCCAAATCTCCTCTTGGAAACCTTATACATTTCATATACATACTGGGGGAAAAATGATCACAGTACTTCAAAATCAGTCAGTATTGCTAACTGTAGTGGTTTTAAAAATCTAGCTAGATTGCACGTGCTTGATATGGCAGCAGCAATTCAGATCTATTCTGAAGATAGACCATGGTGAACTTCACTGACAGGCTTCCCTCATTTGGTTTATTTTTCTGGGATGCATAAAGATGCAGCCTGGATATGGCTGATCTAACAGGGATGCTGTATAAAATACCTGCAATTTCTAAACACACTTTATAGTGACTAAAATACCACATAATCATTGAACACTCCTAATATTAAGTACTTTTTGTAGAATCATTCAACATTACTATAAATATTTAGACATCAAAGAAAGAGTACAAAGTCAGTAAATTGACTTTTCACATTTTTCAATCAGAAAATAATTTTCTAACCTCTATATTCTGTAGAAGAATCCAATTTAAAAATTATAATAATCTTTGAACCAAGATGAGTGGGTAATTAGAACATTCATGTTTTCTAAGACAGGAAAGAACTATTTCTGCACAACGAGATTACATAATCATGTTATCTTTGAAAAGGATAACAGGTTGTTTTTAAATGGATTGTTGTCATTCCAAATTTTTATTGGGACTGATTCAAATAAGAGCTTCCTCATCTATGAAATCAGAGTGAGGAACAGAATATATCCTCATAATTATACTAGAAGATATATTATTGGTCACTTCAAACATGAGGGTACATGGTTATCCCATAAATAAAGTAAAAATTCCAGTGTATCTGATGAATATTCATGTTAATCAACCTTTTCCATTTTTCTTTATTGTCTTGTATTTATTGACCTTGAATAAAATAAGGGACTAGAGCTCCCTTATTTCCCCATCATTCTATTGAATATAAAAAAATGTCATCTGAACTATCTTATATAAAAAAAAAAAAAATTAGGGGCTCTTGGGTGGCTCAGGCAGTTGAGCATCTGCCTTCAGCTAAGGTCATGACCACAGGGTTCCTGGATCAAGTCCCGTGTTGGGCTCCCTGCTCAGTGAGGAGTCTGCTTCTCCCTCTCTCTCTGCCTCTCCCTTGGCTCATGCTGGCGCTCTCTCTCTCTCTCTCTCTCTGACAAATAAATGAGTAAAATCATTAAAAAATTTTTCTATTTCCATTCAGTTACCAAACAATGGGATAAATCTTATATGTTAGGAATGAAAAAACAACACCACAAGATATTATTAATGTAATCCACAAAGATAAGAGATCGTATCAAATATATATGAGTTAGCAGTTCACAGTGAGAACTGAAATTGTTTAATCAACCCACAAACAGGCCATGGCATTTAGCAGATAGATTCAATGGACACATTAAGGTATAATTGAGTGTTCCTTTTCCTCAGATGGTGGACATAAACTATATATTATGTATGGAATTGACTTGAATAAGAGATGCCAGTAGCCTCTTCCAGAGTAATTTCAATAAAAAATGTACTTTTTAAAACAAAAGCAGATGTTGCCCAGAGGGCCTGTCACATATTGCTGTTTCCTTCTTGGCTTCATTACCAGAATTTCATACCAGTATTTCCTGATATTTTTCAGAGTTCTCTAAAATAGTTAATGTTTCATATGGTGTTTCCAAAAAGGCTTTAAAAAAGTCTGTGGATTTATTTTGTACAAACAAGTATGGATTATTCAGAGTAATTAAATTCTGATTCTGATGTTTTCTAATTCTGCAGTCTTAGGTAAATCAGTGACACATTCAAAGTCCCTGTTTTCTTTCCTTTTAAAAGTTTATGAATAGCAAAGAAAACCATTAGAGTGAGGAAGAAAGCTAAGAACACAGCCACTATTTATAATTCATATATCAGAGAAAGTGTTATTTTGCAAAATATATAAGAAACTCCTACAACTCAATAGCAAACAAACAAACAAAAAAACAAATAATCACCCAATTTAAAAATGAGATAAAGACTTGAATAGACATTTCTCCAAAGGTGTACATATGTATAGCCAATGAAAAATACACAACATAACTAATCATCAGAGAAATAAAAAATCAAAACCACAATGAGATACCACTTCACACCTGTTAGAATGACTAATTATAAAAAAACAAAAGAAAACAAAAACAAAAATCCCAGAAGAGAGCAAGTATTAGTGAGGATGTAGAGAAATTGGAACATTAATACACACAGTTGGTGAGAGTGCAAAATAGTACAGCTGCTATGGAAAATAGTATGGAGATTTTCCTCAAAAAGTTAAAAACAGGGGGCACCTGGGTGGCTCAGTCAGTTAAGAATCCAACTCTTAAATTTTGGTTTAGGTCATGATCAGGGTTGTGAGACTGAGCACTTGGGTCAGGCTCCACAGTTGGCATGGAGTCTGCTTAGGATTCTCTCTCTCCTTCTCCCTTGTCTCTTCCTCACCCACTTGCATGCACTCTAAATCAATCAATCAATCAATCAAACAATCAATATTCAACATAAAAATAAACTGAACTCTTAAAAAATTTAAAACGATCTACCATGTGATCAGCAGTCTCACTCCTAGATATTTATGAAAAGGATTTCAAATAGGATCTCAAAGAGATATTAGGACTCCAGTGTTCATTGCAGCAGTATCACAATAGTCAAGATGTGGGAACATCCTAAATGTCTATCAATGAACAAATAAAGAATTGTAGTATGTATATATAATGGGACACTATTCAGCCTTAAAAAGGAAGGAGCTCTTGCAGTATGTGACAGCATGGATGAACCTTGAGGATAATTATAGAAGGACAAATACTGCATGACTGCACTTATATGCTATATCTAAAATAGTCACATTCATAGAATCTGAGATAGTAGAATGTTGGTTTTTAGGAGCTGGGGGAAGGGAGAAATGAGGAGCTGCTAATCAGTAGGCATAGAGTTGATTATTCAAGAAAATTAAATCCTAGAGATCTACTGAACAATAGTATGCCTATGTTTAACAATATTATAATATACCATTAAAAATGTGTTGAGAGGATAGATCTCATTTTAAGTGTTATTGTCACAATAAAATAAAATTTAAACAAATTAAAAAATAGAAATGCTGATATTGCATTTACTAGTTGATTTATGAGATTATGAGGTACTTCAATTAAAAGAAAAAGAGAAACATATGGCAAATCATGAAACACTATGTTAAGATTTGACCTTCTCCTTGGTAGTGTCACTCTGTTGCCAGAGCCATGAGCTTTGTTCTCAGACAAACTTGAGTTGGAGTGCTAGGCTCTGTGTATTAAGAAATACGACAAATTACTCTGAACTTCAGTTTCTTTTCTTTTCTTTCTTTCTTTCTTTCTTTCTTTTTTTTTTTTTTTTTTTTTGAGATGGTGTTTATTTATTTATTTATTTGTTTGAGGAGAAGTGAGAGAGAGAGCATGAGCGAGCAGGGGGAAGAGCAGAGAGGGACAACAGATTCCCCGCTGAGCATGGAGCCCTAAGTAGAACTCCATCTCAGGTACCTGAGATCATGACCTAAGTTGAAACAAAGAGTCAGGCCCTTCACTGACTGAGCTGCCCACATGCCCCTGAACCTCAGTTTCTTTATCTATAAATGGGAGAAGTAACATTTATCTCATTGATCTGGCAGTTATGTAATAATGCATTCAAAGCTTTTAGCAAAATGAGATGTAAAAGTCCTCAAAAATGGTAATTTTTGCTTCTCTAATTATATTAGTGTCATCATTGTTAATTTTACCATTAAGGTCTAAATTAACCAAGGTGAAATTTTTAAAATGTCAAATAGCAAACTTTTAAAAATCCCAATTTTATTAAACTTCTCATTAGAAAAAAATAAGGTATTGTTGAGGAAGATTTAAAAATTCTATGTTCAAGGGGTGCCTGGGTGGCTCGATTGCTTAAGCATCTGCCTTCACCCCAGGTCATGATCCCAGAGTCCTGGGATCAAGCCCCACATCGAGCTCCCTACTCAGAGGAGAACCTGTTTCTCCCTTTCCCTCTGCTGCTCCCCCTGACTATGCCCTCACACTCTCTCTTTCTGTCAAATAAATAAGTAAAATATTTTAAAAAGAAATTTTAGGGACGCCTGAGTGGCTCAGTGTGTTAAAGCCTCAGCCTTTGGCTCAGGTCATGATCCCAGAGTCCTGGGATGGAGTCCCACATCGGGCTCTCTGCTCAGCAGGGAGCTTGCATCCCACTCTCTCTCTGCCTGCCTCTCTGCCTACTTGTGATCTCTATCTGTTAAATAAATAAATAAAATTAAAAAAAAATAAAAAGGAAATTTTATGTTCAATTGAAAATCTGTTGAGCCCTGCCGGACACCTAGCTTCCAGAGCTCAGGTCAGGATTCTCCGTATACCTCAAATGTACCTTGCCTGTGTTTTCTTTTGTTGTTTCTCTTTGCATTGTGTTTTATTGGTGGCCCATGAACTCTTTATAAAATATCATGATTTTTTTTTTCTGCTAGAATAGTTAAAAAAACTCATTTTATGACTAGGGTCCTATTAGAAAATAAGAACTGACTAAGTTTTGTTTTCTCCAGATGCTGATTGTTGAGGGAGCAGCACCTGTTGCTCTGCTGCTAAGAAAATGGAAAACCTTGATTAAGAGTGTGGTGGGAAGGGTGGTGTTTTCAAGTACTGATGGCAGGATTCAAATCTGTAGTGCTCAATGAAAAGTAAAAATCACTGGATTAAAACCCCCTTGAGAATAAGCAATTTGAAATTTGAGATGAGGAAAATCACAGGCTTATCTTTCTGGGTGCTTATTATACCTAACTGGAAGAAGACTTAGAAATTTGATCCAATGCAAAAAAGACCTCAGTTTCTCTCTACATATAAATGCAAGAGAGTAAAACTTATTTTTTAAATTTTAAGCTTTTTTTTTAACCTTTTGACCCCTTCACCCATTTCTCCCATCTGCACTGCCCCTCCCCCCACCTCTGGCAACAATCAGTCTATTCTCTGTATCCATGAGTTTGTGTTTTTTGCTTTTTGGTTTTGGGGTTTGGGGAGGATTCTTTGCTCTTATTTTTTGGTCATTTGTTTTTTGCATATAGTTATACCTCATTTTACTGGCTTCACAGATATGGTGTTTTGTTGTTGTTGTTGTTGTTTTTTACAAATTGAAAGTTTGAGGCAACTCTGTAGAGCATCTATAGGTGCCATTTTTCCAATGGTATTTGCCCACTTTGTGTCTCTGTGTCACATATGGATAACTCTCACAATATTTCAGACTTTTTTGTTATTATTATTATTATCATTATTTTTTAATTTGTTGTTTTGATTAGTGATCTTTGACATCACTTTGATATTGCGTGTGTTCGGACTGCTCCACTCACCATCTGTTCCCATCTCTCTCTCTCTCCTTGGGCTTCTCTGTTCTCGGAGACACAACACTATTGAACTTAGGCCAACTAGTTAATGGCCTCTAAGTCTTCAAGTGAAGGGAAGAGTTGTACATCTCTCACTTTAAATCAAAAGCTAGAAATTATTAAGCTTAGTAATTTCTAGCTTTTGATTTAAAGTGAGACATGTACAACTTTCTTTGCTATCAATAACAGGATCTTCACCTGGGTAACCTGAGAGTGAAAGACCAATCTGAACCACTCTGAGACCCTGGGAAAGTAGGTTGATTTAAATAAAAAAGAAGAAGATGAAGAAGAGGAAGAAGAAGAAGAAAAAGGAGGAGGAGGAAGGGGAGGAGGAGGAGGAGGAAGGAGAAGGAGGAGGAGGAGGAGAAGAAGAAGGAGAAAAAGAAAAGCCAATTCTGAATTCTGACTCCAAGATGGGTTTTCTGTATTTTAGAATACGTCTTTGAACTGGAAGTATGACTTGGATGTATTTTGTAGCTTCTTTATGGCTCTGGACAGGATAATAGTAGCAACAATTGGTCATAATAAAGAAAGGAAATACAACTTGTATTTAGCCTTAGAAAATTTTCTCTTTTGGACCACTATTTTATGAAGTATATTTCCTGTATGTATATTTAAGAGGTATATATTATTTGATTATAGAGATTCCTAAATTCTCCAAGTCAGGCTGAACTCCATTGTCACCATTTTCCCTTGAGACTTCAAGAGTTCCAAACATAGGTCATACCACATTGTTGCATTTTAGTCCTTGTAGAAAAGTCTATTTATGATTTTTTTCTCAATGAAATATTTTATCTATATTCTACCTTTTCCCCTAATGTTTTCACATTTTACAAGGAGTTGTTCTGAAAAAATGAAAATAATTGACATAAAACTCTATAGAAAATAACTCAACTTATAGACCTTAATATGGTGGTTACAAGGTAAACATTAAAATGAATAAAAATTATACAATAAATAAAAGGTAATTTAGCAATATTAGCACAAGGGGAAAAGAAAAAGAAATAGCCTGTCTTGAATGTTTAGTTTGAACCAACAATTCTGATAAGTACTTTGTGGATATTTTATATCAGTTAAGTCTAAATGATAAATAGTGTCTGCAACATATTTTATACTTATAGAAAAAAAAATGTAAGGTTAAGCATTTAGTGAATTATAAAGATAGAATTCAAACCCAAAACTGGCTCTAAATTCATTGTTCTATATACCAGTGTTACTTATCTTTTTAGAAAATTTAAGTGTGAACAATAATACATCTGACATTCAATATACAAATTCAAAGCTAATAAAAATTAGCTTAATCTTACTTCTGATATCTAATTGATGACTAACTTGTATTTCTCCTTGACCACATAATGCTATTTTTAACAACTACTATTTCTGTTCTCTTGTTGCTGATAGGAACTGTGTGATCCTAGAACTGGTCTATCTAGTTCTGTCTTAAATTTTCTTTTGAAAAAATTCTATGACTAGAAAATTTATTAAACCAATGTGTTCATAGATATTTTTTCCTCTGAATAATTTTGAAATACTAGACAACCTTGTTAAACCTTGCTATTCCAAGATTCAGACACTAACAATCAGATATTGAAGCTCAAAAAGACTAGGTATAAATAAAAAGAAAAATTAGTTTATGAAAGAATATTTAGGCCACATGTCAAAGATGAAAATTTGATCAGAGAGCTAATATTGGGTACTGGTTAAGCCTCTTCCTTTGGCTCAGGGCATGATCTCAGGATGCTGGGATGGAGCCCCATATTGGGCTCTGTGCTCAGCAGGGAGCAGGAGGAACTGCTCTCTGCCTGCCTCTCTTCCTACTTGCAATCTCTGTCAAATAAATAAACAAAATCTTTAAAAAAAAACAAGTTTTATTTAATTACCTAATATTTTAGTGAACTTTATCATATTTATTTCTGATATCAGCATTTAAATACATCTATGCTCATTTATTACCTACTTTTTTGTTTGTTTTCCACACAAGAGCTTTCAAGCTGTCTTAGAGAGATAGTGTACACTGTTTTGTTTTGTTTTCATTTGAAATTCTTGCTAAACTATTGCATCCACAATATGTGTTTAGGCTTCTAATAATACTGTTACAAAGAAAATATCTCAAGTAAAATTTTTGGCATCCTTGTAATTTAACTGCTAGAGGATCTTTTGCCATGAGATCTAACTAGTCTGTAGTAAACTATTGAAAGTAGACCAATTTAACATTTTTTAGTGTGCTAGTTGAATTTTGGATATTCTTCCTATATAGATACTGTACTTTTTTGTTTATTCCAAGTTTTAAAATATTTATTGCTTGGTGTATGTCAAGCACTAGAGATAACATGGTTAGCAAATTGGAATACCCCCTCATGCTCAAAGTTTACATTATAGTGATACACAGACATAAACCAATTAATGAAAAAACCACTTAATTATAAACCTTAATAAGTGTATGGAAGCTCTGAGAATATTAACCAATGAAAGATGGCAATATGGAATACCAGAGAAATATTTTATAAAAAAAGTAAAATTTTTACTCAATGTCAAATGGTAAGTAGAGATTTAGGAATGATTATGCCTGAGTAAGATTTCCACTCTTCTATAATGGACCAAGTTTTAGAAAGGAAACTCTCTTGCCAAAAATAACTAGAAACACTGGCTAAAATACCAATAAAGCAAGCAAAAACTAATTAAAGAGAAACAGAACAACAACACTGAAAAATCATTTGAGTGTTTCAGGGCTATTAAAGCAGCCAGATCTTGGAGGACCATGATTCTAGAAAGATGAGACAGGACACTGAGGTGAAACTGATATTTGCTAATTTATAAAGAGCATGACACCTAGAGACTGGGGAATCCTAAAAAAGTTTTCTGAAGTAGTACTTTCAATAGCACTGCATAAAGAGGGCTAGGAAATAAAATTTGAATCTCAGAGGAAGGATGGACCTTCATATGTCCCAGGATTTCAGAAGATAACTGAAGGGCTAATACCTAGGAATAAGGCATAAAAAAATTAGATAAGATCCCGGTGTCCAATTACCACAGTCTGAGGTAGGATTTAAATGTAAAATGATTTGCACTTATTGAACTGTCAAAGCGAAAATTAAATTCTCTATGAAGAAAAGGCCATTATATAGAACATCCATGATTTTTATACAGAATTTATAGCACTCAGCAATTATCAAGAAACAAAGCCAAGAGGAAACAGACAACTGAAATTGGAAAATAGGTATCAGGGACTGTCTTTAAATTAAGTATGATTGATATGCTTAAGAAAAGAGATGACAAGATGACCACATGTCAGGAATGAAGAAAAATAATAAAATGTAAATTCTAGTATTAAACAATATAAAATTGTCATTAGGATCGCAGTTAATGGGTTTGGTAATAGATTAGATACAGCTATCAGAAGGTTTAATAAACTGGAAGATGTTAATATAAAATACCTATATTATACCATGGAAATATAAATAGATAAACAATAATATAGAAAAGAGGTGTGGAACAAGAAAGTGACAAAAACTTGTATCAAAATAAATATATGAAGACCTTCTACAAATTCATATGATAAGAAAAATTTAATAGAAAATTGGACAAAACACAACTGACAAGCAATATGAATATTTTCATGTTTCAGAAAGTTACAGCTTTCTGTAAAGAAAACTGCAAGTTGAGCTAATTGTCAGGTTTTGAAAGTTAAAAGATGACAAGATGGTGAGAGCTCCAGAGATTTAACTGCCTAGAGGTCATTTACATTTCAAAGGTTGATAAAACCGGGAGACTGGCAGACATTACTTGCTTTGTCTCTCTCTCCTAATGTAAAAGTTATTTACTTTTAATTTTAATTTTTAAGAAAGTTATTTACTTTTCCCAAAGATAAAAATCCAGACACTGCCACTTTTTATTTAGGGAGATGAGATTTCTTTCATGTCTCAGAAGAGGAATGAAGCAGCTAAACAGCATACACAAAAATGGCAGGAATTCCCTAACTTCGAAATGCCCTTCCTGTGTCCTAAGAAATGACTTGGATATTGAAGAGATAGTAGTACTCCTTTGTTCACTGCAGCACTATTCACAATAGCCAAGATGTAGAACCAACCGAAATGTCAATTGTTGGATGAATGGGTAATGAAAAGGTGATATATACATACAATCAAACACTATTCAGCCCTAGAGAAGAAAGAACTTACGCAAAATGCAACAACGTGGATGGACCTTGAAGACATTTGCTGAGTGAAATAAGCCAGACACAGAAAGACAAGTACTGTGTGATTCCACTTCTATGGTATATGTAAAATAATCAGATTAATACAATTAAAGATATGAAACATGGTTACAAAGAGCTGGGTAGGAAAGAAAGAATGGGAATTATTAAGCAATAGAAATAAAGTTCCCATTAAGTAAGGTAAATAAGCACTGAAGATCTACTGTACAATGTTGTACCAATAGTCAACAAATGTATACTTAACAGTTGTTAAAATGATAGATCTCATGTTACATGTCCTTATTGCATAAAAATTAGGGTAAGTAAATGAAAACTCTCTTGCAAAGAAAAAAAAAAAAACCCATTCGCCAGTTTGATATTTAAGTAGGCTTGCCTAGCTCATTGCTAGAAAGAAAGAAAAACCCAGCTTGGAGTACTAATATAGCCATTGCTGTAAGTAATAGTAACCTATCCCTCCTTCAGAAACCTCATGTTTACTTTTAGAATAATACAAATAATTCTGGATATTAAAAACTTACTAATATCTTGCTTCAGAAAAACTATTTATAAAGAAGATGCCCAAATGGTCAATAAATATATGAAAATGTTCTCAATTTCATTAATCATACAGAAATGCAACTTCAAATGTGAGATCATTACACAACCACCAACAAAATTAAAATGAAAAAGATGGATATGCAGGTGAAATTGTAGAATAGTTGAAGTGTTGGGTCCCCCCAAAATTGGGCCCCCCAATAATGGGTCCATGATTAAAGGAGTGAGACTGATACAAAGCAAAGGTCAAGCAAAGCTTTATTTAGCGCCAAGCATCAAGAATCAGACCGACAGTCAAACAGACCTGTTGGGGCTGCCCCTACAGAGAGGACAACCCCTCCCTGCTTTTCAGACTAACTTTTATAGAGCAAAGGCCATGTTGTTGGCCTGGCCACGCACAGGTGGCCAATGAGATTGTAACACACACAGGAAACTCCACAGTGATGCTAGGTAACCAAATGAATTACAATTTACCTTAGTAGACATTTAAACCAGATTACCACCTAGTTCAGAATTGGTGCCCAAAAGATGCCCAAAGGGCGGGGCCCATACTCCTTTGTAGCTAGGACACAGTATGTGCCCCCACTGATTGAACACGGATTGAATTGTGGGTCTGATTCTTCATCCGGCCTGACCCACCCTTGTATTTGGACTTTGTTACCTGGGACTGGTTTCCTGGACTTGCTTTAAGTAAGTTCCCCTATGCCGGGGGCGGGGGGGGGGCAGAGTCAATTTAAGTTTTACAACAAAATGGCAGTTCAACTGGGGTGGGGTCGCTTTGGCTGAATAGGCCCTTACAGAAGTATTTAAAAACTCCTGATAACTGTATAAATTAAAAAATTTGAAAAGCTGTTTGACAATACCTAATAAAGTTGCACATTGGTGCATCTTATGATGCTTAATATATTCCCAACAAAAATGAATTAAATAGACATGCACAAATGGTCATTTTGGGACTATTGGCAATATCCAAAATAGACTTAATGTCTAGAATCAACAAACTTCAGTACTTTTATCTACCCAACAAAATGCCAATAAATACACAACAAAAGATATGAACAAAAATGACTGTTAAAGGATTATTCACTTATAATCCTCCTCAAGTGGAAACAACTCAAATATCCATAAAAAAATACATTAAATAAATACTGGTGTAATCAACCAATGGAGAACTATATAATAAAGAGATGGTAGATTGCTACATGAGTATCTCACACAATTATGTGGTTGTAATAACGTCGATCATAATGTTGAATGTAATACTAATCAAAAGAAGCCAGGAAAAAAGTTTTTTAATATCCTATTTCTGTGAATTTCAGAAATCAGCAAAACTAATCCATGATGAAAGAAGTCAGAATGGTACTGATCTTTAGTGAGCAGGGGGATGGTTAGTTAATGACAAACAGTAAAAAGGTGCTCATAACCTTCTGTTTATTAGCTTGATGACACTGATGTGTTTCCTTTTGTGAGAATGTATACATTTGAGCACTTAGGATTTGTGTATTTAATATATGTTCATTATATGTCACTTTTCAAAAGCTTACTTAAAGTAAGTATAATTTAGAATACCAAAATCTTATATTTTACATTAAAAATGGTTTAGTAAGATGTTAGCTTATATTATTTTACTTCATTTTTGTTGTAAAAAGTTAAATTTTCCAGCTTTCTGACTTTTAATAGGTTCTAGCATACAAAATATAAAGTATTAAAACTACTACATTCTAAAAATGAAATGTTTCCTATGCTTCCAATATATGGCATTTGGAGAAGATGAAGGGCTTGTCCATTGCTTTTTGGAAGCAGAGAAAGATTCAGTATGGCAAACAGCTTGTTGGATTATAATCCCATGATCTATTTTCATTTATCCCTAGACTTTTACTACCTTGGAGGTTTGGTTTTGATGCATATCCTCTTCTTAAGAATACACATTTACAGAGAAATTATATCTCTTTTGGGATGTTGAATTCAAAGTCTGTAACCAGAATACCAAGATGAGTTCATGCATATGAGAGATACTTTTCTTACATTAACTCTGTTGTCTTACCCTAAATTTCTCATCTAATAAGGATAGAACCAGAGTTTTAACCCAAAGTGTCCAGCTCAGCAGCCTGTACAGATATCACTGTGTTCCTCTGAACTTATTTAATTTTCACTGTGAAACTTGTGGATTCCAAATATAAAAATCCTCACCTACAGAATTTTACAAAGGTGTGTCTTTGTAAAAGGATATATTGTAGCTCTTATTAGTCTGTGTTAAAATGGATAAATAGGAACAGCTCCTAATACTACAACAAGTGATATGCTAAAAGGTGTTGTATAATATTAGGGAAACTATCATGGAAGATGTCCTACATACCAGCCCTGAGCCATATCTGAATGCCAACAAAACAGAAGGGGTTGAACCCCATCACTTTTCTTAAGCAATATATGCATGCTCACTTAGGACCTCTTACTATAAGATATATGCATATCAGCATGAAGGAGAATGAATAACATAGATATTCCCTGCTTGAGGCACTTTATTAGGTCTTTTTGATATGTATTTCTTCCTAAATCCATTAGAGAGTAAGTCATTTCAACAAGGGCAAGGTTATGATTGGTTTTCATGAAGATAAGGCAGGGTTTGTAATTAAATTTCACCAGGGACCCACCATCTTACCCTAGGGAAAAAATAAAGAGCTGACGTCCCTGCCCTAAGAATATTATAAGAGTGTCAAATCACAAATTCCTTCTTGCTAGAATGGTGAACAAAGTTTCCTTAATGGAGCCTGGCTGAGGTCATTTTCTTTTGCAAACCACCAGTCGCTCAGCAATATCAGTGCCTGTTCCCAGGATCCTTTGAGTCACTGAAGTTTCTGACACTATGGTAAAGATTTAAAAGTAGGGCAAGTGGTAAGAAGTGGCTATTATTTAGGTTTATCCTTTTAAAGGGAGAAAAAATTCATGCAAGTCCCTTTGACCATACTCTGTTTCCAAATCTTTGGACCTTCTAGCTTACTATGATAAAATCTTTACCGAGACGGACTGTAATAGGATATTATAGACTAAGTGGGTTATAAAAAACAAACATTTATATCTTTTACTTCTGAAAGCTGGGAAGTATAAGATCATGGTGTAAATCATGTCTGGTGAGAATTTCCTGGTTCATAGGCAATCAGTCATCTTTTTGCTGTAACCCCTTGTGGTAAAAAGATCTTTCTGGAGCTTCTTTTACAAAGGCATAAATCAATCCCTTTGATGAGGGCTCTGCCCTTAGGATTTAATCACCCCCCAGAGGTACCACCCATTAATACCATTACCTGGGGGATTAGAATTTCAACATATGAATTTAGGGGGAACTCAAACATTCAGATCATAGCCCACATCTCCAAATCATTCTCAAATAAAAAAAAAAAAAATGACTCAATGAAATTGAAAGGAAAATAAAGATATACAACATTCAGTATGAGGGTAGAGCCACAGGGCCTGACACAAGAGTCATTTCTCCAATTACTTCATGTTATGGATTGAGCTGTGTCCTTCCACCCCAAGAAAGACATATAAAAATCACAACTATCAATACCTGTAAACATGAGTTTATCTAGAAATAAGGTCTTTACAAATGTAATCAAGTTATCTAGAAATAGGGTCTTTGTGAATGTAATCAAGTTAAGATGCGATTATACTCTACTGAAGTGAGCCCTAATCCAGTATAAATGGTGTCCTCATAAGAAAAGGAGAAAAAAAAACACAGACACATACAAGGAAGATGGCCAATTTGATGACAGAAGCAGAAATAGAAGTGATGTAGTCAGAGCACCTGGGTGGCTCAGTGGGTTAAGCCTCTGCCTTCGGCTCAGGTCACGGATCTCAGGGTCCTGGGATCAAGCCCCGCATTGGGCTCTCTGCTCGTTAGGGAGCCTGCTTCCTCCTCTCTCTCTGCCTGCCTCTCTGCCTACATGTAATCTCTGTCAAATAAATAAACAAAATCTTAAAAAAAAAAAAAAAAAAAAAAGAAGTGATGTAGCCAAGGAACACTAAAGATTAATGGCCATCACCAGAAGCTAGCAAGACAGAGACAAGGATTCTAGCCAAAGTTTCAGAGCCCAGAGCCATGCTGACAACTCAATTTCAGACTTCTAGCCTCCAGAACTGTGAGACAGTACATTTCTGTTGTGTTAAGCCACACACTTTGTGATATTTTGTTGGGGAAACCCTAGGAAACCAATATAGCAAACAACACAAATCATTGGCACAGATAGACATAGGGAGCAACCCATATCATAGGTGTGGTGCATGAAACACACTTTCAATAGTGCCATCAACTGAAACTGGGGAAAACATGCATGTAGCAATAGGTCTCTGTAACAAATTAACGTTCTTGGCTCAGCAGGTGTAGACTCAAAAGAACTGTGAAAACTTAAGGGAAAACACCCAGGATGGAGAATTTTCCTCTACCAGCTAAGGGCTTTCATCTATTCCTTAGACTAGTATGGAAGAATTTAAAATTAATAACAAATTCTTATTTTTTACATCAATTTACCTTTTTTCCTCTCTTTTTTTTTTTCTGAATGTGTAAATTCCTTAGTTATTTGTGTGGTGAAATGTGTATTATCCTCATCCCAATATATGGGTTTAGTCACTGTCTACCCCTCCACCCCCCAAAAAATATATATATATAGCTATATTACAGTATTTTAAGGAATAGAAACTTTCCAATTCTTAAAAAAAATGATACCTACATGGATTGTGTACTCAATATGATATGACTGTTGCCAAGACTCTGTAGTCGACAATATGTGTTAACTGGTGTAAATAGTAGACTATAGGAATATTTCTTGACAATGCTAATTTTGTTTGCTTTCCAATACTTCATATTCTACCATAAATTAATTCTGATTCCAGAAAGAGTGAAGTCCAAATTCACATGTACAAAATGCATAAAACTAACCCAGAGAATTAAATGGGCAAAACAGTGATCTGTGGTACTCCATATATACACTGAAAATGGGACAAAATATGGAGAATTTAGAGATTTTCCTATCTTTGAATTTTCCCATTTTTCTACTAAGGTATGCCATTTATTAATTTGAAATTATTTATTACTCATATATGTCTTGCCATGACTAGGTCTGTATCATGTAAAAATAGGTTATGAGTAGATGTGATTATTAATCTGTTACTAAATATCAGTTGCAAATTAGGAAATGAGATATCTGCCCTTCTCTATTTTTGATTTATATTTAGTATAAACAAATTGTGCAATTTCTAAGAAACTATGGTAATGGGTGACAAATAAACACACAGATTGCATAAAATTTTTCCAAATTTCAAATAAAACAAGATCTAACCATTTACATTAAAAATGGTCAGTTTTATATGATACGTCACGTGAAACTTAAATATACATACTAATTTTGATTTGAACATATTGAGCATCTTTAATTAAAAATTCTCTAAAATAGGGGCTCCTGGGTGGCTCAGTCAGATAAGCATCTGACTTGATTTCAGCTCAGTTCATGATCTCAGGTTCCTGTGATTAAGTCCCGCATGGACTCTGACTTGACATGGAGCCTGTAATATTCTCTTCTTCTCTCTCCCTCTGCCCTTCCCTTCCACTTGCACTCTCATGCTCTCTTTCTCTCAAAAAAAAAAAAGTCAAAACAACAACAAAAAAGAACAAAAAAACCCCCTTCTAAAACATAATGCATAGGAAATATTGTAGACTTAACACATTATTGTCAATGTAATCATAGTTATTATTAAAGCTAAGATAAATGTATCATCCTAAAGATCTATTTTAATTAAAGATATCTGACATATACAGTACACATATATAAATATATTAATTAAGTTATTTTGAACAGACACCATGACACCATAATATACCTACTAATTTACCAAATCTTGTGTAACTCAAAAGCAACTGGATGCTCAGGTACTACTAAATATTTTATCTGAAATAAGTATTTAGTAAATATTTAGTAAGTATCTTATCTGAAGTAAAAAATAAGTAAATATAAAATAAGTATTTAGTAAGTGTTTTATCTGAAAATAAAAGAGCTGGACTCTATGGCCTTTAAGAATTCTCCCAGCTCAAAAATATTTTTGAATTCATAACCTTGACTATTAATAATATTAAATATAAATATTTTATAGTAATACTAGATGATTTATAGAAATATAAAAGTACTCCAATAAATGTTAGAATGGATTCTATAAACTAAAATATGTGTAAATACTAAATAAATACTAAAAATGAGTACTTTATATTTAGTTTAACACATTTGTCACAGTGGAGCCTACATCTGACCCAGTGGAGCCTACATCTGACCCAATTAGCAATAGTGATGATTTTAAAGGATTTATGACAGCAATGATGACCCATTAGTAAAATACATGAGCACTTGCATGTGATAGAAATTTATGAAACAAATAAGGGAAATTTGATTTATAGCTATTTTGCAGGGGTACAATAATTAGCAGTTCCATTTGTATCTTCATACCAGAACAAAATATTAAATACACTTACATTGAATTTATTTATATATCTATGTATCATTTCTCTATATAAGCCTCTAGTTTATATATATTTAAGATATATGTAATCAAGACTTTTAAAAATATCAGTATCTTTTCTATAGTGGTATATTCATGAACTCTATGTATTTGCTTCACTTTTAAGATAAGGATAGTAATGATTGACATTGAATGTAGCTGTCCTCTGGAAAAAAAAATCATAAATGATCACTATTTTTAATGTCTGCACAAAGAGACAAAAATGAGTAAAGGTAAGGAAACACACACAAAAAAGAAAAATGCTGAATAAAATGTTCTTAGAGAATTTAAACTGCTTATTGATTTGTCTTCAGAGGTTAAAAACTAGCAATTTTAAAACCATTTTGCAAACATAGGAATTGTTTCTGGAGGCACTAATTCACTTATTTATTCACTCATTCAATAAAGCAACTAATTTTATTGTAAATCTTCATATTTTAGGCAGTGAGATGTAAACTCTTTGAAAGCAAGCATTTTTGTTTTATAACCTTAGAACAAGGTCTGACACATAGCAGGTATTTGATATTTATGTGTGAAGTGATTGAATGAAAGACAAGTATTAGCATAAAATTCAGTAGATCTTGTATAGGTCATTTCCTCCAAGTGTTTCCAGTATAGTGGATGGAGCTTACAGATATTCAAAATTACTGTTATATATTATTGTAAAGTTTACACCCATTGGCCAAAAGCAAATCAAAGTTTTGCTCAGTAATGTTAAAAACAAGGTAACCCAGATGCAAGGTATTGAGTATTAAATGAAGCAAGAAAATGGAATTTCAAGAAGTGCCAGATTTTAAATAAGTAGTTTCTTTCAGGAAAGTCCATTCATGTCTATGCAAAATAGACGGATCTACAGGACTCTCATCCTGCTTTCCGGCATTAGCAAAGGCATCTTCCCACATGATGGCAAGGATGGACAATTTAAGAAAAAATCTTGACTATGAAAGTCTCCAAATATCAAAATTAAGCACAGATTGGCTGTTTATTCACCCTGAAAAAGATCCTCAAGGAAAGATAAATGAAAAGGAATAATACAATATCCCAGGAGAAAATTCAGTAATCATCATAACAGCTCTTCAGAGGTATTCCAGAAGTCAGATCTTGGAATCCACAGTTTAGTATGTTTATTGAAAACTTAGGAAAAATTATAAAGAAATTCAAAATATCAATTATATTAAAATATAAGACATATAAAAAAGTCAAGGTAAAAATAGAAGGCTTTTTTGTTTATTTTTAAAGAAGTGTCAAGGAAGAGGTGATTACAACCTTCAAATGCTTGTGAAGCTTATTTTACAGATATGGTAACAAGTACTTGTCTATTTCTTTCAAGGAAAATGAAAAGGAAGTCATAGATATAATATGTATTAGAATTAACTTATGAAGGCTTTAAAGTAATTTCCTCACAGTGAAGCTTTTAAAACATTTATAAGTGACTTATTTTGAAAAGTGATGACATGTCTTATTGAAAAATAGTCGTGATTCATATACGTTTTCTTCCTCTAGGTATGGCTATAATTCTTCCCCAAAGGAGGTAGTAGACCTACTGTATCATTATAGATCCTTTCTAAATGATACTTTTTAATCTTAATTCTCTCTTTATTAATTAACTACCCTCAGTTAGGTACAGTAGCTGAATATACTTACTGTTTTACTTCTAAAACTATGAACATTTTGTTGTTACATGATATATGTTTTTGTGAGACATCTCAATTCTTCAATGGAACAGTAAGCAGTATATGAGAGTATTAACTCATACAGGGCACCTAAAAATGGTGTGGTATTACAACGAATCAATAGAATCCATGTATTTTATATTTCCATTTGCAATTCTAAAGTTCTTTATTTCTTGAGGTTAGGTTTTAAGATAATTAATAGGAAAGAACTTCTTGTTAATAATTGGATCTCAATACTAATCATAGGACTTAAAGGTCAATTTAGATTTAAAAATGAGCAACTCTTGATCCTTGATCCCATAGTAAGTCACAAATAATATATTCGGAGGAACTCTTTGGAAAGTGTGCTTTGATAGTGTTGTGAGGAAGGAAGAAAACAGTTACACAGAGCCCTTTCCCATCCGTGTTATTGACTTCTGTGTTAACTGAGTCCAGTGAGAGCTCTCCTCCAAAACCATCAATCAAGAAGGGTATACAAATCATTTAGTTTCTTACTAAATGGAAGGGGGAAAAAAAAAAGATGTGATATAATTTAAAAGATCAGGGTAGATATGTGTAAGCAAGATTCCTAAGATTAATCACCCAAAGTAAACTTTATTATTTAAGGACTGTTGGACTATAAAGAAGCTGTGTTTCCTCTCAACAACATGGATCAGATTTATGGTGTCATAAATATTGACAGCATTATGTTAGTCATGCATTTTGAATTCTTTTTCTTACTGAGAATCCTATAGAAAAAAGGGTTATGTAAACATATTTAGGATGGTTGCACCCAGAGGTTGAGATGATAGAACCAGTGACTCTATGACTATGAAGTTGTTTTCATGCTGTTAAATATTTTGCATAACAGTGGGGCTCTGGGGGTACGAAGGACGGTTTCGGCATCTCTTACTACAACTTTATTTTTCCCACTATTTGTATATAGATTAAAATTAATAGTTTTGATTCTTTCCCCATGTCTTATAAATGTTAAGTGCATTTCCCCCCCGAAATTCTTGCTAAAGTCTAAAGCTGAAGACAATAGATATTAAATACCTATTCATTCCAAAGTATGTCTTTGGAATACATCCATACATTCATTTTTAAAAGGCAGCAAAACTGGTCAACCAAATCCATTACAAACAAGTTAGAGGATAGATGACTAGGAAAGAGAAAGAGATTCTTTTGAGTGGATTTTTAGAGTAGGGATGGGGATTTCCTTCAAGAGAGTGAGACTGCCATCTCACTGCCTGTCAAGATTTTGACTACCCCGTGGCATTGCAGCAACTCTGATATTTCCACCAGACAGTCTTTATAATAGATCAGTGATCTTGATAGGGATTAGCACACATGTGGACATAGAGACCAATGTCCGCTTTTCTTTACTAGAAGTCTGAAGGCGAGAGTCTGGCCAGAACAACCAAGAAAGGAGTGCTATAGGGAGGTAACAGAAATGTTCCCATTTGCCAAGGCAAAGATGCATGAGCTCTTATGGAGCTATTGGAGTCCAACAGCCCATCCTAAAGATCTAGCCGGGCACAGGGGTGCAAGAGTACCTGGCTCTGGGGATCCCAAACAGACCAGGTTCAGCCACTTACCACTGACAAAAGCCAAAGGCAGAGACATAAGTGGTGGTGAAACAAGAAGGAATTTATTTCAGTGAGTTCAATACCAAGAAGGCAGCTGGCTAGCATCTCAGACTCTCTCCCAAGTGCTGAAAATACTTCCAGGTTTATATAAAGAAAATAGGCAATTATGGGTGGGTACGTGTAGGTAGGCAGTGCAGGGCAAATGGATCCTTGTCTTGGAGTCCATCACAGGCTCAGTCTTGGTGGCTCAGGGTAGTCTTTAGTGCTTGAAGGAGGGGTAGTTTCAGCTTCCCTTGTAGGATGTTTCGTCCTCAGGGTCTTTTGCCTGAGCCGAGGTAAGCTGGAAAGAAGAACCCAACTAGAAATTTTGAGGTAAGAATGGAAGCAGAGACTCCTTTTGACTGTGCTAAGGTTAAGTATAATGAATTAAGTACTGTTGTCAATGTGTAGAAACAATAGGCAGAAAATAACAGAGTCAGTAATATTCCTGAGTCTACTAAAAAATAAACTAAAAAACTAACTATATGTCCTATTCTACTAGAGATAGTCTTGGTTACAGTATTGTTCCAGCATTCTGCCCTTTTTCACTCACAAATGTATACTGATTTTGGGTGCTCAGAGTATATTTCCTGATCAATTTATAGAAAGAAGAGAAACAAAACAAAACATTTAAAGCAGTTCCAAAAATTTATGTACAAAAAAAAATTGATTTAATGAGATTTTTTAAAACTTTGTTTTGTTGGTACTTTTTAAAATTTCATCATATAAATCAATTAATCTTTTGAAGGGTGCGTATGTATTTGTTTCTTCTGTGCATAATGTATTTTCAAATAGTTTTCAAGTCACTTGGGAGAGAAATCCATGTCTAAGACTTTTTAGTAGCTCTGTCAACATACTTGTATTTTCTAAATAGATATTAAATGAATGAGTGAAGATGAAAGAAAAGGGAGTCCGAATTCTGTTAGAAATTTATGAGTAAATCTGGAGAAAAGTCGGTCTCAGTTTCAGAAGAGTTGTCCATGGTTTTAAATTACATTGCATCATAATTAAATATGAGTCATGACATTATTCTAAAAATATCTTCACAAAGTCACAGCTAATTATTTATGCCTCTAAAATACACTAAATACTGACAAGATTCACTTTTCAGCTTACTCTTTTTTGTAGAAACATCTTTGTTGTAATAAAAAAATGTGATGATTGGCCTGACCTGAGAAAAAGAGGCTTTTATGCTGTATTTATCAAAAGAAATTTTAAATAGGAAATTAAAAAATAAGCAGGTGGATATAAGGCAATGGCAAATAATCATAAAAAGGCATAGGGAGGTTATAGACTGTTCTTCCTCTGAAAATATGAGGTAAAAAAAGAGAGTTAAAAGGAATATTTTAGGGGAAGTAAATGCCATTATTTCAGTGTCTTTTAACCACTGGAATTGTTTAACAGGAGGGAAATACTAATTAAGATTTCACTGCCGCCAAGCAATATTTACTATAGTTGAACTGGATGAGTTTTATAGCAGCTCAATCTCATTTCCTTGTTAAGATCTTCATGCTGAAAACCAGGCTTCTCAGATTTAATCAGATGCAGCTCCGTCTCCTCCCCCTTTCCCCAAAAGAGAAGAAACACATTTGGTACTCCACGACCTCAAGAGATTATTAATCTATAAAAATGTTCTTGCCCTCCCACAACCTCCCAGCCTATGACAATAATTATGATGGCTGCTGCAGAGTTGTATTGCTGTTAAAAATGGCAATAATAATGGTGGAATTAAATCCTCTTTCCTTATGTATAAATGCAACACTTATTTCCATGCTATTTGGAAAGGATCCATTCTTTTCTAGCAGACATGGCTATGCATCATTCTTAAATATACTGTAAATCTTCTAATAATTAATAACTGCTAGAGTGCAGTTCCTTAAAAAATGAATTTATATGAATTATGAATCACCTGTAACTGAATTCATTTTCCCTTTCCTCAGCTATAAAGCCAAAATAAAAGGGAGCTGTTGTCAATTATGTATATCATTAAAAAATGTTTTTCTCTTTAAAATATTTTGATTGTTTAGCTTGACTTTTTTTTTTATATTGGATTAATTCTTCAGAACCATCATTGGACTGCTTTTTCAAGACAATATTTTTTCAAGATAATATATTTTGTTATGCTTGGTTTTCCAGACATAGTTTTATGTTCTACTTGTGAATTGCTTTTTATTACAAAATTCGTGCAGTTTAAGAAAAAACAGAATTAAAGAAAAATCAAAATAAATAAATATCCTATACATTACTATCATTAAATTTTTATAGTCTATCTGGCTAGAATATTTGCTTCATGCATATCTATATATCTATATTGCTATTGATAGCAATTCAGAATACAGATAAAATGGTGGGATCATAACATACATTGTGTTTTTAACGTGATTGTTTTTACTTCAAAAACCATTCTTCATGTTACTGCAAGTTTAAAGGAGTGTGCTATGTCATCGTTCCTTAAGGACTTCAGATTATTTCATTGAATAGGTAATTTACATAATCCAAATCTTAATTCATTTTCTATTTTTTTATCCACTAAAAAAGGAACTAGTCATATACCAAATACTACATTTTTGTACACTTTATAACTTGCATATTCTTAAACTGTTTCTTATCCTTTATTGTCATTCTTCCTTTCTTATACCCCTCTATATATTAGCTACGATTTTCATCTTGTCACAGAAGCAGGGCTTCAAAAAGATTTAGCGGCTTGTCCAAAGCCACACAGCTAGTAAGCCGTAGAACAAGACTTGCTGTTTTCTGCTTTCAAAATTAAGAGGCAGATTCTGGCACTGTGGGTAATGCTTAGAAATTGACAAAATTCCAAGTGAGTAATTGAGGATGAGCTTTAGATGAAAAAGCAAAAGTGTTGGGAAAGTTATTCTAAATTCACCAAGAATCTAGAAGTTGGCTTCTCTCTGGCTCAATTTTATAACAGAGGAAGTCTTCTGTGAGTATTAACTGTAAAGTTTAAGTTTAAAGTTAAGTTAACTTTAAGTAAAGTTTAGAGTCAATGGTATATATTTTAAAATGTAAGATTCACTTGTTATTATCTATCTAATTTCTCACTAACTTTACTTTCACAAATAAGGAATAACGAGGAACTAAGACTAAAAATTTTAAATGATGGTCCCAAGATGTCCCAGATAATTTGTGTACAAGTGCATACATAGTATGTAATTTCTATTACAGTACTTGAAATCTACATGAAAAAACACAATGAAAGAAAAAGAAGGGAAGAAAACCATTGTTTTACTCTGTGTCTGGTAGTTGACTCAGCAACTTGAAGATACATGCTGTATAACTTAGTGGTCATTTAAATAGGGATACTATGTCTCAGTTGTAATTTTATCTTCTCCACAAAAAATTGAGTGTAGAATTCTGGGAAGAAAGAGAGGAGCGAGGCGTGGTTCTATGTGGGATCCTGTTCCAAACAGCAGTTACTAGAATATCTAATACGTGTATTAGCCTTTTAAATGCAGAAATAATGGTCCTTTATCTGAAAAATAGTTTCACTCTCTGCTTGCTTATACCCAAATCTTGAATGTGTTGTTTTTTTTTCTTTATTGTCAGTGTTACAGCCTGTTAATGTTTAACTGTCACTTAACCTTAATTGACATCTCACACCCTTTTGTACCAGCATGTTGTACAATAGAGGAGGAGTCAGATAGAAGGACAGTTGTGGTAGTATGTTGGCAGTTTTCAAAAATTTTTTAAACTTTGTTGTATCATATATATATATATATATATATATATATATACCTTTGAAGGTGCTGTATTAACAACAAAATGCTTACAACTAAAAAGTATCTGAATATGTATATTGGGAAACCAGAAAGCGATATCAATATAGGAAGATAGCATCCTAGGCTTCAACCAGATGTTGAAGGTGAAGCCCCCAGGCACAGTGGGCAGCAGCAGCTTTCCCTAGGAGAGGATGATCCTGCAACCCTGTGGCCTGAGGCGAGGCTGAAAGGTATGCCTAGGGAGCTGGCCAAGGGCTGACGGTGGCCCGTTGCCACACCACAGAAAGGCCAGTGGATTTCCCCAGTTGATCATCTTGGAGAATGAACACAACTTTGCTTGGGGGCTTGCCTTACTTAACACAAAGAATGCAGCCCCAGAGGAAGAGAATTTAGCTCACTTTTGTCTGGGGAAAAACTTTTTAGCGATAAATGGAGAAAGAACTCACAGCTTTTAAGCAACTACTTCTAAAACAAGGTCAAACAGAAGGATCAAGCTTCATCAAACAAGTAAGAAATATCCAGCAAGGAACTTCCTGAAGTAGTGAATATAACTGAAACTAAAACCCGGAAAGTTAGCTTAAAGTTCAGATATGAAAGAAGATCTAACATAGAACAACCAAGTATTGCTAGCAAGGGGGTTTATTGCAAAAAGACTGATTAGCAGTATTTTCAGACTCTCAAAAGAAACTGACTTTTCTCCATATATCCTTAAGTACTTATCTGAAACAAAATTCATTGTCCCTACGATTTTTTGTTAATTTCAAATACTTAACACTAGATTTTAACCTTGAAAGTCAATCATAAGATTTTAGGTGTACATATTAAAGGCAGTTAAGTAATGGTTCTTTTTACTGAACTACCCTAGAAATTTGAATGCATTCATAGCTATGTCACTGACTAAAATAATTAATTGCATAGTAATAGTGTCTGAAATTGGAGTATAGATAACACCACATTAAAGCAGGGGCTGGCCAAAATGATCAGTTAATCTGTTGGAGTGTGGTCCAGCTTTGAAGTCATTTATCTAGTTTTTCCATTTTATGTGCTTTTAATTTAGTATACCTTTGTTTGACATCTAAACAACCATGCAGAAAACAGTAGAAGGAATGTACAAAACAGTTGTCAAACTATGTGTCAGGACAAACCCTACATCACAGTGGCTTTTCCTTCTCTTGTGGGTTAAATTGTGTTCCTTAAAAAGATAGTTTGAGTTTCTAACCCCCAGTAGCTGAGTATATGATCTTAATTGGAAATAGGGTTTTTACAAATGTAATTGAGTTAAGATGAGGTCATACTGGAATATTGTGTGTTCTAATTCAACATAGCTGGTGTCCTTATGGCAAGAGGAGACTCTGAAATACAGACACACATGGGAGAAGGCCATGTGACAGTAGAAGCAGAGACTGCAGTGTTATAGAAGCAGAGTTTATAAGTTAAAGAACACCAACAATGATTGCCAAAAAACCACCAGAAGCTAGGGAGAGGGAGACAGGAATCCTCCCCTACAGGTTTCAGAGGGAGCATCATGTTATAGACACCATGATTCTGGACTGTTGGCCTCAAGATGTGTGAGATGACATTTATGTAGTTTAAAGCCACACAACTGTGATACTTGATTATAGCAGCTCTAGGAAACAAACACACCTACCTTTTAAGTATACATCACATTAAGTTAAAGGATGATGTGAAATTCGCAAATCATCCAACAATACTTAATCTTATTATCTGTGGAATTTCAGAATGTAATCGTAACATGAATTTAGAAATGATTTTAGAATCTTTGATAATTTTGTGACTTATGAGTGAAGTTAATGAGTGATACCAAGCAGGGTTAAACAGACCTTACTGCCAGTTTCAAGAGAATTTAGAAAATAAAATTACTAAAATTCATCTCCACTCACTCTAAAATATCATTATTTCTTCAATTGTAGCACAGGTTCTTCCTTATTCGTACCTCTTGAGTTCTTGTCCACCCTTGTCTGTGAGTGACTGGATACAATGAACATGGAAGATGGTCAAGATTGCTCATGTAATTGGGCTCTGGACAACTGAGGCAAGGTACATTTATATCAGAGGAATTTTAGATTTGTGTATGTATTATGACACTGTTGAGGCCCAAGGGCAGTGAAGTTTCTTGAGAAAAACATGTCTCTTTCTAATTTATGTAAAGATAATAATAACAGCTCATCAGAGCAGAGATTTTTTTAGGGTTTGGTTTAGACCTTAGGTGGACCTGGGAAGAAAACACAGACAAAAGGGAGCCTAAAAAGTACATTGAAATCTGTTTACAAACTCTATTCACCTCCGTCAGCCATTGTTCACCTTTTCTCCTTGACTTAGACAAATTCGAGACTTGTCTAAAGTGATCCTTCACAGATCCTCAGGGTCTGAAGGAAAAAATATAAATGAAATGCACATTGCTTTAATTCAAAGACCTGTAAGAGAACAAAAAAAAAAAAAAAAAGATTTAAGACAACATCATTAAGTCTGAGCTACAACATAAAGAAAAATGTGCTTGTTTAAAACTCCAAATCCCCAAAACAGCTTATAGTATCTGGACCGTACTTTATTGAGAAAGTGTTAATGTGTTTACTTTGTAACAACATTGGTGAATTAAATATCACTCATCTTCTTGCCATGATAACTCTAAGTATTTTAGGTTGTATTCACTTTTATCAAAATCTATACAAAATACACCTTATAGAAACTTGAGAATCTTTGATTAACTTTAATTGGGTGAAAGGTAAAGGTACCTAGAGACAATTCAAGAAATATATTAAAAACATAAACCAGTGGGTTATAAATGGCACATAAATGCTTTATTTGTTAAGGAAGGTAAAGTTTATGGTTAGATTTTTAAATAAGGTCTAAAATATTGTATAAGTTTATAGGAGCTAAAAAGCATAGATTTGTCTCCTAACTTTAACTTCAGTCCTGAAAACACAAAACAGCATTTAACAGCAAAGACTTAAGCATAGGCAGATTGGCTCCATCAGTCATTAACTGACCTTGAGCAAACTTTCTCAACCTCAGTTTGTTTGTTCATAGGTATATGTAATCTGTCTCATAGAATTTGTATAGGCAAAAATGAGATCATACACATAAAGTGTTAGAGTACAAAGCCTATCACATAGTAAGCCCTTAGAATTGTTTCTACTTATTATCTTGTATTATAATAAAAAAGAAAGCTATATACACAGAACACCAGATCATTAAATCCTCTAGGTTTGAGACAAAATACTGACCCACTTTAATGATTTTCATACTCCCATTTTAAAGATATTAAAATTAACTATCATTATAGCATATAGTTGTAACAGCAGGTACGTTAAAAAAATATTTGACATAAATTAACTCCTTGAATCTTTATAGCTGTCCCATGAGTTAGCCATAAATACTATGCCTGTTTTATACATGTAAAACTGAGACACAGAGAGGCTTAGAAATTTGCCTCAGGATCACAGCAGAGCTGAACTTTAATGTTTAGAAGTCTGGTTTCAGAATCTATGGTCAAAACCTTAAGCCACACTCCCGTCATTAAAATGTCCAGTAGTTTGTGGATTGCTATGGCATGTATCTTGTTCATTTATTTTATGTAGAGGTTCATATAAAGTTTAATTCCATACTTACCTTCTTCTCTCTTAATAGGAATGTGCTGTGTTTTTATGGTATTTAACCAATGTAAATCAGATAGTTTGACCTTCAGTTAACTCAAAGAAAATATTTGTTCACAAATCTGACTTTTAGCTTCACTCTAAAAGCCCTTTTATTCACGGGGAAAAGAGCTAAAAGAAAACAAGGGAGTATGGCAGGGATGCTTACACAAGGAAGCCCTTATAGTTTAAATGTCTGTGCTTCTAACAAAGCAAGAGCCCAGCGATTATAATTCACAAAAGAAAGTTGGTTGGCAACTGGAATTCATAATAAATCTCAGGGTCAGACCACAGGCTCACAGAGGGAAAAATTATATAGAAAGGAGGAAGAACTTTTTTTTCACCATATCATTTCCTGCATAGAGAGCTATCCTAAGAGATTTATGCAGAGTCATATCTATAGCAAAAAGAAAAGGGTGCTCTGTCCTTAGAATCAAAGCCAAGGAAAGAATGAAGAATAGAATAGCAACAATAAGCTCTGTCTTCTTATAGTTTTGTATGAAAAGGAAGTGAAAGTGTCTCTGACACTCCCATTAAATGCAGTAAACTGTTTTAGGAAAGGATTATACTGAAACCATTTGAACAAGCTTAAAGAAATAATACTATTCTCACTTTCATTAAAACTTCAGTAGGTTTAAATGTGTTCACATTTTTCAACTTTATATTCAAAATTTTTCAAAGGAGTCCTTTACCTGGTGTGTTTTGCTGTAGTCATCCAAAATAAATTCAGTTTTCTTTAAAAAAAATGAACTTGTTCAAAATATTTACTTGAATAGCCAGTTTTAACATAATTGTTTACTACCCAAATTTTAAAATATCACTATATTTTTCTTTTACATGTAATACATGTCCATTGTAAAATTTCAGACAGCATTTAGCAGTATGAAGAAATATTAACTGAATTCTTGTCACTCATAAGTAAACCCTGTTAACATATTCACATACCATACATTGTCATTATTTGTCGTTATAAAATTATATTCTTCTAATACAGACATTAATTACATATTTTAGGCTTAATAGCATGTAATAACAATGATGTTAGTACCGCAAGTTTTTCTTTTTTTTTTTTAAGATTTATTTATGTATTTGACAGAGAGCCTGAATAGGGAAAAAGGGCAGAGGGAGAGGAAGAGTGAATCTTAAGGAGACTGCACTGAGCTCGATCTCCTGACCTGTGAGATCATGATCTGACCTTAAACCAAGAGTTAGTGCTTACCTGACTGTGCCACCCAGGTGCCCCAGGAACACAAGTTTTTAAAGCAATTTCATAGTGAACTGCTTTTCAACTTTCTCCTATTACAAACAAAACTAAAAATAATATAAAGATATCTTTTCACACTTTCCAATTGTTTCTTTGGGATACATGCTTGTAATAGTTGAATAATATAAATAATGTATGAGTGAGCATTCATGTTTTAAACTTTTCAATACGTATTTCCAAACTGCATTCCAAAAATGAATTAACGTGCATTTCCCCTAGTAATGTAAGTAAACATCCTTTTTCAAGTATCCTTGTCAATAGTGGAAATAGCCAAGGGACAGCTCTCCTGCCTATTCTTTGTGACCCTTTAAAAGAATTTTCCATAAATAATTTGGACCTTTCAACCAATGTTTTACTCCATCCTACATAGAAACAAATTAATAGCTGGATGTTAACAGTCATCGTCCATCTTTCTTTATGGAGAGAAGCTCATGTGGGCAGGGGAGGGGATTTGCTCTTCCTTGATGGTCTGTACTGTCATTTGAGCAAGCATCACAGTTGCTGGAATCCCCTTGCCTGTGTGATTCCAGGTTAGAGGTTTTCAACAGAAAGCTTACTCGAGATTTGAAAGTTACCATCAGAAACCATTATTTTCATAAGATCATACACTTCATATTTCAAGTTTTTATTTAAATTCTAGTTTATAATATATACAGTAAAATAGATTTCAGGTTTAGAATTTAGTGATTCATTACTTACATGTAACACCCACTGTTCATTACAAGCGCCCTTCTTAATACCCAGCACCCATTTAGCCCAACCCCATACACCTCTCCTCCAACAACCTTCAGTTGGTTCTCTATAATTAAGAGTCTCTTATGTTTTGCTCCCTCCTGTCTCATTCCCTTTCTTTTTATTTTTTCCCTTCCTCTATGTTCATATGATTTTTTTCTTAAATTCCACATATAAATGAGGTCATATGATATTTGTCTTTCTCTGACTTATTTTGTTTAGCATAATGTAGTCTAGCTCCATCCTCTTTGTTGCAAATGACAAGATTTTATTCTTTTTGATCAGGCATTGAAAGACAATGACAGTGATCACAGATGTGCTCAAGAGGGCTCAGCCTCCTCTCACTATTCTCTACTCCACGACTTGCAAACTGCTGGCCCTGCTGACCAAGAAAGTCACCATACCCTTCACAAGACACTTGAATGCAGAACCACTGAAGAAACAACTCCAGTAAGCTTCTTTACCAATGTCTCTTAATGGTCCCCATTGCTGGTTAGACAGATGCTGCTTGGTTTCTCAGGTCAACTGGTTGTGACTTTTCTGATAATCCAACTCTCCCTTTCATATATTCATCTCCTCAGTTGTTCCCACAGTTAATTAATATTTAATTCCTATAATAAATCCTTTATCTGAAAATTCATTTGTTTATTTACTATTGGCCCTGTGATGTGTTGATTTAAGCATTATAGCCGGTGTTTGACTTACTTAATTTTCACTTTGATTTGGCAATTACATATGCTAAATTTTTGTCACTTCATTTTGTAAATTTCTTTATTGTTTTACATCAAATATATAGAAAGCAAATATTAAAAATAGACATAAAACCCTTTGCACTTTACAGAGTACTTTTGAGAAAATGAATATACAAGTTACAGATTTGCAAAGAATGTTTGAAAATCATCTATTTGTCAAAGAACTTGTAGCCAGAATATTTTTTTTAAATCTTATCACTCAATAATAAAAATCAACACTGGTTTCACCAGAAAAAAAAAATCAATGGAGGACATATATGAATAAACAATAAAGATATAATATGATGCTTGATATCATTGAACATTAGGGAAAGATTAATTTAAACCAAAATGAGAGACATTGCTCCCCCTCCCCCTAGAATTGCTACACTCAAAAAGACAAACAATAACAAATATTGGTGAGAATGTGGAGAAATTAGAATCTCATACACTGCTGGTAGAAATGCAAAATAATGCACTCACTTTGGAGACATATTTGACAATTTCTCAAAAAATTAAGAGAAATGAAACATGTCCACACAAGACATGGATATGATCTTCATAGCAACATTATTCACAATAGCCAAAAATGTGTAAACAATCGAAATTTCCTTCAATAGGTACATGAAACAAACAATACACATTCACACAAAAGATAACTAGTAACCAATAAAAACAAAGTATGAAGTATTGATACATACTACAACATAGATGAACTTAAAAGCATCATGTCAAGTGAAAGAGTCCAGATGCCAGAAACCATATATTGTATGATGACATTTATATGAAATCTCCACAAAAAGCAAACCTATAAAAGCAAAAAGTGAATTAGTGGTTGTCTGGGACTGGAGATGAGAATTGTAACTGCAAATGGGTATGATGGACCTCTTTTTGAGATCATGGAAATGTTTTAGAATTATATTGCATTTGTGGTTATACAATTCTGTAAATTTACTAAAAATCATTGAGTAGTACACTTAAAAATGAGTGAGTTTTATCGTATGGAAATTATATCTCAATAAAACTATTAAAAATAGATAGACCAAAAATTTAGTTAGTATTATCCCTTTGGGGATGATAGCTATAAACATGATTAATTTTTACCTGTGAAATACAGACTTATCAAATGATTAGCTCATTTTCCCAGGAACACTAAAACAGGACAGTCCAGCAAATCAACTTTGCTAAACCATTGGGCATTTAATTCCCAGAGAACATGAAATTGAAATCATAAATCATTATAATGTGCTGAAATATTTAACTTTGCTTTTCATGTATTTTAAGACAAATTATGAATCATTAAACTATTTTTAGTAAAATTTGTATATTGACACTAAAAAGAGCTTTACTAAAATGAACTGCAACATTTTAAAAACCGAAGCCATAGCTCTTTTTTCACATCAGTGTGAAAAGAAATGAGAAGACATGATTATTTTACATAAAGGTTACCCAATGAACTGTGAAATAAAGTACCATATTTAAACTTTCTTTGAAACTTCCTTTTCAGAAGGCAAAGTTGTATAGTACACATTCTAAGACTTAAGCATTACCAGAAATTCTAAGAACGTGTGTCTTTGGGGATATAAGCACCATTTTCCTGTCTTGCTTCAGATCATTTCATGATAGAGATCCAGGAGGAAAACAAGCAAGTCAAAGGAAGGAATAGAAGATAAAGAAACCAGAGACAGAGGATCAAAGTACTTTCTTTCTTTATATATTTATTTTTAACCAAGAATTGTCTTTGAAAAACCACAGAAGAATGACTCAAAACAACTGTGTACATGGAAGCTGAAAAACAGAAGATAGAGGAATAAATTGAAAACAATAAAAAATAAATGCAGCTGTAATAAGCACTCAGTATTTCAGCATCTGTGCTATAGAGTTTTCTCAGATTTTCTTTTACTTTTTGGACTTTCTCCTATGTAAAGAGTTATTTATATCCATGTTCCTCTGTTTTCTTATTGAAGTTCATTCTTACCATTCTCTTTCATTTAAAAAAACAACAAAATTTCTACTGCGGATTCTGCATGTGTGTGTTGTGTGTATTCTTAAGGTATTTTTATCAGCATTAATTTGACCTGATCTTCACAATTAGATGTGATGTAAGTGAGCAGATATAATTATTCTTGTTTTCTAAACACACACACACACACACACACACACACATAAGATAGGTAATGCATGTGGTAACGTCACAGAGCTGGCAATTTGTGAAGTTAAAACTTAAAGCAAGATCTTAAGAACACAGGACTTAAAGTCCAGTAATTTTTGTTTTATTTTGTTTCATTATTAGAACAGTATTTTCACAAACAGTACCACTTTATCTTGATTTCAAAAATAGAATATGATGATTAATCTGCCAATTGATCTCAAAATGGCCTGAGAACAAATTCAGCTGTGACTTCCAGTGAAACATAACTGATGGGGCACCTGGGTGGCTCAGTTGTTTAAGCCACCAACTCTTAATTTTGGCTCAGGTCATGATCTCAGGGTCCTGAAAGAGCCACATCTCAGAATCCACTGTCAGAGTGGAGTCTGCTTGAGATTCTCTCTCTCTCTTTCTCTCTCCCTCTGCTCCTTACCCTGGTCATGTGCTCCCTCTCTCTCTAAAATAAGTAAGACTTTAAAAAAAAATAACTAGTATTATATTAGAAAATGAAGTAATTGTTTTATACAGAAGCACTCAATTATTTCTAATATAAAATGTATTGCAATCTACCATTGAATGGCTGATTTTGAGGCATCAGAAAAATTCCTTATTTTCTATGTATTGAAAACATATAAGAAAAATATGTATTTAATAAATATTCAAATTTGCAGTAACTTCAGAATTCTTCAAATTAGCACTACAAATAGAATTCTACAAATTTTCACATTTTAAAAAATTGTTTATTTTAAAAAAGAAAAAAATTATTTTATCCTGAAAAAGAAATACAGACATTAAGTATTTATTAATTAAATCCATATTTAACCCCAACCCCACTGCCAAAGCAAAATATACCAATTCACGGCCTTAAAACAATATACTTTCCCTCAGTTCTTGTGGTTGATTCATTGCCTAAACTTTGAAACAAGGGAGAACACTGCTACTTTGTATTGCTGTTACTAAACTCAAACCAGAAGAGTCACACTGAAAAATGTAGCCGAATTTATTTAAAGAAAAATGTATTAGACTTCTAGAAAGTACCATAGTATCAATATAAACGTTAAGAGAATATTTTCCTTATTGGGATGAATTTCACCAGTCAGACTGAAACTACTGTCAAGGTTAAATCTTTTATTTTCAATGATTCCAATTATTTTGACTACCAAGTGCTTTAATTATCTCAAGAAGGCAATTAATAAGCTCCATTCAACAAATCAAAAATCCCCATCAGTTTCTGCAGCATTCAAATCATCTTTCTTTATGTCATAAATGAACAGTCTCTGTAGACTATTTTTTCACTTCTTTTCACTTTTAACCTTAAATGTCAAGAGGATGGACATTGTGCCTTAGGTCAATGGGTTTCCCAGTCTAGGTTAGCTTTGTTCTTTGAGCTGCATTGTCTGAGCTCACAAGTATGTGGAAAATAAATTTATAGTTTATCCTACCTATGATATGCACATAGAAAATAATATTTTATTCTTTTGAAGAGGAATGTTGTTTCCAAACATTCTTCTTAACCCTCATAGGAACTGATTTCTGGGATCAGTTTTGTCACTTAAAAGTTCTAAGATGAAGGAAGAGTCTTTCAATCATTTATAAAATGAAAATTTTCAATTAAATATTATTCGGCCTCAAAAGCATTTAATAATATATAATTATTCTATATGCAAATATATTCTGAATAGAGATTGGTCCCCATGACATACAAAAACCATTGAAAAATTCCCTAAAGAGCTATCACCCATAAACAGTCACACATTTCCCCCAAATACCTTTTAGTCCTGATTTTCTTGTAAACAGTGTTTGTCTTATAATAAAAATTTTTAAAAGTATCAAATCATTTATATCTAATATGAGTTTCCATTACTATTTTCACTAATACATTGGAGTAGATGTTTTTAACCTTGGAGGGAACCTTATTAAGTGAAGAAAGAAAAAGCAAAAGAGGATTAGACTGAGGGTATCAAAAATAAGCTTCTCGGGGCGCCTGGGTGGCTCAGTGGTTTAAGCCTCTGCCTTCGGCTCGGGTCATGATCTCAGGGTCCTGGGATCGAGCCCCACATCGGGCTCTCTGCTCAGCGGGGAGCCTGCTTTCCCCCTCTCTCTCTCTGCCTGCCTCTCTGTCTACTTGTGATCTTTGTCTATCAAATAAATAAATAAAAATCTTTAAAAAAAAAAATAAATAAGCTTCTCTTCTTGGATAATTTTGGCACAGATTACCACATTCCTCAACTAGCATTTCTTAATGTTTCATTTTCAAAATACAGAGGAACATGAAGATATAGCAAAATAGATTGTGAAATATCATGTTAGAAAATCAACTAAAAAATTCAGTCCATGAGTATTATTTCTTAATTTCTTACTTCAGTAGTTAATTGTGACTTTCAATGTATTGTTTCATTCTTCATGAACCACAAAGAAAAGTAGTACATGCAGTGAAGCATAAGGTGTGGTTTCCTCTGTCATTATCTATGCTTTGCATACAACAAATGTTATTAAGAGTCATAAAACTATATAGCCATGGTATCGGGCTCAGTGACCTCCCATGATAGTGAATTCAACAGATTGACTTTATGGAGCATAGAGCAAAATTCTTCCTTTCTTTTTTTTTTTTTCCTTTCAAATTTATGAGTTAGCATTCTATGTGAACTCAGCTACCTTGCTTAAATTGAACTCTATAGATTTGCCACTTATCATGGGTCATAAGAAATATCAGTAGTCATACTATATGATTCTGAGGCCAGAATTTGATTCAGAGATAACTAGAAATAATTTACTGAATTGTGGAAAAATATATACTTAATATTTACTAAAAATTAGAAATGGGAGATGCAGATGTATTAAATGGAATTCTTTCTTATGCAGGTACCTGTATTCCTCACAATATTAAAAAAAATGTTATTTTCCTTTTCATATTATTACAGTAACGTGAATGAGAAAGAGTATTCAGTGGGGAAACTCTCAGCTAAATACCCATGACTTAATAGACTGCTTTCATGTCCTGAGGCTTTTGGGTAATAACACATATTTAGTTGGGAAGGATATGGGGTAAGTGATGTTTAAGAAACTATTTGTACCTTTGGAAGTTGAGAAAAACCCTCAAGAGAATGCTAGTCATCTTCTCTAAACTGCGTCTAGAGCAGAGGTACTCACTACTGCATCATGAATGCTTGTGAGATGTATCACAGGGAGTATATTATAAATAATAAACAACTGAAGTGTGAGAATGCTTAATTTAACTAAAATGACAGGAAATTCATGAATGTCTCCAAAGTATTTTACTCACTTGCTCTTAGATAGTCCAGCTCCAGAGGGACAGAGAAACTTTGTTTCTGTAACTTTTTAAAAAATTCCAGTATATACTATTTTATGTCATTCTTAAATATTTGAAATTAACTTTTTTTTAAAACACATGTAAAGTCTTGTGGGATTTGGCTTGCATATGAATTAGAAATAAGCCAAATAACCTTCTGATATTGGCCATAGGCAGAAGGTGATCTCACTATACAGATTGCTAAACCCATAGGATGACCAAAACTATCATATTAACTTCTCACCTTCATTTACTTTCTCCACAACTCAATTCTTTATCTGTGAAACAAACAGGCTGGTAATTGAGTGTGGACTCTCTGCCTGTACTTTCAAGATTTTTGAAATAGGTTTAAAGAAATCAGGATGAGATTGATGTATGAATCATTGTAACAGAGAAAATGAGAGTCTCCTGACCATTCATTTTCTGGCAATCCAATCTATTGCAGTTAGAAAAAGAAGCTGTGTATAATCTATGGAGCTCCTGGTTGTAACAATATTAATAACACTTAACAGTGATAGAGTAAGCGTTCCCAGCATCAGTCATTTCTTCTGATATCTCTCATAGAAACTTAAAAAGATGAATAAAAAATATTTGCAGGTTTCTCTTTTGAAGGCTATTTTTTGCTGCTTTGAAGGCATTAGATCGCCATTGCGTGGGCCATTTGGAAGAAAGTTGCCTCAAATGTAAGCATAATGACTCTAAAGAAGTAGAAAAATGAAGTCTGCATTAATCTCATTGTAACCATCATCTAGATTGCTGATAGAGATATTTGCCGAAGAGAATCCCAAGATCCTATATAAACTCCCTATAAAATTCCTGTTGGACTATATTTTCAGTGCAATTTAATATGGTTAAATTTATTTATGAGGACAGCATAATTTTAAAATTCAATTAGAAAATTCTACATATTGGATTTTTCTTATTATTTTATTTCAAATAAAAACTACTAATCATTAAAAACTCAATTTCATATTTTATTAGATGGAATAGATTTCTGAATTTCTGAGTAGCATGTCAGATGACAGTTTATGTACCTCCAAACACAGAATCAGTTCTTTTTTTTTCCCCCCTAAAGTAATCTCTGTACCCAATGCGAGGCTCTAACTCATTATCTGAGATCAAGAGTTGCACTCTCCACCAACTGAGGCAGCCAGGTGTCCCACAGAATCAATTCTGTAAAGTTCAGTTACATCCTAATTTGTATATTTTAATACATAGAAGTTTTATATCCAGCTAATGCTGATTAATCATTTTGTATAAGAATCTCCGCCTGACAGGCAGGAGGTAATATCTCTGCAGAGCAATTATATTAGAAATTTCATCAAACTTTGGATGCAGCACACATGGCATACATTTCTGGATCTAGAAGTCATAATAATAGAGGTCAATAATAGAAAACAGAAATACTTGAGACTGCATTCTGTTTTAAAGCTTAAGGTGGTTATATTGTTTTGTTACCAGTTGCTACAAGTGAATATAAAATTTGATGTTGAGTTTCCTAGCTGTCAAAGAGAAAAAAGAACAGAGACAAAAAAGAAAAAATACCAATTTGTGAAGGAAAACAATTATTTTCCTTTTCTTGCTCTTTCCCAGAAGGGTATGTAGTAAGAAGATTTTGAACAACAGTCTTTCTTATAACATCCTAAGATAAAATTCAAAGACAAAACATTGTAGGTGAACTTAGAGAAAGTAATTCTACGAAAAGCTACATTGATATGATATAATCATGTATATAGATTGTGGCCATTTGACTTCATATTTACAATAATAGGATTTAGTCTGCCATTTAAATGATATTTTTAAGATATAATTTCTTTCCAAATAGCCTTCAGTAGGAGCCAGTAGCAGATTGAGAATGATTCTTGAACCAGTCCGGAAAAGCTGACTCCCTATTATTTGTTAAGATCAAATCCATGAGCATTGGATGCCAGATAAGAAGAGTAAGATAGAAAAATAAATTGGTTTAGCAGGAGAGAGAAGGTGGCCAGAAGTAAGAGGAAAACAGGAAAAAGATGAAGCTATTTTGAATACAGGAAATAGAAATAACAAGATAAGAGGAAAAGGATCAGGCAAAAATGCAGGTGTTGGAGAGTCAGGGCAAGAATGTGAAAGAGTCCTGTTTTAGGTATGTTACTTTGTACTAATTGTCATTTATAAAATCAACAGCAAGAAGCTGGAAGGGCAGACTAATGTGGCAGCCAAGATTAATGCTGATTAATCGTTTTGTATGAAAATCTCCTCTTAACATGGCAGGAGATAACATCTCTGCAAAACAACTAAATTGGGTATTTCATCAGCTCTGTTTAGTGATTAACTCGCTCTTCTTAGGACTGCACATGGATATTTCATTAAGTCTCAAAATAGTTGCTTTCTGTTGGGTCCTTATTGTTAGAAGTAATAAATGCTATTTTTGATGCTGTTATATTATCTTTCCAATTACCAAGAAGAAATAAAAACAAATGAAAAATGATAATTTGCCACTTGTGGACCATTAAACACAGCCTATACATGTATTGTGCAGTTTAGGACAGCAGCTGAGGCCATTGTGGGCTAGTTTTCTTTTATAAAATTGCCTTTTTTTTTTTTTTTTCTCATAGGCTTTGTGATACAGGTCATTCTACTTTTCTTGATTTTACTTTTCAATAAAACCCGCCTGTTATTTCTTAATGTGCTTTGTGTTTTACACTGTCATTTATTTTCACTTGCCTCAGAATGTAAAATTTAAAAAGAAAAGATAAAAATATTAGTTATATAGATGTTTACCTGTGGAAAAATAAGATTATGCGGTTTTTCAGTTTGATGCTATTTATTTATTTTTGGCCTTTCAATGTAATGGTTCAGCGGACTGTATTGGGGGCCTACCTTGTTCCAGGAATTGTGGATATACAAAGGGGACGTGTTGCAAGCTCTCCCACTGAGCATTTATTTAGCAGGAAATGTGGACAAGTATAATATGATTTCTGAGATAAAGGGCCAGTCCCTGGTGTGCACAATGGAAGTAAAACATGGACACACAGAAATTAGGGCTAGACGAGGCCCAAGAGATGATCTAGTTCCTTCTTTATAAATGAGTAATCTGAAGAGCATGGAAGTTAAGTGATTTGCCCAAAGCCATATAGGGTGTTTGTAACAGAGCCAATTGTTCATGGTAGAACAAAGATTTTTTTACATGGACCAGCTCTCTCTGCTACAACACACAACAATTTGACTCAGAAGTTGGCAAATTAATTTCACCCTTTAGGGTTTAAGTTAACCCGTGGCTTCTTAACTTTCATGTTCTGTCCCACCTACACACACTCCTTTATTTACATATTTCCCATTTTTTTTCTTTTTTTTTTTCTTTTTTAAAAACCTTAAGTGTTCAAGAAACTATTGGACTGGGAGGAACTTTGATTATCTATAAAACACCAGAGTCATCTTGAAAAATCAACTGATCCTTATGAGTTGCATCTTGATAATTTAAGTTTAAATTAATCAGAAAAGTAGAGGTGGAGGGCCAGATTGGCATTCTCCTCTGCAAACACCTTATTTCATCAGTGTGCAGAGTTCCAACTAATTGCAATAAGAACTCCATGTACATAAGCATGAATAGGGTGCAAGATGCATATTAATTTTGTAAAGCATTTCCCCCAGTTCCTTTTTTTTTTTAAATTAAAGGGGGAAGTGTGTGGTTAAATAGTTCCAGACATCCAAAGAACACCAAATGTAGTTGGGTTCCCTAATTAATATGTGTTTTACAGAGAGGAACGCTTGTAAGTTTGAAAGCATTGGGGAGTTTGATGTTATTTTTGAAATAAATTTTTAATTAAATTTTCCTTAATTGAGCATACTGAAATTCCAGTAAAGGATGCCTATAAAGTACTCCTTGGGGTGTGGAGGAGATCCACAGAGGTGTGGAGAAATATGTGAATTGGGCTGAGTATCTCATTAATTCTCACGACACCCTGGGAAGAAGATAGGAAGCATAATGTGCAAGACACAATTCACTGAAGTAAAATGACCTTGGAGGGAATGTGAAAACCTTTGATGTCTGGGGACTAAAGGAAGCTTAACATGATTTCTTCCTACCAAGCTACTTCCTCTCCCTTATGTTCCACCTGTAAATTAGTCAGAATTCTAAGAATGTTGAGTTCCTGTGTCCTGGGCTTACATGGCAGAAGTAGGTTTTTTTAAATAAAGACAGGTAAAATACTTTTTTTTTTGGTGTTTTTATCAGAGTAAACAATTCAACTTAGCATTTATTACCATGTTCAAGGCATTGAGTGTGCCATGTGGGAAGTGTGAAAATTAGTACCATAGCATTTCTTCTCTGTCTCTCTTCATCAACATGTCAGAACTTATATCATAATTCCAAAACTATACAAAGCCATAAAAATTTCCAGTCCTTTCTTACTTAATATAATTTCCATTAAGACACATACCACAAATGGGTGAGTTTTCACATAAGGTCAAGGTCTGCTCAACACCATGCTAGATGTTAAAGTGAATATAAGAGACAAAGGAAATTACTTTGACTGCAAGCACTTACAATAAAACAAAAAGAAACAAGAGGCTAAATGAATAGTTACAGAGAAAAGACAAATCTGTGATTATGTAAACCATGTGACCTTCATGAAGAAGATAAGATTGGTACATACTGATTAGATTCTTCAACGAGTCTCAACCCCCATCCTACCATGATGAACCCTGCACCCAATTTTCTTAAACTTTTACTCTTGTATTATCACCCAAGTAACAACCACAAAATATGACATATTCATTCTAGATGTCAAGTCAAAAGAAAATCACTGGGACCAGGTTTAATGGAGATATAACAATGTAAATTGGAAAAGTTCATTTGCCTTTTAAACTTGTAGTAATTTCTATGAGACTCAGGATCCCTGTCAATATAGAACAGTAAGTTTAAAAATATCCCATGCTCTTTCTATCTAATCAATGAATATCATAAAAAGAAATTAACAGTAATGTATGGTTCTCAAATACACATAATGTTATTATTATTACTTTATTTTATTTTTGAACTCCAAACTTCTCAAGGATAGCTTCTGTTTTATTTATTATTTTGTCTGGAAATCTTGCCTGCTTTATTGACACATAGGTTGCCAATGAATAGTAAATACTTGTTGATGGATAAATAAATGAATGTATTTTTTGCCTCATTCTACAATATATTTTTTTTAAGATTTTACTTATTTATTTAACATAGAGAAACAGAGAGAGAGGGAACTCGAGCAAGGGGATTGGGAGAGGGAGAACCAGGCTCCCCGTTGAACAGAGAGCCCTTCTGAGGCTCGACCCTGGGACCCTGGGATCATGACCTGAGCTAAAGGCAGACACTTAATTGACTGAGCCACCCAGGCACCCCATTGTTCTATAATATTAATGAATTACCTGTGTGAATTTATGTGTGTGAGCTATTTAGGATAACCTGCTTTAAGCCAACTTAGAAAAAATATAAGACTATTTTTATTTGCAAAATAAATTTTACTGAAAGATTTATCAGGATCTATCCTTTATAGTTTAGAGTTTTTATCTAATATATTCAGAAGTAAAATTTGACTTACCAAGTACAATATACATAGTTTTCTGTCAGTATATCCATTGTATAAAATAAGGAATCTATACTGAGCTAATCGATGTTACAACCACTTGATTTATTGTTTGCATTGTAATTCTGTACAGATTACAGCAAGCATGTTTTAAAATAAATAACATTCACTTTAATAGTTTAATTTAAAATGCGATAAAAAATATTTTATGCTGAAACTTAGCCCCAAACTTCAAATAGCACAATGTAATTTTCTTCACTAATTTACATCCTATTTATCTTTTCTTAGTCCCATTTTCTTCTATTTGACCTATAGATTATAATCTTCCTATTTAAGAAAACTTCTAAAACTCATTCTTAGTTCATAGATAACCTTTAATAAAACATGCTGAGATTTAGAAAAGTATTTTTGTTCCTTCTTTGTATTATGTTTTATTAAATAGCCTCTAGTCCAAGTGTCTAGATAGCTCATGTAGGAAATATTATAGGAATAGATATGGATAAATATCTGCTTTCTGAACTTGAAAAGTATAACCATTAATCTAAAATAATAATATCACAATTATTTATATAGCACCTTATCAAGCAAGCTATTAATGAAGGAAACTGGAAGAAAAAAAAAGATAATAGATAAATCCAAAGGAGAAGTCCACAAGAAAAGAAAAATTTCATTTTGCAAAATATCACATAAAATAACATTTTAAAGTCCCAAAATATATTATGTGGTTGCTCAGTGATATTTCTGGTTTTCTTACCTCATGGAAATTTTATGGGAATAATAGTATGCAATTTTGACATGTTTAAAATTTATAAGAGATATCAAAGCGTTGTGACATTCATTGCCTTTTTTATTAGAGCAGATAAAAATGGACTATAGGTTATGACATTTCCTTTCAATGAAAATTCTAAAAATCATTCTTAAGTGTACAGATAGCTTTCAATATCATATCATACTGGTTCTTTGGAGAGAATTGCTCTCTTCTTTTCTCTGTACTTTTCTCATATAACACACTTGTCAAGGTGTCTAGGGAATACACGTTACAACATTATACTGATAGAAACAGCTAGGTGGGCGTTCTTCACTTTTAGACGTAATAAATTCCAAACTAAAGTAAGGATGAGTATCAAAATAACCAAAACCTTCCTGATTTTGATTTCTAATGATAAATTTATTTAAGATGTTCAAGACAGATTTAGAATAAGAATCTTTTTTACTGAAGGCTTTTATTTGGAACCAAGTTATATTAATTTATTAAAGCTATATGACGGAGGTAAAGTAAAAGGAATATTTGAAATGCAAGAGAGATACTTTGGATCACAAATAAGATATTATTATATTACCATTGAAGATGGAAATGAATAAAACTAAGAAGGAGGAACAAATTGTATCATAAAATGAGTGCTGAAGAGTAAATATTGAGAAATAAAAAGAGCAGAAGACTCCTGCAAATATAAGAATACCATTTTGAAACACTGTTATCAATCACAACAGACTGAGTGTGAGTGCTGCCGTTGGGCCTAGAAATAAGGAGATACCTGGGGCAAAAACATTTCCATCCAGATACCTCATAGTCACAAGGATAGCACCTCAGTGGAAATGAATAAAACTAAGAAGGAGGAACAAATTGTATCATAAAATGAGTGCTGAAGAGTAAATATTGAGAAATAAAAAGAGCAGAAGACTCCTGCAAATATAAGAATACCATTTTGAAACACTGTTATCAATCACAACAGACTGAGTGTGAGTGCTGCCGTTGGGCCTAGAAATAAGGAGATACCTGGGGCAAAAACATTTCCATCCAGATACCTCATAGTCACAAGGATAGCACCTCAGT
>NC_081571.1:37510525-37564936 GCF_022355385.1 Mustela nigripes | reverse complement strand
TGACAATTTAGAATAAAAATATATAAATGACTCCAGAATCCTCTGTAGTAATTACAAGAATATAAAATTATAGAAGATATATCTAAGGGAAGTATCCTATTTTCATTACTTTGAATTAATATAAGGAAAAGAACTTAAAATATAAATACTTTTACAAGGTAAGAGTGTTCTATATCAAGGTACTAGAAGAGATATCAAAAAAAGAAAAGGAAAAGAAAGGATTGGACAATTGCCTAATTACTGTGTTTAGAACCTCTAGTACATTGTTGAAGAAAAGGGGTTACAGTAGGCATTCTTGTTTCTAGTTTGAAGAGGAAAGCATGCATTATTTCTTCATTAAGCATAATGCTAGCCCTGGGCTTTCTGTAGATATTCTTTTCTTTTTTTTTTTTTTTTTTTTTTGGTTTAGATTTATTTATTTATTTAAGAGAGAGTAAATGAGAGACAGAGCCTCAGGCAGGAAGGGTCAGAGGGAGAAGCAGATGCCCCACTTAGCACGGAGCCAGATGCTGGACTCCATTGCAGTACTCATGGTCATGATCATGACCTGAGTTGAACTCAGGTAAACTCAGTTAACCTGAACTCAGTTAACCTGAGCCACCCAGATGCCCTTTCTGTAGATGTTCTTTATCAGATTGAAGATTTTCAGCCATTGGTTTTTGACATAATTCCTCTCTGCCCCTCATACACACACTCTTATTCTCACGTTCTGGGACTCTGATGACACAAATGTTAAATCTTTTATTATATTCCACATGTCTCCGAGGCTTTGTTTGTTATTTTTTCAGTCTCTATTCTCTCTGTTCATTTAAGCTGAATAATTTCTTTCTTTCTTTCTTTCTCTTCTTTCTTTTCTTTCTTCTTCTTCTTTTTTAGATTTTATGATTTTATTTGTTTTAGAGAGAGTGCACACATTGGGAGAGAGTGAGAGGAAGAGAATCTCAAGTAGAATCCATGCTGAGGGCAGACTTGATCCCACAACCCTGAGACCATGACCTGGGTTGACACCAAGAGTCTGAAGGTTAACTGACCAAGCCACCCAGGATCCCCTAAAATGTGTAATTCTATTGTGCTCTTCAAGTTCACTTTCTTTTTCTTCTCCATCCTGCTGTTGGGCCCATCCATTAAGTTATTTTGATTTCAGATATTGTAAATTTTAGTTCTAACATAGCCATTTGATTCATCTTTACTTTTTTTACTTTTTTTTTTTTTTTTTTTTTTTTTTTGCTGAGGTTTTCTATCTTTCATTTGTTTTAGACATGTTCATAATATTCACTGGAGCATTTTCATAAATGCTTTAAAATTCTAGTCATATATTTCTCACATCCATGTCTATAAGGCACATAACTAGAGGTGCCTCCACAGGGTGCGGCCCAGAATAAAGATGGTGCCGGCTTGCCGTCTCTTCCAGCCAACAAGGCGCCAATTTCACAGTTTCGGTTCCTGAAATCTATGGCACTTCCTCCTCTCGCCCGATCTTATTGGCTCTTCCCCCTCTGTCCTCACTTCCCTTCTGCTGCTCTATATAAGGCGTGCCCCCTCACAATAAAGTGAGATCCTGCTTCGACAGATCCCCCGAGCCTGGTGTCGACCGTTGGTGCGTCTGGGTTCGCGACACTCGCCATCCCGCTCAGCCCCGGGAAGGGGCCTCCGGCTGGTCCGGTCGCCTCCACCCCTCCGAGGGAACCCCAACAACTGGTGCCCCGTGTGAGGAACCTCGCTCTTCTCGCTGACGGGCCAATCGGTCAACGGGTGAGTATACCCCCATAAGTTATGGGGCAGTCCTCTTCTAAAAACGACCCCTCTGTTAAACCAAAGAGGTTCTACCCCTCGCTAGACCCCTTTGACGCGGCTCCTTGGCCCCCGGACCTCCAACCCAGATCTCTGGCTGAGGGCCCCCCTGCGCGCCCCCCTTCCACTAACCCCTTTATTCAACCGTCAGCGCCCACTCCTCCGCCTCCTTATTGCCCCCCCCTCCAGAGCATACCTCCCCTGAGCCCTCCAGTTGTTCTCTCTTCCCTGTTAATGTTAACCCAGGAGGCAACCGTCCAGCTCCATGGTACCCATGGGAGCCTGGGGACCTTAAGGAGCTCAAAAAGGCAGTGTTGGAGGATGGGCCCAAAGCCCCCTGCACAGAAACCATCCTCCGAGGTCTGGCCCATTCCCTATGTACGGCGGCTGACTGGCGGTCACTAGCTAGGGCCGTTCTTCCGGGGGCCCTATATATAAAGTGGACAGCCTTATATAAAGAGGAATGTCAGCAGATTGCAGAAAGAAATGCCCGAGCCAATCCAGCCATCCCTATAACTATGGGAATGCTTGCTGGGACTGATGGCCAGTATGCCTCCGGAACCCAACAGGCAGCCATCCCCCCCCCTTACCAGGACCAGATCCGAGCCGCTGGGCTCGCGGCTTGGAGCAAACTTGAGGAGGGGCCTTCTGAGTCACCAATAGCAGGGTTACACCAAAAAACTAACGAAGATTTGCCCTCTTTCATTGATCGGGTGGAGAAATCCATTAAGAAAAAGATGCCCCCTGGGGATCTCAGAGACCATTTCGTCAGAATGGCAGTATGGGAAGGAATGACCCGAGATTATAAGATGGCCTGTGCTGACCTAAAAGAAAGATCTATGGACCGCTGGGTTATTGCTACAAAAGACATTGGGTCCACATCGCATCAGGCGCGAGCTATGGCGGCAGCCTGAAGAGAGCATCAACAGGACAGCCTTGAGACGCTGGTGTGTGTAATGCAGCAGGCATCATTGCAGCCCCGCCAGGCCAACCTTCCCCGCCTGTGCTTTGGCTGTGGGCAAGAGGGGCATTTTAAGAGAAACTGCCCCCTAGGGCGCAAACCAAGCTCCCCACAACCTGTTGATACGCCCCGAACACCATGTCCTAAATGTAGGAAGGGGTTCCATTGGGCCAAGGATTGTAGATCTAAGTTTGATATCCAAGGCAAACCTTTAAACTCCAATCGGGGCAATCCCCAGCCCCGTTAAACAAGGGGAAAACACCTGTCAAGGCTCATTGGACAGTTCCTTTGGTCCCAGGCCTCCGCCCCAAAATGCGTCTTACCATCGGAGACAAGTCCTTTAAATGCCTCATTGATACAGGTGCTGAACGCACTGTCCTCAGGCAAGAGGAAGTCCCCCCTTCTTGGAAACTTGTCCCCGGCCCTCCCCTACTGGGGGTAGGAGGCCAGTCCAGCTCTTATGAGACTGCTAACCCTTTATGTTGGGTAGATCCAGATGGCAACAGAGGACAGATTCACCCCCTAGTGGCCCCTGGCCTCACCGCTAACCTACTTGGTCAAGATATTCTAGGGGCAACGGAGGCCTTCATTACTACTGACCATAAGGCCTTCTTTGATGATGTACTAGATGAGGAAGAATACCAACAGCAGTTCCAGGAAGGAAGGGACTCCCATCCTAATTACCAAGAGGACCCCTATCTTGAGAGCATTAGGCAAAGGTATCAGTCCCCCCAATCCTAAAGGCCACTGCCCTGCCCCAGGTCCCTAAGTTTACCTGGAAAGAGGGACCTCCCATTTGGGTGGAGCAGTGGCCTCTCCCTTCCCACAAACTACAACAACTCCATATCTTAGTGCAGCAACAGCTCGACCTAGGACATATACGCCAGTCCCTTAGCCCTTGGAACTCACCCATTTTCGTTATCAAAAAACCCAATGGTACATGGAGATTACTACAGGACCTGCGACAGGTCAACAATAAAATGGTCCCCTTTGGAACCCCCCAAAGGGGACTTCCATGGATTCCAGCCATTCCATCCAACCATTTTATTACCACCATTGATATAAAGGATTGTTTCTTCTCCATTCCCCTCCACCCTGATGATATGGAAAAGTTCGCCTTTTCCCTGCCCGCTCTTAATTTCTCGGGGCCAGATCAGAGGTTTGAATGGACGGTCCTCCCCCAGGGGATGGCTAATAGCCAATCAATCTGCCAGAACATATTAGCCCAGATTTTTACATCATTTTTCAGAAACCCAGACATTCTATTTTACATCTATATGGATGATATTATCCTAGGAGCGCCTGACTGCTCTCAGCTTGACCTCCTCACTACCGAGTGCCTCTCTATTTTAACCCACCACAATTTCAAGGTGGCTCCTGAAAAAGTCCAAAGGATCCCCCCTTTTAAAATCCTTGGATCCTTACTCTCCTTGGATACAGTGTCCCCGATCAGACCCCAATTAAAGATTCAACCCTCGTACACCCGACCTCAGTTACAAAAACTACTTGGTGAAATAAATTGGATGAGGCCATGGATCTCTATTTCTACTGAGAAACTCACCCCTCTATTTGACCTACTCAAGGGCTCAAATCTTTCATCTGATATCATTCTAAACACAGAACATATCCAAACACTCAATGAGGTCCAACGGGCCATTAATAAATCTACCTTAAAGTGATTCACTCCTTCCGTGCCCTTAATTCTATATGTTTTCCCTGGGGAATCCCTAATGACAGCGCTATTAGCCCAACAAGGAGAACCCATTCAATGGATCCACCTTTCAGTGGGGGGCACCCCGCGAGTATACGCGGCGACTGACCAACTCACTGACTGCATCACAAAAGGGAGAAACAATTCGCTCCGTTTATTTGGACAGGATCCAAGTAGCATTGTTATTCCCTACCGAACTCAGGACTTCACATGGCTCCAACGCAATAATGCTAGGGTGGCCATAGCCTTAGAAGGATTCTCCGGAAATATAGATTGCCATTATGGGCCTTATAAATGGATGAATTCCTTCAGTAAGCTGCAGTGGAAGATCCCCATGCTATTCATCACCCAAGCAGATCCATCCTTTCATACAGCCTTTACAGATGGAGGAAAAGTAGGAGTTTCAGTAGTGATCTTCCCCCCTCACTCTGATACTGATAGAACCCCTACCCCTCAGAAATCTCTCATCCACCTGGTCCAGGGGTCCGCACAATTTAAAGAGCTTTATGCTGTGGTCCTAGCCATTTCCACCATTAAGGGTCCCCTCAATTTATTTTCTGACAGCCTCTATGTGGTAAACCTCCTACCCAACCTAATCGACGCTCACATCAAACTAGATTCTAACCCCATCACCCCACTTATGATCCAAACCCGAACCCTCCTAAAACAAAGAACCAGCCAAATATACGTTCAACATCTCAGGGGACACCAAGGACTTCCGGGTTTCCTATCCCAAGGTAACTCCTTGGCCGACCAACTTGCATCTACTCCCCAATGTTACTCTGTAGAAGAGGCTGCTCACTTCCATAAACTTACACACACCAATTGGAGGGGACTCCATCAACGCTTCCCCCAGGTACCCATTAAAAATTTCAAAAAAATCATTCGAACCTGCAAATCCTGCCAACCTTTCCTACAAGTTCCCCTACTCCAGGGGCCGGGGTGCAATCCTAGGGGGCTACACCCCAATCACCTCTGGCAAACAGATGTAACCCATTACCCCTCCTTTGGTAAACTTAAATTTGTTTTCGTGTCCATTGACACATGTTCACATGCTTTCTGGGCAACTGCCCATGCCGGCGAAAAGACTAAACATGCTGTCAGCCATTTTTTACAATGTTTTGCCACTCTAGGACTTCCCAAACAAATTAAAACTGATAATGGTCCTTGCTTTACTAGCACAACCTTTAAAACCTTCCTCTCAGAATGGAACATCTCCCACTCCACCGGCATTCCTTATAACCCTCGAGGACAAGCCATTGTGGAAAGACAAAACCGTACCCTCAAAGACCAATTAAAAAAACAAAAGGGGGAATCCCTTCCCCCACATGATCAACTCAAAAGGGCACTGTTCACCCTTAATATTTTAAATTTTTCAAAATAGGATCATTTGACAGCGTTCCAAAGACACTGGTCCGCCATAACCCCTTATACCTCAATATCGGTCAGATGGAAAGACCCCCTGACTGGGTATTGGAGGGGACCTGACCCCCTCCTCACTACAGGTAGAGGGTTTGGATGCATATTCCCCCCGGAAGAAAAGAAGCCTATTTGGGTGCCCGCACGAGACATCAAATACCTCCCAGCCCCAGAAAACAACAATAACCCAGACCCAGAGAGCCCACAACTCTCTGAGGAACCTTTTCTCCCTATCTGACCCACAGATCTACAGTCGATATTACAAAACATACTGGTACACAAAGCGGGGGACAAACTCACCCAGCGATAAGGGGGCCAGCAGCAACTCGATGCCATCCCCTTGTTATGGCACCCCAGGGCAGGATGTCTGCTTCAACTCCGTGGTGCCCATAGGAGTATCTGATGGGGGCGGGCCCCAAGATCAAACCCGCAATGCAATTGTATCGCGCAGGATTGAAATTATGATCAAGAGCCAAGAACCTCCTGTCTATCACCCCCCTAATCTTACCTGAGAACCGGGGAGTGCTACAGCTTGACCCCGAAACCGAAAGTATTTTAAACACTGTCTTCGCTCTCATAAACTCCTCCAACCCCTCTCTCGCCCAGAACTGCTGGCTATGCCTTAAGAATGGGCCTCTTCTGGCCCAGGCCATTTTAGTCAACAATATCTCATTATCCCTACTCCCCTCATCATGTCAGCTTCTACCGCCCCGACCCAACATATATATTTCCCCCCTCTCCCCTAATAGCGCCTGTCTTTGGGCGCCACCCCTTGCTGATAATTCCTCTAACCTAGATCTCGGACGCATTGACGATGTTTTCTGCAGTAATAACTGCCGAAAAGGGAGGCATCTGCTTGTTTTTACAGGAGGAATGCTGCTTCTATGCCAACAAATCGGGCATAGTTCAAGATAAAATTAGAAAACTACAAGAAGACCTGGAGAAGAGGCGTCGCGAGATGTGGAACAGTCCGTTTGGGACGGCTTCGGTGGCCTTCTCCCATACTTCCTCCCTCTTCTGGGCCCCTTCTTTATTCTGCTCCTTGTCGTTTCCTTTGGCCCCTGCCTTATCAATAAGCTAACTCAATTTATACAAAAAAGGATGGAAGCCATTCAGTTAATGAATGTTCAAGTACATTACCAGAGACTGGCCACCCATGATGAAGAAATCTATCATTAATCTTTATTGGCCAATGACGGGTAAGACCCCATATCGGTTGGGGCAACCTAAGACAGGCCTTAAAGGAGATGCCCCCCCCATAGCAGCATGATATTCAGTGACGGGTAAGACCAATGAGAGACACAGAGCAACCTAAGACAGAGGACATACCTATGCTGTATGACCCTCAATGACGGGTAAGCCTGTTGTCTTGTCACTGGCAACCTAAGACAGAAGTCATGCCTACAAAAACAAAAGGGGGAAATATAAGGCACATAACTAGAGGTGCCTCCACAGGGTGCGGCCCAGAATAAAGATGGCGCCGGCTTGCCGTCTCTTCCGGCCAACAAGGCGCCAATTTCACAGTTTCGGTTCCTGAAACCTATGGCACTTCCTCCTCTCGCCCGATCTTATTGGCTCTGCCCCCTCTGTCCTCACTTCCCTTCTGCTGCTCTATATAAGGCGTGCCCCCGCACAATAAAGTGAGATCCTGCTTCGACAGATCCCCCGAGCCTGGTGTCGTCCGTTGGTGCGTCCGGGTTCGCGACACTCGCCATCCCGCTCAGCCCCGGGAAGGGGCCTCCGGCTGATCCGGTCGCCTCCACCCCTCCGAGGGAACCCCAACACATGTCATCTTGGTATTGGTATCTCTTTGTTTGTTTGTTTTTGTTTTTAATTCAGTTTGAGATCTTCCTGTTCATGATACAATGAGTTATATTCAACTGAAACCTGGACATTTTCAGTATTGTTAGACTGGATCTCATTTAAGTTTAGTGTTTTAGCTGGTTTCCTCTGGTACTGCTCTGGTGGTTGAAAGGAGGCAGATGTGCTACCATTTTACTGCCAAGTGGGGTGGAAGTGTAAGTACTCCACTCAGCCTCTTTTGACACCCAAGCATGAAGAGTTCTACCTGACTATTGGGCTGGATGGGAATTGAGACTCCAGACTAAGCATCTGCTTATACAACCCTGATTGAGGGGGAGAGAGACACGTTCTTTCTACTCCCCACTATACTCTACTGATAGGGAAAGTGAAAGTATTTCTAGCTTCCTACTGGTTCTTCTCTGACACCACTTTGGTGGGTGAATTGGGTCACCTGGATAAGCCTGAAAAAATTGGGACATCTAAACTCATGACTTGGTAAACTGGGATGGGGCTGCAATTTGTTCTGCAGTATTTGACTAGAATAAAGTTATCATCAAAAAATTTTCTGTCTTGCTAGGCTACCTCTTTCTTGGTCTTTTGGTCACAGAAAACAAGCATTTCTTGTGAACCTTTATTGACCTCTGTTGACATTTCCAAGTTGCCAGTTTCTTTAGGATCCAGTCTGGGATATACAAAGTGAAAAGAAAATCTAAGAAACATTCCACCATCATGCCTTTGGCTCAAGCTCCTTAGCTGGTCTAACTTATTTTCTCCATCTTCCAGGGTCACCTTAATTTTGCCTTCTTTATAATATCTAGTATGGCTTTTTAGTTTAGGAATAGAGGAAAGTATGTTTACTCCAACTTTCACAAAGGAGAAGTTGTCTCAAGATCTATCAGTATTTTCCTAACATTTTCCATAGCGACTCCCCGATAGTAAATATTTGATAAACAGTCGTTAACTTAATGACTTAACTGTAGAACTTTATGTCTGCTATTTTGGAAACCTGGACTCAGCCTAATTCACTTCTGTTTCAGAAATATTTAAGGTTTCAGAAAACAGCATTCCAGATTAGGGGGGGATATTAATTACTAAAATCTTGAAAGTTTTATAATTTCTGTCATAATATTTTATTTAAATAAATTGTTTTTAAGAAGGGGTAAAAATCTCCCCCTCCACTCTCTCTCTCTTTCTCTGTTTTTTTCTTCTTCTTTTTTTTTTTTTTTTTTTGGTGGTGTTGCCATAATTTGCATTTGAAAATCCTCTAAACCATTTTACTCTTTAAACTTGTTATTCTTTGTTGAGCTGATTTATAGCTTCTAAATAATTTAGAGAATGTAATTTGTAATTAAGAACATTCTCACTCACATATGCAAATACTAATGACTACTTGTTATGATCTTGCTATTTTTAATAACATTAGTGCTGCTGGGCTGAAATTTCTTAAAGATCAGACTAATTTCAATAGCTCAGTGTTCTCTTTATAATTGTCTAAATCATTTATTTTATTTGCCATTTATGGATGTTGGTTATTTTCCTTAATATTTTGATGCTCACAGAATATGACATAAATACATTGTCACTTGTGATACAATGAACAATTGTCGTTTAGAAGCTTTGTAGTCTCAGGAACTAAAAATGGAATGATTTAAAATAATTCTTTAGTGGAAATGCTTTGACAGGTAGGACCTTGATTATGGCATTATTCCATCCCTCAGCTTCTGTAACTAGTTTTAGACTAATTTGAACTTTTCAAATGCTATTCTGAGTGTCTCCATTGAATAAATCAATTAAACCAAGTTCAGTTCAGGTAACGTTACTTTCAACAGAAGTTATTTGTCAGAAGATCACGAAGTTAGAGTGGTAATACTGAAATTAAAGTAACAAAAAGGGCAATTATGTGTATTCAGGTGATTTCAAGAACAGATAAACATTGTTGCAGGAAGGCATCTCTGTGAGGCATCACTGACATACACTGGAGAGTAAGGTAGCAAATAGAACCATAGCCCTTTCTCACCCTATAAACAGAAAAACAGAAGCACAAGCAGCACTACTTTTCTAACAGTGGCATCATAATCCATTTGTTACTTTTAAAAAATATGGAATAGATGTTAGAGGGTTTGGTCTTTTATCTGTAGCTTACAGGTAGCCCTATAGATATTACCATTCCAATTTATAGAATAAGAACTAAAACTCATAAAAGTTAAAATGAGTTTTCCCTGTCACAGTGATAGTAAATGTTTTATCTAAGCCCTGTGGTTTTAAGTTTGTACTTTTCATATCCCAGGATTTGTGTTTCTTTCAGTATTCATCCATGTGTATTATATCTTAAAATTCAGAATCCTCTATGTTAGTAATCATACTTTTTCCCGCCCTCAAATTCTGTGTCATGGTCTTCTGCAAATGAATTTAGAGCTATAACTCTCTGATAGGGATTATAGCTCTAAATTATATATTATATACTAAATAATATTATATACTAAAGGGTATGCTGGGGCTCCTGGGTGGCTCAGTGGATTAAACCGCTGCCTTCGGCTCAGGTCATGATCTCAGGGTCCTGAGATCGAGTCCCGCATAGGGCACTCTGCTCAGCAGGGAGCCTGCTTCCTCCTCTCTCTCTCTCTCTCTGCCTGCCTCTCTGCCTACCTGTGATCTCTCTCTGTCAAATAAATAAATTAAATCTTTGGAAAAAAAAAAGGTATACTGTATTTTATCAAATCTAAGATGCCATCCACTGTAATATACGATGTTTGTAATGTACCCTCAAGAAAGAAAATGCTTTGTCATTTAATTTTTGTACACCATCAATTGTGGTATATAGTCAGATTCCATGAATATTAACATATAAAAATGTGTGTCTTAGAGGCAGTGAAATACGGTTGTTTCCTGTTCGGTGCCTGGCCTTATCAGAGCACTGTTTATTTATGCAACCTTCTAGTAGGGAGAGAGGAGGAAGATGCCAAGAAAAATTGTCTGAGGAGTTTCTCTAACAGTAAGAGATTTTCAATCATAAGTAGTAAATACTACTTTTTAAAGTAGTATTTTGATATGATTGTATTCAAGATAATAAAAAAATAGTTTACAGGAAGCGGGCCACCCGAAGACTGTAAGACCTGTAGAGATGTTCAAAGCATGACAGTTTCTTTCCCATGATCATATCCCCAACCAATGATTATGCCTACATATATCACCAAATCCTTACTTCTTTTTTTTTTTAATTTTATTTATTTATTTGACAGAGATCACAAGTAGGCAGAGAGGTAGGCAGAGAGAGAGAGAGAGGGAAGCAAACCGAGCAGCTGAGCAAAGAGCCCGATGCGGGACTCGATCCCAGGACCCTGAAATCATGACCTGAGCCAAAGGCAGCGGCTTAACCCACTGAGCCACCCTGGTGCCCCCAAATCCTTACTTCTGAATCATTCCCCTAATGCTAAGTCCCAGCTATACCTCTGGCCTCTTTTCTTTGATTCCCATGTCTTTTGGGGTATTAATACCTTTACTGACTTTAATTCAAACATATAATCTTACAATAAAATTTCCTGTTTGAGTGCAATAATATGAATTCCTTCTTCCTACCTGAATTCTTGTTGAGCAGTGTATCAGTGAAATTTTTTCTTATTTAAAAATGATAGTAGGATAATGTTATGAGAATTTTTCTTATGCAATCTCTTGGTCTATCTGTACTATGTCCAGACAGTCCACAGCTGGCCAAGCGGAGATGATGCATGTGAAACTGCTATGGTGTTCTGGTGGCAAAGTCCAGACTATGGATTGCGAATATTTAATCATTGTCCAGTCATGTTGTTGGTGGAACCAAATAAAGTGTTTTCTATTTTTTAAGACCATAGTAATCTTAATATGCTCAATTATCATACAGTTAATGTGAAGAAAATTGCTTTGGATGATGTAGAATTAGGAACAAGATTAAGAAGGTAAGATTTGAATGTAGGTCTGTCTGACTTTTGATCTTTCATTCTTAAACACTATATGATATTCTTTCTCATTGTCAAGATCTACAACTTCTGATATTTCATGAATAATTAATGAATGTTCTGGGACATTGAGAAGTTAAGACAGTCAACATAAGACATTATTTAAGACTTAACATCTTGAAGCAGGGACATGCTATCTTCTTCTTTAGACCCCCAAAGGCATTTCAGACAGATGTAGATGGGAAGCTCTTTCCCAACAGTAATAATAAGAAGAAATAACATGCTTGCTCAGCATGGACTATGTGACATGCTTACTAATATGTCAGATGATAGTTGGACAATACTGGCTGGGATCTTCAGATGTTCCTGGTTTGGGCAAAGAAATATTAGAGTCTCTCACTGTGGATCCTTTTCTCCTCAAACTTACCACTGCCCCAGGACTGGTGCCCCCATTTCAGGTGTTAATCTCCTTTAAGGGCAATTTCTTTGTGTCTTCTCATTCCAGTCTGAGTCAGGGTTATCTGGCTTTCCTTGAATTATTTTCCAAAGTCTTCCTATGGCATTTTTCATTTCAGCTCCCTTCAGTGATTTACTTTTAATGCCCAAAAGACCTTTGTGAAGGTCAAAAGCTGAGTACTACCTGTCTTTCTCCTGAAATTATAACAATCTCAAATTTTCTAGATTCAATGTGGATTCCCCTGTTTATTGAGAGAAGACTTATAAACAGGGAAGTATGACACAGAGCACTCTTACAGTAATGATCTTTCTCCTTTCTCGTTACTGAATTTTTGAGTGTCCAAAAATCTTTGATTCCATCTAAGTGTTTTGTGTCTTACACCTTCTGAGATGAAAAACATAAATAAGACTTTCACCTGAATATGACTGTGGATATGTAATTCTATTTCTCTTGAGTTGTAGTAGTGATAAAAGGTCTTATATCCTTTGAGACATTCAATTTTTGGCTATCTTTCGGCATGTTTTCTACCTCAGGTTCAGAAAAAGGTTCAGAAGTTTCAGAAAAGAGATTCCTAGACCCAAGGTAAACATCCTATCCACCATACCAGTTATATTATGGTCTCTTCTTTCTGACTATGGTTTTATTTCTCATTTTTATCCTCAAGAATAAGAGTCATTGACTTTTTTTTAAAATCAATGATAAAGGCAGTTCCTACCACATTCCATGACAGGTGTTAACTAAATAGAACACAGGATATGTTTTCCTTTAAATGTTCTCCTAAAATGATAGACTTTTTTTTTTTCCAGTTGTTTTTGACCAAAAGACTAGCTGCCATTTTCTGCTTTCATACATTAGTTTATATTTCTAGGGATTGCTAAAATTAAATCCAAGAGTTAATTATGAAGGAGAATTTCCAAAGCATAAAGAGAAATACTCTAATGTAAGGACAGTTTGTTTTTCCTCCCATAAATGTTGTGTTTACTATGTTCACAGTAGAACTGAATGATCTTAAGTCTTTTCAGGAAAGATCCAGATAGCATTATAGTATGAGACATTAAAAGTAGTTGAAAAAAGCCTTTGGGATAGTACATTAGTAATTAATGTCATGATATACAAATCTCAGAGTCTTAATATATTCCTTCTTCATGGTGGCAGCATATGGAAGAAAACCCCTAAAATACGCAGAATGTAGAATTTATACTATGGATAGGACGAATGGAATATATCTGTATACTTCACCTTAAGTTCTAGCATTTTTTTGTAATATGGAGCCAGTGATTCTCTACATTAGACTTGAAAGCTGAGTGTTTTCAAAAATTAGTGGTTCTTTAAGAAAAATAAAGCAGGCTTTCATATAACTTAAAATTGTGGAATTTCATCAATTGAAATGATATCATACATATTTAAAGGGTTCTATTACTTTTCAGGAATGACTAGAAAGAAGAAAATACAGTGAAATGTTAACCTTTTCAGGTCACACAGTTGTTTTTGGCAAAACATAAACAGGAATACCTGGATGTACCAGATCTCTTGAAAGGATAGCAATTGAAGTTGTCTTTAATGAAGACCATTACCATTCCCCTTAGCTGGACTAAACTTTAAATAGGCCTCTTCCTAACTCCAGGTTAAGAGTTACTTCCTAACTCCCTTCTTAGAGTATTTATGTTAGAAAAGTTGAAATTGCAAATCTTTTTTCTCTGCTCTTTTGAGATGTGCAACTTTTAGAATACTTCTTGCTAGTTTTGCAATCCGTGAATATTTTTCTTCTAGACCTGGCAATCATCGATCAAATTGTAATTAGCAAGGAAAATAGCCTCTTTATTTGTCAGACTCTATGGAAGGGTAGGATACCTCACACCCTGTTGACAAACTACCTCTTATCACAAAGGTATGAGAAAGTTGGCTTTCATTCTAGGTATAGCCAATTAGCCAACATATGGCCTACAAAGCCCCTACCTACCTCAGCTCTTAAAAACTCTGCCACTCCTTTGTTTCAGCAAAGTTGAATTCAGCCTGAGTTGTAGACTTTCTACTCTATTGTGAATAGCATCGAATATAACCTTCCTTGCCTGTTTAATTAAATTAATCTGGTGCAATTTTTGCTTTGACATCCTTTAAAAAGTTTTGATGTTGCTAAAGGTCCATGTAATACATTTAGCATGTGGTAGCACACCATAACATAGTCATTGACCTGGAAAAAAAGAAATAATTCAATATGGCTTAAATGTGAAATACAAACTATAAAATCCCAAGAAGAAGACATGGAGAATATTTTCATAAATACGAATATGGGATGGATTTTCTTTTTTTACATAAAACACCAAGAGCAGGATTCATAAGGAAAACAAATCTATATGTAAGTTTTTACAATATCAAAGGAGAATAAATATTTTCAGCTAAAATAATTTTTAAAATGAAGATGTAAGATTTTTAAGTTACATCTTAAAATTAATCAGCTTTATATACCCAGAGATCAGGCAGAGAAATTCTGACAGAAAAACATGAAATCTATCCCAAGTTTGTATATTTAATTCTATTACTTTTTAAAGATTTTATTTATATATTTGAGAGAGAGAGTGAGAGAGGACAAATGGTGAAGAGGGGCAGAAGGAGGGGGAAAAGCAGACTCCCCACTGATCAGGGATCCCAAGGACCTGGAGCTCAATTGCAGGACCCTGGGTTCATAACCTGAGCCAAAGGCAGATGCTTAAGCAACTGAGCAATCCAGGTGCTCTTAATTTTATTTTTAATCAGATCTCTTTTGAGAGTTTTTGTCATTTAGTTTCCATTGCTCCCAAAGTCATAAATTTAAAAACTTCCTAACATTTTGCTATGTAATACCCTCATCTGTTAAAATTCAAGGACTTGGCCCAAATGCTATATGCTAGAATTAGATGAATGAGAACATGTTTACTCTGTTCATGTTCTAGATGAAATCTCACATTTTAAAGTATCATATCCTATGTCAACTTTCACTTCTCCAGACTGCTTCAGTTACTCGTTCCATATCCTTACCCACTGAACCATTTTTACTCTCATTTGCCTCTCTTATTTTATTTTATTTTTATAGGGATTTTATTTATTTGAGAGAAAGAAAGAGCACAAGTGGGGAACAGCAGAGGAAGAGGGAGAAGTACACTCCTCGCTGAGTAGAGAGTTCAGTGTGAGGCTCCATCCCAGGACCTTGGGATCATGACCTGAGCAGAAGTCAGAAGTTGGCTCAAATGACAGCCACCCAGGTGCCCCTGTTATTTGCATATCTTAGATGTTATGAATCTGTTAGACTTTTACTGTTTTCTTGTATCACTGGATTTTAGTGCATTGCTAAGGATTAAGATTCTTTGTATAACTAACAAAACCCTTTTAAAAAGCCTGGAGAGATGTATAAGCACATTGGACTGTCCAATGGAGATGAAGGTGGAATTGTATACGGGCTTCAGGAAAAAATCGAGACAAAAATTACAAAGCCTTTACATCCCAGGTGGTTTCACACTCTAGTCTCACCCCTCTGCTACCCTCTTCCTCACTCTTTTCCACCCTTCTTTTTCCCTCTGGACCAGTTGCTGCTGTCTTCCAATCTGCAAGTCAGAATCCTAGCACCACACACCTCTGTGACCCCTCCATGCTGGGTCATGGCTTCTTGTTCCTGTAGTGCTCATACTTCCCATCTCATCCATAATTCATAGTTTGTTAACAAACTCTTCCTGAGATTTCACTGGGGGCTCCTAGGGTGTTCAAAATATAAGATGGTTCACTTTTATAGTAGCGGCAACCACAGATTTCAAATAAAAAACCTAGAATGCATGAGGAGAGATTTGATCTGAGGATGTGGCTGAATATTTAAAATCACAACTATCTTTGAACATCTGGTTGATTTATCCCATATAATTTTGCCTTCTTTCACCACTCATGGCACTATATCTCCCTCACTGTTTTCTCCCATTTATTTGTTATGTCAGCTTAAATGATCTATTTCATGTTTAATTTTTCTTTTTCTTTTCTCTTTCTTTCTTCTTCTTCTTTTTTTTTTTTTTTAAAGATTTTGTTTAGTTATTTGACAGACAGAGACCACAAGTAGGCAGAGAACCACGCAGAGAGAGAAAGGGAAGCAGGCTCCCTGCTGAGCAGAGAGCCCAATGCGGAGCTCTATCCCAGGACCATGGGATCATGACCTGAGCTGAACGCAGAGGCTTTAACCCACTGAGCCACGCAGGCACCCCATGTTTAGTTTTTCTAAAAAGCCACCTAGCAGAGCTGCCCTCCCCTTCCATAACACTCTGTGTTATTGTGTTCTGCCTCTGTCCTGAGGCTGGAGTGATCATTTCCTATTTGTTATTTACTACATTGCTGAGTGTACCATTAGCACTCAATAAATTAAAGTAATAATGGTACAGCTCATCACCATAATTATCTTTATTCCCCTAGGCAGATCTAGCAAGGCATGAGACAATTCAAAGGATGCTCCATTTTCTATGAATGCCCTCTAGAATGTCTAAGGACATTCTGTAAATGCCCTCTATAATATCCATAATTCCATTCATTTCTCTTATCAAAATAATAAGAGTGGTGATTATTGAAGAAGCGTTCTTTGAGTCTTACAAGAAAATAGCATAACATGGTCTGGTTTCCTTTTCCAAACTCCTGAAACACCTATTGTCTTTATCACTTTCCTGGCATGTCCTATTACTCTTTCATTTTACTTACAAATAAATCATTATTCCTTAAGGCAAGCAATGGGTTTGATCCCACTTCATATACAAATGACTCTCATTAGCAGATTCTAGGTAAACAATTAACTGCAAATTATGGATAAAAAATAATGATAGGTTTGATGTTTATTAATTCATTTACATGGAAAACCTTTTCCATTTATGGGATCTGATACAGTGTGAGTGCCTAGTAGTTTGTGAGCTACTCAATGACACATTTTCTTAATCATCTATACATCTATAGTAAATTATCCATGAAATGAGGCAAAATGCACATAATAAAATTTTTGAGTTAAAAACAATCTAATGTAAATTGAAATTTTCATTGTAATATTAAAGTTGCATGTATATTTTGTATTATTTATCCTATCCCTTGGATTCTATTCTGATGGAAAGACCACTCATAACTTTAAATCTCATGCTACTCAATTACCTTACCAGCTATACTTCTCAAATGTTGTTTTTACTATTAATGACTGGTCTGACCTGTCCTGAATACTTTGTACCTGGCTCCATTGATTTCTTTTCTACCCCACGCTCTTTTACCATTTTGTCATTGTAATACTTTCATGAAGAACCTTTCCTACATATTAGCTTAGGTTTGAAGGGGCAGGGGGGTGGGAGGTTGGGGGACCAGGTGGTGGGTATTATTATAGAGGGCACAAATTGCATGGAGCACTGGATGTGGTGAAAAAAATAATGAATACTGTTTTTCTGAAAATAAATAAATCAATTTAATTAAAAAAAAAAGTAGAATGATCCATCCAATTCCAGTAATTTTCACCCTGGTATATTGAGCCACTGACTTTCCATAGCCATATGCTATGGGCTAACATCTTTTTCTACCTTAGTCATATGAAATGCTAATATCTCACATCCTGATCAAATCAGTTATCCTTTTCCATCTCACACCTTCACTTCATTAACAGTTGCTCTTCAACTGCCTGAAAATCTCCAAATTCTTGATCTTTTCCTTCTCATAAGGCTAAACACCCTCTGTCTTGATTTTTGTACTTTGAGTGTCACAGAAGATGGTTGTAGAACCGGTGGATTACTTTAAAACGTGTTTTCGTTTCTCTTTTACCCAAAATACCCAAATCTGGAATTATTTATCTTCTTCTTCAGTCAGTCTTCTCTGGTATATCTAGTTCTTGAAATTGCTTAGCTTCGTGAATGGCTGATATTATAAATTGATGTTTCTAATCTCTGATTGAACTTTAATGCTGTTTACCGATTGTTTCTCTAGCTTATTATCTATAATCCTCTTCTCTGAAATGTCACATCTTTTCTTATGGTGTTTTGCCAGTCTCTTGCTTTTCACCCTTAAAAATTTACTTTGACTTCTTCTGTATTAAAAAAATGTAAAATCTATGTAGCAATCTTGTCATACACTGAAAACTCCCCACCTATACACTTACCCACCCAGAATTCTTTCCCTCCAAGCTAAAGAAATAAGTCTGGCACACTTTTGCCCTTGACCCTACACAATTTCATCTCTTAGAACTTGTTTCATAATTTAGCTCTTCATCAATGTCTTATATTTCCAAATTTTGATTTTCTAATACCAAGAACTGCTTTTCAATTTCTACACAGAAATACAAGAAAATAAAATTTCTAAGTACTACATTCCCTGGTAGCTATGTACTCAACTTATTTTTTTCTCTTTCAGTTCCATTTCTGGAAAGAATAGAAGTTCATTTATGTCTATCTACTAACACACTATAACTGAAAACCTTTCTTACACCAGCTCTATGCTATGCCTCAGGATTCTATGAGGAATGAGATAGAACTGGTCCTGCTTTCATGTCATTTTAAGTTTTATTTGTTTACCTCTCATTCAGTCTTCCATCTACTATGACCATGATTCTACTCCAACAACTATACGTAATCGACTCAAGTTCTCCTCTTTATTCAAAGCAAGTAGACTTTCAGTATTTGTCTTCTTATCTGTATCTTTTGTATTTTATAATACTAACTTCTCCTTTTATCTTCCTACACTTTAGATTTATATAACCCAAAACATATCTGGTTCTACCTGATTCTTGCTTCTCAGTGTCTTTTATGGGCTCCTCTTTTTCAGTTTACAACTTACAAACATGGCATCTCTCAAGTTTCTGGTACTATCTCATCCTACCTGTCTTCTCAATAAAGCTTCAGCTCTTAACTAAGACTCCTATATTGGAAATGTGGTAGGTAAAGATACCCATGAGTATTTCTGGATCACCTGAAATTCTGAATACCTTCAAACAAACTGATGATATTTTCTCATCTTCTTGAGGTCAGTTGGTATTACTTCTTTCCTATGTATCAAACCTTGTTTATTTTTATTTTTGATTATGATTTGTGTGGGGATGCCTGGATGGCTCAGTTGGTTAAGTGACTGCCTTCTGCTCAGGTCATGATCCCAGGATTGAGTCCCGAAAGAGGCTCCTTGCTTGGCAGGGAGCATGCTTTTCCCTCTGCATCTGCCTGCCACTTTCCCTGCTTGAGCTCAGTCTCTCTCTCTCTGTCATATAAGTAAATAAAATCATTAAAAAAAACCCTTGATTTGTGTGTTGCATCTTCTCTGCATTTGGGCTAGTATGAATAGCCCAAATAGAGATTCAGAGTTGTCTCCTCATTGGTCTACTTTGCCAACAGCCTGTCTTAGCTAAAACTCATATTTGATCACATCAGAACAACATTAAAAGTTTTCAGTAGTTAACACATGAAATATATTTTAAGTAGCAAACTTTTAGCATAATAGAAAAGCCCTGCCCTGCCTCCCCCCAAAACCATGTATATCTTTATAATTTCAGCTCTCACTACTTCTTGCCTCCTCTTTATTTTTCTTTAGTTTTTTTATTTATTACAGTTTTCAAAGTTCTCCATCCTTTCCCTCCCGTGTGTGTGTGTGTGTGTGTGTGTGTGTGTGTGTGAAGAGGATTTTCAGACTCCCCAGACTGGATAAGACCACACTAGTCTGTTTTCATAGCACCATGTGCATAAACCTGTCATAGGATATATCACAATCTCTTCTGGTTGATCAATATTTGTAGTTTTCCTCTGTTGGAGTGAAAATAGAATAAGGATAAGGATAAGATAATGGATAAGGGAATAAGTATAAGATAAAGTTTTATTGATTCTCCAGGATCTAGAATAGTGCTTTGTATATGTGACCAATGGGTTTTTTTTTTTTTTTACTTGAATTATAGAAATGAACAATCTTTGACACTTTGCTTAATACTCTTATAATATAAATGAGGTCTAGGTATATATACTAAATCAAATATATATTTAAGGCCAGGGTTCTTATCATTTCTCCTAAACAAATTTCTAAGTGGAATCTAGAAAAAAATATATGAAAAATGTTATCAACCTTGATATTGAATAGTGGTATATAAATACAATATACTCTATTGGCATTCCTCTGAAGTCAAATGGAAATCAGATAAGACACACTATGACATCTGAGCTTACTCTGAGGGAAATATGTCCTTCATTCAGTTGTGCATGGACAGAAACCTTAAGTTCATCCTGAGTAAAATTTAAAGAAATTTCTATGACTATATTGCATAGTAGACCCATATACTTTAGTTATTGCTTATAGTGATTATTATGTGCTGATCAAATTAAATGACTTTTAAGTTCTTTACCACTCTAATTTTTAGTGATCCTGTGGAGCCAAAAATAACTTCTGTCACTTTATTCTGATTGCATGATTTATATAGCCTGTTTAATAAACTCAGATCATTCATTTTTACTTCCTGATAATATGATGTTATAAACACGAAATTACTGATTCAGAGGAGAGTATTACATCATTTAATTTTCATTTTATTTCAGGTAAAAGACTTTTGTAGGGAAGCATTAACATTCTCTATAACTAGAACATTTAAAAAAGTTATATAGTCTTATTAACTTACAAATGGGCAAATGAAAAATGTTAATAGCCTAGAAAATCCACCACAAGAATAATATCTTGAATTTAAAATTTCTATCTACAGTGAATTTTTGTGACCAAGTTACAAAACACTCAATCTAGGGGTTTATAATGGAAATGCAAAAAGACCTTTAAATTTAAGAGCAAGAAGAGATACTGCTATAATACAAAAAGAATCCTTTTCCAACAAAAGGCTGAATATATAAATCATTGTTATGAAAAATACCTTTCTTCTTAGTTATATTCAATCTGCAAATCATAGACTCATTCTTGCTAGCAAAAAATGGCTTGGGTTTGATTTTAATGTTGATTTTATTTTCACGCTTTCCCTCATTCTACATCTGTTCTGACTCTTCCTTTCAATCATTTCCTTTGTGATTGCTTAGCTTCATGCTTCCTATATTTTGTTAGACTAAAATGTAATATACTCAAGGTTTGTATTGGTAGGCCCATGTGGCTAGTCAGCTCTGAAGCTAGTTTCAAGGAAGAGGAGGGTATTAGGGAGGAAAGCAGACAGCAGAAAATGGAGGTAGAAAGAAAAAAAAAAAAACCTCATTTATATTTTTGAAGTGGCTAATGTTCCTTGTTGCACAAGTTTTCCTAGTAGGGAATCCCTCTCTTTGGATAAGTACAAGTAGCTATGCCACCTGCAGAACAAGATACCTGTTTCAAAACACGCAGCTCAGATTATTTTTAATGGTGTGATATCTGTCTCGTTTACTTATAGTCTGTAAAATATCCTCAGGTCTGCTGGCTTCGTTAGCTCTTATTTCCTCTGTTTTTGGCTCACCTTGTGTTCTGCTGTCCACAAGTAACTAATGGGCTTTGGGGAGACATCTGGTCAGAAAATCTCTTCTATCTGAAGCTCTTTAGGTTGTGCCAACTTGTTTGGTCATCATATTAGCCAATAAAAAAAGGGAGGGATTAGGTTTTACTTTACAATTTTATTTTTTAATATAACAGGTCCATAATAAAAGTATAATAAATGATTTTGTATGCACAGACAGGAAGGAATTTATTTTTATTCCTCTCATTAAGAACCTTGAATTTCCAGGGATTGCCTGAGCAGTAGAATACCAAATTCTACCTGTTTATGTGAGCAGTAATTATATATTCTGGGTGGCAGAAAGCACTCGGCAGGACTCTGAGGAAGTCTGTTAGTCATTTCATCATTTTATGCAGCATTGATCTTGCTGACTGCACAGAGACTAATAGAACAAGTTAATGGAGTTTATTCTGTCACAAATGCTGCCAGTTAAAGAAGATGATTGCCATGTATGGAAAACCAGGCTCTCTAATTCCTTCCTAAAGATGTATAGAAATATTAAATCTTATCTGCCATAGAGGAAATACATAAATATTGCCTTCCTAATATGAGTACAGGTGGACTTCAGTATTTCAAAGTAGAAATTGCAGAAGTTTTTGGCAATCTATGGATGCAAAACTGACAGTGAAATATAGCTGCTTGTGTTTTTATTAATGAACTGTGCAACATCAATATGGTAGGGTTTTTTTTTTTTATCCCAGAAAGTTAAATTATCTTAAACATAGATGAAAAACTCATATTTGATGAGCTGAATTTAAACCAAATTGTGCTGTTTAATAAGTAACTTGCAGCCTTGGATTGATGTTGATAAAGATGTAAAAACCAAATGTTGTTTCCCAAGCTGCAAAATTACATGTTATTCATGCTAAAATATGAAGCTGATTATAAGATTCAATGGTAATCAGACTGAATTAATAGAAATCCTTTAACAAACCTTCATTTTCTCAATAGTCCTGACAATTCAAGTAAATAAAAAATGAGAGGATGTACCATTTCAGAAAATAAATTTAGTGTCTTACTTAGTGCCTAAAATATTTCTCCAACTGATCAATAAAACTACCTAATTAAAGTATTGTTTTATGGACATGAAGATTTCTGAAAGAATATGAATTCCCGCTTACATGGGTCTAATGATTAGCTAATAAGGCTAATCAAGAATGAAAGATACGTGTCCACTTTTGTTGTCAGCATAGAATAATAAGACTGTGATTTATACAGGATACCACTATTTTAATTTAACATTTCCTTAAATAATGCTAGAGTTTTCAGCTTTCTTCCAGAAAGACAAACAAAAACAAAACAAAAATCCAAAACCAAAATCAGTAGAAATTAGTTCTTGAAGATAAAGTTGAGTTCAGAAAAAATTTTAAGTGTGTGTTTTCTCCAAGGAATGTTCTGAATGCTTTTCTGTACAAATCTTGACCAATTAAAAAAAAAATGACTACATACAGTCTAAATATGTTTTTTTCTTTTTCATTCATAAGTAATATAAATATACTCTTACATGTTGGGTCCCCCAAAAATGGGTACCCCAATAATGGGTCCGTGATTAAAGGAGTGAGACTGATACAAAGTGAAAGTCAAGCAAAGCTTTATTTCACACCAAGCATCAAGAATCAGACCAAACTTTCAGGTACGCACCTCTTATAAGAGAGGGTGATCCCTCCCTGCTTTCCAGACTAACTTTTATAGTGCAAAGGTCATGTGGTTGGGCCTGTCCACGCACAGCTAGCCAATGAAGTTGTAACACACAGAGAAAGCTGCACAGTGATGCTAGGTGACCAACTGAATTACAATTTATCCTAGTAGACATTTGAACCAGCTTATCACCTTTGTTAGAATTGGTGCCCAAAAGATGCCCAAAGGGCGGGGCCCATACTCCTTGGTAACTAAGAGACAGTATGCGCCCGCACTGATTGAATGCCTCTACCAGACCTGACCCACTCTTGTATCTGGACTTTGTTACCTGGGACTGGATTCCGGGACTTTTTTTTAAGTAAGTTCCCCTGGGGAGGGGGAAGTTTTACAACTAAATGGCAGTTCAACCGGGGTGGGGCTGTTCTGGCTGAATAGGCCCTTACACATTACAAATAAAGTTAACACATTATAGTACATGTACCACTTCAAAGATTGAAATGGATTCTTTATAAAATTTGTTTCTGAAAATGTTACTTTAAAAGTGGTTCTTTTAAGATATTTTGAAGCAGTAATCATTGAAAGGAAGAAGGTAATTTCATCACTACAATTTTGGTGTTTTGTTAAAACAACCTTCAGCATCCTAATTTGTGGGTCATTCTTCTCTTGTCTCCAATTCAGTATAGATCAAGTTTTAGATTCATCATTTTATAGACCAACATTTTAATAATTCATCCTTTAAATGAGGCATACATTAAGAATAATGATAATGGATTTGCATTTAGATCTTATGTAACCTATTAATACAGTTAAAAAATAATCAGCTCACTTCCGCTTCCGGATATGAGATAGCATTCTATCAGAATAATTACCCTAAGAAAAACAACTGTAAACGCCAGATCTTTCATAAACTTATTCTTCAAACAGCATTGGAAAGCAGCCAAAATTGCCAGGATTTAAGGAGCCAAGGAATTAAAGATCCCAGAGAGAAAGGAGGCATATTGAAGTCTGTTTTACATTATTCATTGTTTTTTTTCCTGAAGGTATTTGTTGATTACTATGCTAAATAGTATGAGAGGATAAGAAAGAAAGCAGAGAACAATAGCTGAGAGAAGAAGAGGTGAGCCCAGCTCTCTTGAGTCTCAGAGAGGTTGGTGTCAGCATTTACCACGGGAAAAGATACTAGTAAATATCTCAGGCTTTCAGTTGAAATCTCAGAAATGCTGTGTCCTAGAAGCGAACTTAGAAATAGAGAAAGGAAACAGAACAGTATTCACAAAAACTCAAACTTAGCTGTAAATTATCTTATCACCTGATTTCTCTAACTGCCTCTCATAGATCATATTCTTTAGGAAGAAAAATGACATCACTGGGTGCCTCAAAAAAAGAATTTTAATAAATACTATTTGAATTTCAAACAAGTATTAACAAGCATGTCAGGAGACAGGAACAAATAATTGACAATTTGGAGAAAAAGTGACAATGAAAATTGAAACAGAGATGATCATGATAATGAAGTTAACAGATATAGATTTGAAAATAACTACATGTAATAAGTTCAGGAAAATATGTAAAAAGGAGAATTTTACCAAAGAATTTTACTAAAGATTTGAAATCTATGAAAAATAATAAAATGCAAATTCTAAAGTTGAAAAGATATTTCAACTGCAATTAAGAACTAAAACTGATTTTGAATTATATAAGAATAAAAAATATTAGAGGGGAAGTGTTATTGAATGGAAAGATAGAATAGTAGAGAATGTGCAGCATATGCACTGATATTAAAAGAGGACAATGTGAGAGCTAACAGTATTAAACAGAAGAAAGCCAAATTGATATGGGACACAGAGGCAGAAGAATAATTAGATTTCCTTACCTACTGATAAGCCCTTAAAACAGGCAGAGTGACCTCCACCTTAAGGCTTTGCTAAGGGCAAAGGACAATCCTAGCCTGACCAACCTCCTATCCCCAGCCAGGATCCTGTAAGTCTACTTTAATAATTCCTTTAGGGGACTTTATCTCTAAACCCCAAGACAGTGTTGAGAATCATTCCCAACCATATGGCCCACTGATATACATCTAAAGGATCTCATGAGAAGATTTTATTACTGGTAATGAATAACCTTTTCTCCAGACAATAGCTAGCCCCTCAAGGTCCTAGAAACCTTGTTTCCAAAATTCCTTAGAGACTTACATCATCCCTAACCCCCTCCCAACTTACAAGTATATAATAGTCCACTCCTCACATCCCGGGGGCAGCAGCTCTTCCTGCCTACGGGTCCTGTCCCCATGCTTTAATAAACCACCATTTTGCACCAAAGATATCTCAAGAATTCTTTCTTGGTCATCAGCTCTGGACCTCACCCCACAGAACCTCACCTATGTTCTAGAGCTTCATCAAAATGATATACTTAGAGTGCCAATGTGAAGGGAGGGAGGGAGGAAGAAAGGAAGGAAGACAATATCCAGACTTCACTGATTTATCAGTGAATAGTGTGTGTAGGTAGAAATGAAGTGACACCTTAAAATGTTGAAAGAAAACAGAATTTTATATGAAGAAACTATCTTGATGTAATGAAAAAAAACATTTACATAAAACTCATGAAAAATGAAGGCTAATTAAAGATCCTCATCCAGAAAGAATTTGAAAAATTTCACAAAAAAATTTTCACAAGAAATATAAAAGGAAATTCTTCAAACAAGCAAACAAGCAAAGTGATACCAAAAGGAAACTGATCTATTCAAGGAATAAAAAGTGTGAAGATATATGTACATAGATTTTTTTTAAAGAATGACTCAGTTTTTAAATTATAAATAATAGCAAAATACTGAGGAGCCTACGGTGTAATTCTATTTAAAATCTAAATTATATTTTAAAATTATAAATTAAATTGTATTTAAATTATAAATTGCATTATAATTATAAATTAAATTATATTTAAAAATCTAAAATAATAGCACAAAGGATGCATGGGGAATTTAGGAATTTTTGATAATCTTATTTTTGATAATCTTATTTTTTGATAATCTTATTTTGATAAGTTTTGATAATCTTATTCAAAGATATATAATGCCTTTTAAAGGTACTCTATGATAAATTAAAAAAATGCATAAATTAGGAATCTTAGAGAAACCAACTAAAAATAAAGAAAATAAGTAGTGACTAAACAAATAGATGAGATAAAATAGCATATTAAAATTCTCCAGTAAAATTCAGGAAAGGAAAAAAAAAAAAAAGAAACAGATGAGTTGAAACAAATGGTAAGGGTGCCTGGATGGCTCAGTGGATAAAGCATCTGCCTTTGTCTCAGGTCATGATTTCAGGGCCCTGGGATCAAGTTTGTCATTGGACTCCCTGTTTAGTGGGGAGCCTGCTTCTCCCTCACCCTCTGCCTGCCACTCCCCTTACTGGTGCTCTCTCTCTCTGTCAAAAAATAAATAAAATCTTAAAAAATAAAAAAATAAATAAAATCTTAAAAAATGAAATGGTAAATAAAAACAAAACAAAATAGATGGTTCATGGAAAAATTAGCTTTGATTTATCTTTCCACTTAAAATAAGTGGAAGACACACATCAGCTAAGGACCAAAGTTGTCAGACTAGATTTTTTTAAAAAGAGGCAATTATATGTTCTTTTTAAGAAATTAACCTTTTGTGGGTCACCTGGGTGGCTCAGTTGGCTAAGTGGCCAGCTCTTGATCTTAGCTCAGGTTTAAATTTCACAGTTGTGAGTTCAAGCCCCTACTTAAAAATAAAACATTAAAATTTAAAAATAATAAAATAAAATAAAAAAGAAATATTTTGTAACTATATATGGCAACAGATGTTAAGTGGCCTTATTGCAGTATATACAAGTATCAAATCAATATGTTGTAGACCTGAAACTAATATAATGTTATGTTAATTAGACCTCAATACTTAAGGAGAAAAAAAGAAATTAACTTTAAATACAGAGAAATATACTCATTTTCTGACCATTTTTAGCATAGATTCCTCAAAGCAAGGTTTGAAATGTACAGTTGTGGATGTGTCCATGTGTCCATGCCTTACCTTAGCTCTCAATTTTTAAATGACGCATTTTGTAGCTGTGTTATTATATACACATAGGGGACTGTGTGTCTTTATAAAGACATGACTCTTATAATTATGTAATGTCTCTCATTTATAACTCTTGTCTATTAAGTATATGTTGCCTAGTATTAATGTAGTGACACTAGTTTTCTTACATCTGTTATTGGCACTTTATACTATTTCCCATCTAGTCACTTTGTATGACATAAGATGCTAAAGCAATACTCTCGATCAATCTGACCTGACTGATATCTACGGAAATTATGGAAAAATATCCATCATGAACATGAATACAAAAGTCTTTAATGAAATGCTAACAAATAAAATCCATCTCAGTATTTTATAAAAATGATAGCATATCAGCATCTAGTAGAGTTTTCCCTAGGTATTTAAATATGTGAAGATCAATGTAATTCACCACAAAAACAAAAAAAGTGAAGAAAATAAAAAGATCATCTCAAAGATACAGAAAAACGATTGAACACAGCTAGAGTGTTTCTTTTCATTATTTCTTTGAACATTTTTCCTGGTTATTTTAGTAAGAAAAGAAAAAGAAATAACAACAGTTACTTGAAATTAAAAATTAACATTTTCCCTACTTTAGGATGACAGCATTGTATAATTAGAAAATCTTTAAAAGTCAGAAGGAAAACACAGAATTAAATATTTTCAAAATATCACAGGATACAAGCTTTATATAAAAATCTATTGCCTTCATTACATTCATAATTAATTCATACTTATTAGCAACAACTTAAAAAAAATCTTAAATGCATCAAAAAATTTAAAAAAAATTTGAGGTAGATTAATAAAATATGTATAAAATCTGTAGAGTGAAAAAGTGTACAATACTGTTGAGGGAACTTTTTTAAACTTAAATAAATAGAAAAACCATATTTGTGTGTTAAAATACCTAATATTATTATCATGTCAAGTCTCACAAATTGATCTCCATTAGAAACAAAGCAATCCCAATCAAATTCCAATAGGCTTTCTCATACAGTTTGTCAAACTACTAATCAAAATTACATGAAAAATCCAATTACTTAAAATGTACAAAATTATTTTTTAAAAAATCAGAAAATTCTATTATGCATTTTTAAGAGTTTCTGTGTAGTTACAGTAATGAAGATAATAAACAACTGCCATACAGGCAAAATTATAAGTTAATGGAACAGAAAAAAAAAATTGTTCAGAAATAGACTTTCCCACACATAGAAAAAACATACTGGGGCACCTGAGTGGCTCAGTTGGTTGAGCATCAGACTCTTGATTTTGGCTCAGGTCATGATCATAGGATTATGAGATTGAGACTAACTATGGCTCTGCTCTCAGCATATAGTCTGTTTTTCCTTTCCTCTCCTGTCCCTGTGCTCTGCTCTTCCCCCTACTCATTCATTCTCTGTCTCTAAAATAAGTGGGGAAAAAAAAGATAGGATTTTTGTATATTTACAATTACTTTTATATAGGTATTTTTTTTTAAAGATTTTATTTATTTATTTGACAGAGAGAAATCGCAAGTAGACGGAGAGGCAGGCAGAGAGAGAGAGAGGGAAGCAGGCTCCCTGCCAAGCAGAGAGCCCGATGCGGGACTTGATCCCAGGACTCTGAGATCATGACCTGAGCTGAAGGCAGCGGCTTAACCCACTGAGCCACCCAGGCGCCCTTATATAGGTATTTTATATAAGTATTTTATATATGTATAAAATACAGATATTATATAGGTATTATATGTATATATTTACATATATTTTATTTTCAACAGAGCTTCCAGGTTAATTATATACAAAATAATGGTATAACAACTGAATTTGTGTGTTAAAAACAAACTTAGACTCTTACTTCTCTATACAAATTTAAACTTGATATTGATCATTGATGATATTAAAAAAAGCCAAAGAATAAAATTCCTTGAAAATAAATATAAGAAACTGTTTTCTTGAATGTAGGGTTGACAAAGACTTCATATACAAGACAAAAAAATATCGTTACAAAAATCACAAGGTTCTATTGAGAAAAAAGCAAAAGAAAAATACTAGAAAAAATTATACACACATTTATGTTTATATTCACATTTATGTACATATATGTGTATGTCCATATATACACATCTGTCTATATTTCATTTTTAAGTTTTTTAAAAACTCAGTTATTTCACCTGATTTTTTTAGATTGAAAGAAGAGATCTGAATTTCTGAGCAGCATTAAATGTGTTCTACTAGGATGGCTTGTATTGGCCATTGTGCCATATTACTGTTGGAGATGAACCGTAGCATCAGTATCCATTCTTCCTTGTCAGTTTTGACCCGACACATCACTCTATATAAATGACGATAATTGGAAACTTAGAACAATTTTTTTTGTTTGTTATTTTTTTAAGTAATCTCTACATCCAACATGGAGCCCGAATCCAGGACTCCAAGATCAAGAGTTGCATGCTCTTCTGACTGAGCCAGCCAGGTGCCCCAGATTGGAAATTTTTTTGAGGCAAATTTGTTGTTTTTGTAGTTAACCTGAGGATAGTAATATAAATAAGGTAACGATTATAAAAAAAAAGAAAGTAACAATTATGAAACTAATGGAAATATGCTGTTTACTCCTCAAAGGGTTTATGTTCAAATATATAAATATATCCTAGATCTCAATATTAAGGTGATACACAACACAATAAAAAATGGACAAATATTCAAGCAGACAGTTCACCAAAGAAGATATAGAAATAGCTCACTAATGAAAGTATACTCAATGCCATTAGTCAACGGGGAAATTTATCGTGAATCACTCTCCTAAATAAAATCTTTAATGAAGTAAAAATAAATTATAAAAAAGTGGTGCCTGGGTAGCTCAGTTGGTTAACCATCTGCCTTCAGCTCAAGTCATGATCTCAGGGTCCTGGGATTGAGACCTGCATCAAGCTCTCTGTTCAGTGGGGAGTTGGCTTTTCCCTCTCTCTCTCCCTCTGTGCTCTCTTTCTCTCAAATAAATAAATAAAATCTTTAAAATTTTTAAAAAAATATATAAATAAATTCACTACTATTTTAAAGGTTTCACTAAGATTTTCTTTCTCACTTGGTATGTACTATTGCAGTGGTTGCAGTATTTTTGAATTATGTTGAAATGTTTCCTTTTTTCCCTGTAGATTATGATATTAGGTAACACGATAGAGATGCAAACTTTACCTTTTATACATTTTTAGGTAGAATTTCCTTAGTGTGATAGAAAAAAATGCCAGGAATTCTCAGGTGCATTCTAAAACATTAATGTTGTGATTTGGTCATTGCTGAATTTAATAGTATGCTAATTGCCTTATAAGAAGAGGATACAGAGAAAATGTTATTTGGAACCCTAAAAAACAATAATGGCTTCAGTCTTTTATCTAATAGCATTGAATAACTATTAGCTTAATATCTACTGTTTTGAAGAAAATTTTATTTTCTTCAAATATTGGGGAAGAAAATTTTATAATATGACAAATTAATGTTCTTTGCTTCCCCAGTCCCCATGATAACCAAGAGGTCAATGAATATGTTTAAGATTCTGTATGCCAGATGATCTCTGTCCTTTCTAGAGTACCCAAGAACTACAGAGTCACCAAGATTACAACTAGTGGTGATTCCCCGTCACTACGATATCACAGCAAGAAAAGAAATAGGGATTCCATGTAGCAAGGTTGAAGCTGAACCGATAGTGTATCTGACACACTTGCTAAATGACTTACCTTTGGATATGTGCTTGACAGCAAGCAATTCAAACATGTATTCAACAAAACTATAAATCCGTACATGCCATAAACTGTTACTTGAATGTAGTTTATTATAAAAATGAAAAATTAAAATTCCAACAGCCTGTTGATGGTGAATATTATGTAAACTAACATCCCACTTTTTGTTCCATTCTTAAAAATAGCTTTTCTTACATGAGATCATCTAAAATAACAATATAAAACATGAATATCAGAAGTTCCAGAATGGAAGTTGGTGCACTCTAACATAACTTTTAGGAGTGATAAGTATATTTGGAAGGATTGAATATGAACAATACTTTACCATAACTATGCAATTATGAAGGAAAATATATTTGAATACAAATACTGATTTCAAAATCATGAGTGAGAAAGGGCAAAATTTCACATGGATACTTTCGTAGGACTTACATTTTTACATAGTACAGTGCATATATTTTCCAAAGTGTGTATAGTTTCCAAAGGATTGGTTAGAGTGCAAAAGATGAGAAATTCCCCCAAATTCTGAAGGTGAGGAAGCTACAGTTTTTTGCCAGGAAGTTTTAAAGATATGATACAATATCACTAATGTTATTATTATGTTCTTTTCTTTAAAAAAATAATGTATTGGTGATAACAAGTAACAACATCACATTTGAAGAGAAGTCAGAGGTATCTCAATCTGTTATATATATATATACATACAGATATTTATTATGACCTATGAAATAAAATTTTGCCTGAAAGAATAAAAGAGAGAAGAGAGAACACAGTGGAAAGAAAATGTAATGCTGTATTTCACGAGGAGGGATTTTACTTTTATTTCCTTATTTTTTTTCCAACTATTATTTTTATGGTCAAATAAATTTTCTTATACAAAACCTAATCATCTTTTATGGTGATGTCTTTCAGAAGGGGTAAATAATGCTCTGCGTGATGGTCATTGTCAAGGAGAATTGTTATCTAACCCTTTAAAAGTTGAATATCACCAACTAGGAGGGCTAGTTTTCACCCATAAAGGAAATTGATTGGCCTTTCTTTGCGTAGTTTTGTATCTGAAGACTAAATTTATCTACATATGAAAACTGCATAGAAGTTTATGCTGAATGACCCAGTATGAAAGCACACTCTTCTTATTCAGATTTTTAAAGTTCTTAAGCATATTATAGCTATGTTGACATTTTAAAAGTAATTTAATGCTTGGAAATAAGTAAGGGACCATCTACTTCTAATATATTAGGATCTTCAAGTTACTGATTTTTTTTTACTTAGGTTAAACCACTAGGTATTTTAACTTGAAAAACATCAATGCCCCCACCTAATTTTAATTTTCTAATTTTTAAACATTTTTTAAAAACTTTATTTATTTATTTGACAGACAGAGAGCACAAGCAGGTAGATACAGAGAGAAGCAGACTCCCTGCCGAACAAGGAGCCTGATGTGGACGGAACTCAATCCCAGGCCCTGGGAATAGCTCCTCAGCTGAGTTAGCGGCTTAACCAACTGAGCCACCCAGGTGTCCCCTTAAATTCTTCTTAAAAAAAATTGTTCCTGAGGAACTAATTGCCTTTTTTTTTTTTACTATAATGAAGGACAGAGTTTAATTTCTTGCTACAAGTTGTAATTGGTGGAAATGGGGGAGCAGAGCAAGGCAAAAGAGATTAATATCTTAAATGTAAATAAAATATACAAGATCAAATCTACATAAAGACAATTTTTAAAAGCTGGGGATAGCACTATTCTCCTTTTGTTGTTTCAAGTCCCAGCAGAGGTGTCCCATCTCCAGTGATTCTGCCTAAGGTGAGGATCATAACTATATCATCATATTTCTCAGATGGATTGTGAGAACTTTATTCTTCTGTGGCTCTTGTGAACCCTCTCTTGAAGGACGCAGTCTTTTCAGTTCTGTGGTGGCCTTTTGTGCCGTTCAGCCAGGAGTGAAGCATGAGTCAGCTGTACCAGGCACTGGAGCACTTCTGTCAGACTATGCACACCCATGTCTTACCCGTTTCTCAGGGAGGAAGTCAGTAATGCAAATTCCGAAGCAAACTGGATAATCTTGAACCATCTGGCGTTTCTAGGCATCCCTCAACTCTGACTACCCCAGGTTGCTACTAAGTTTCACAACACCCATTCCCACTTTCAGAGATGTCAGACTCCTAGATATTTGGCTTCTCTCCAAAATAAAACCTCAGAAGAGAGAAGCAAAATATTCTTGGCATTTTCTTCTGATTTTATTTTAACAACTCACATTTGATAGGGCTTATTTCAACAGAGGTATGTGTATTAAAAAAAAAAAAAAAAAGACTTTAAAAGCCATTTTTCAAAATTCCGGTTCAATCCAGATGAAGAAAGTCCACATACCACATTTCACCAAATCTAATACATTATTGAGGGCAATGACATGTCAGTATTTTAATATTACTAAGAAAGAAAGAATAATACTGACAACTACGGCATGCTATATGGTATTTTCATATCGGAGATGTTAACCTTAAAAATATGGATCTTTGAATTGAAGGGAAAAAAAAGTGTATCTTTAAGAAATAACTTTTAAAAAAATGAAGGCTTTCTTCCTGTAGTCCATTATAATGTGATAATAGTAATTCTATGTGCACTTAATGTGAGTTACCAACTAAATAGGTAATAGGTAACAGAATTAGTACTTACAACATATAAAACACTACATTGCGAAAGGTTCAAGAGATGAATTTATATTTTGAGAATAGGTTTTACAGAATCCTATAGTCCATGGGATGGACATTTTGCCATTTCATGATTTTTTTCTTGTTATTTACAACACACTTTGCTGGGCCCAATAACAATCTCAGTGCTGTATCTCTGCCGAAGCTACAAATTAACTAAGAAATATATAGTATAAGAGAAATGAAAAATCAAAGTATCACCTTTATTAGGGAAGTAATTATTGTAGAAAGTAGCTTATAGGTAAGAGCTGAATGATCTTCCACATATTCATCCCCCGAGTTAGACAAACTTGTTCAACAGGTAATGATGGAATGACTGGGACAGTGCTGCTACTGGACCGGCAAAAAGAGTTTACTTCAGGCAGCCTCACTCAAGAGGAAAGAGAAAATAAAGGACTAAGCTGTACATGATCAGTTTCTTCTCCCAAGCTTGCTAATCAAATAAATCACTCCACTTTATCAGGGAGAAATTAGTGGAGCGTTGAAGAAGAACCAAGAGTGTTACACTAATGGACACGTCTCTATGTGAAAGGGAACAGGTAGAAAAGAAGAGCACTGATTCCCACCCCAACAATTCAACCAGAGTTTGTCTATACATAATCATATACATAGGAAAGTAGAACACTATTAACTCTTCCTGGTTTAAAATACCCAAAAGACCTTCTATCACCAGAGTCACTCAAACTCATGACCCCTGAAAGTTCTAACTCGTGCTTTTCTAGATAGAATGCATGGAGCCCACGCTGTGTTTTTTTGCTGGAATGGAGTGACTCTAGTTATCTGAAGAATATAGATCTTAAGAAGGGAAGTAGTAGGATGGTGTATAGGTTTTATTTGGCAGTAGTGGGTGGGTGGTGGGGAGAGATGGTAATGGGTGGGAGAATGTGCCTAGGAAGAGATTTTAGCTACTTATATTCATGAGGTAGTGATATGTTTTAAATTTAATTTTGCCTACCCAATATCTGTACAAAACTTAGAGTTAAAATAGAAAAGTAGCCTGCTATTATTTTTTTCATAACAGACTTTTGGGAAATATACCTTTAAAAACTTTTATGAATGTGCAGATATGAATATGAATACTTTGTAATCTGAATATGAATCATATTGTGCAACTGATAATTAGAACATTTTGGAAAATGGCTAAACACTTAAGCTAAGACAGTACAATAAAATTTAGAGATGGAAAAAACATGCTGATATTTTTGAAGACAAAAATAAAAGCATTTTTCTTTAAATAATATATGATCATTATAGGAACACAGGGAAATACAGAACAGGAAAATACAAAGACTAGTAAAAGTTTCATAGAATGTCTGATCTCCCAGAAATTTGCCTTATTAGCATCTGCCAACCATAACTGCTGGTATTTCTTAAAAACACATGCATATAGAAGGAGAGATTGATGATAATTTATGAGTGAACTAGACTATGCATGTTATTTAATTAAATGTGTTAATTTTAATAAAATTTAACAACTGCCACCAAAGTTAAATGTTTATTCACACACATATGTATACACTAAAAAATATGATATTTACAAAATATTCCTTTAAATTAAAAAATGTAAGTGAAAATAGTGCCAGTATCATTATGTGTCTTTTTTTTTTAAGTTCTTAAGTTTTTATTTAAATTCCAACTAGTTAACATACTGAGCAATATCAGTGTCAGATGTATGATATTCAACACTTCCATAGATCAAATAGTCCTTATCACAAGGGTACTCCTTAATCTCCATCACCTATTTCCCCTGGACCTCCATCCACCCTCTCTCAGGTAACTACCAATTTGTTCTCTACAGTTAAGAGTCTACTTCTTGGTTTGTCTCTCTCTTTTTTCCCCTTTGTCTGTTTGTTTTGTTTCTTACAGTCCACATATGAGTGAAATCACCATGTGTTTTTTAACTGTCTCTTTCAAAGTAAACTATCATTATTGACTCCTTGCTTTAAAAACATAAAGAAATAATCACAACCACATTCACTCTTTTTCCTTTTTAAAGTTACATTATATTCTACTAAATATAATTCTAATCATTTTTAACTGTATTTTATATTTAATTTGCTTCAGTGGATCATTTTATGAGTCACTGAAACATAGCTTCTCCATTCCTGAATTATTTTATTTAGATAATCTTTTGGTGGCTGCATTATTTGGTTAATTTGCTTAATCCTTAGAGATGAGATCCAATCTCAAGTCTGCAGGACTCATGTCACAAAGTTCTTAATTGTCCTACACCATCTTTCTACCACAGATTCCAAAATTCTTTGAATAAATCACATAGAAAATCTCAATTAACTGAAATATTTGGGGAATGGAATATTGTGGTAAATTGTCTTTCATTTTAAGGGAGACGAAGAAGAAAACTTTGATTTCAAAATGTATTACTGAAAACTTTTTTAAAATGTATTAGTCAACTTCCTTGATCTTTATAGTACATTATGTGAAAGGTAATTGATTCCTCTCTAGATGATTGAAGGTTGTTTAGGGTCTTAATGTTAATATTATAAGGTGGGGCTTTCAACATTGTATATAGTGGATGTGGGTGACTGTGACCAAATATTAGAATATATTCTGCATTCTTAAAGTTTGCAATAAAATGCCATTAATTTGTAATATATTAATTTTTGGACATATATTATTTATAAAGGTACATTATATAATGTATAAAATATGTATTACATATAAAATTGCATCTATCATTAATTAGGACATATTTATAATTTTATTTAAGTTACCATTTATCAGTGTTTTAATGTAATTTATTTTTTCTCTTGTATTTTAAAGTAATAAAACAAGACACTGAAATAACAAAAAGCTGGTTCCATCAATGTTGAGTGTCAGACTAAAGTCTTATAAATATTAGGTAAATAGATATGATCAATAGGAAACAAAACATATCTTCTATGCCATGTACTGTGACTAACACCCCCTATCAAATATCTAAAATATGTTCGCACAAAAAATTATAAGTCCTTTTTGACATAAGGACTATCTGGATAAACTGTGAAAACTGAGCCAGTTATATTGCAGTTTTTTACAGCTAGACATTAAGAAATTTCTGAAAATTGGACTCAATTTTTCATTTTTCCTACTCATGTTTGGCAACTTGTAACCAACTTAAAAGCACTCTGATAAACTGTAGTTTGCTTGTATTTTGAAAGTATTTCAACTGGTGGCTTTCACATACTAGTACTTGATAAGTTTTCATTATCATATACGTTTTAGGTTATTTGATAGCTGAGAGAAAAAAAAAGGACTAGCAAAAATATCTGAAAACTCCCTCATGCTCTTATCTTTCAAAAGGAAAGCATGTGCTGACTGAGTAGATGAATTAAAAGGAGATAGGGAAGCCCAGACTGCCGTTTAACAGAAGCCATTGATCTTTACAAATTAGACTGACAACAGAGATCCATTAAAGTCTACAGCATAATGAAAAAAATTCCTTTCCTTTGGCTTTTCTTTTATCTCCACTCTTCCTAATTCTGATTCGTCTCTTCCATACTCTCCTGTCCTTCAAAAGAGACGCTAAATGCTGATGAGGTAATGGCCGTTAGAAACCTCTTTCAATCTCATTTGAGAAATGACTCTGATTCCAAACATTAATTTTTGGTACCTATCTGAATAACAATAAGCTTGCTATATCATTGATTATGCAGTGGAGAAGAATCAAGACAGAAAAAGGCGGTGGGTGGGGGGGGACCTGCTCATTTTAATACAGCTGTGCCAGCTCCACAAAATCCATTAGGACTTAGAACAGGACACCCACGACCATTACAGCACTTAACCACAAAACTTAAATAGCATTTATCACTTTCTACATTTAATTGTTTTTACTTATTGACTAACATTTTGCTTTTATTCAAAGGTAAGCTTCCAGGGCACCTGGGTGGCTCAATCAGTTAAAGTGTCTGCTTTGACTCAGGTCTTGATGTTTGTTCCGGGTCCTAGGATTGAACCCCCCAGGATTGAAACCACTCCCTGCTGAGCAGGGAGCCTGCTGCTCTCTCTGCCCCCTCCCCGCCCCAGTTTATGGAGGCATGCTCTCTCTTTCAAATAAATAAAATACTTAAATAAATAAATAAATAAATGAATAAAGGCAAGCTTCCAATGGGTAGTAACCAGGTCACCCCAGACTTGTCTACTCAGAGGAGTCCAAGCTCAGTACCATCCATCTGCTTAGTCATTTGAGACATATTTTTGAGATGCCTGCAAGAAAGCAAGAATGCTTACTGTTGTATGCTTTTTGAATAAATGGGTTATTTAGATAAGTAAGTAATAAAAATGGACTAAAGAATGTGACTGAATGTGACATAAGTGATAGAATGGGGAAAAGGCCTGCAGCGCAGAAATGCCTCTTCATTCTCCAATCCCTGCAGACAAAGGAGGAAATCATGCCATCCCTGTGTTCCACAAATATATATTTTTTACATCTATTAATAACACTTACTTGATTGTGTTGTAATATATCCTGTCTTCAAAGTGAAACCACAAGGCTCTTACAGGTGGGGGTCCTATTTCCTTCATATTGATATTTTCAGTGATTACTTAAGTGCTGCTACAAACGGATGGCTAGTTGTAGATGTGCCCCTATGCATGTGCCTAGGTGTGTGTGTGCACAGTTATTTACACAGGAAGCAATAATAAGACAAAAACTGTTTTGGAAATCCAACATAGAGCCATGGAGTCTGCTTCTCACCTGCCAGACCCTACCACAAAAAAGAGATACCTAGTTCCAAGAATCAGAAGCAGAGCTTCTGTTTGTGGCTCTGTAGTTGTTACCATACTTACCGCCTTCCACACAGCATGTCGTTTATACAAGGTCATTTGGGGAGGTAGCATCACACATCATTTGAGGCAATATGTCCTTCATTTACCTGTTGCCTCCTTCGCTTATGAGCTGTAATAATTTAAAGACTACGTTTAACCTCTCTGAGTTTGGCTTTCTCTACATGTTAATGAAATTATAAAGCCTACTCATAAATGTGCTAAGTGGGTCTTTATCAGAAAATGTATATTAAACAATTTGTATAATATCTAGCATACAATAAGCCCTCAGTTAATAGACTCTTCTGCTGCCGCCAGCCTGATCTGAGAGGAGATTGCAATTCTGGGGTGAAAACTGTTTACCTGACCTTTCAAATAGAGGAGGGAATATCTGTGGTAATTATGTGAGCCATCTTAGAATAGTAGAAGTCCAGTGCTTACTGCTGCTCCCTTTGCTTCTCACTGTAAAATGGAAGGGACCAAGATGTCGGTTAGCAACATGAGGGAGAAACAGTAGAGAAAGAGGTCAACCAACTCCCGTCCTCGGCCCGAGACTTCCTACACAGAACAGACCCTAGGGAGGGAGGGTGAAAAAATTAAAGTAAATTGGACAGAAATGGCAATTCCCAAAGAGGACAGCTCCTTTATTGACTTAACATGATAATAGAACCCTTTATTACCAGTGTGGCAATAGAAAGTCAGGGGCCTGTGTGTGTTCTCAATCGGAGACAGGAGCAAAACTTCAACCCTAAATAAAGATAAGGGAAAAAAATAACCTGCCTTATGGTTACACCTAGTAAGTTCTGCTTATACAATGCCCTGTTTAAACCCTCTGTTGTGTTTACCAAAATAAATCATGTACCACCCTTTGGATTATTTATTTTAAAATTATATATTAGGACTGCCAGTCTGCATGGTTATGCCAGGATTTGGATAAATACAGCTAGATTTCCTTTCCACTACAATTTCAAAATAATTGGAAGTAAAACATATGATGCATTTTTATAACTACTGGTAGTAACTAAACCGATATTTTACCAGAATGGATATTTTTCTATTAGTTTCAGCTTCCTTTCACTATCTGGTTAGAATTTCTGGAAAACATTACTTTTCTATAACTGTTTGAGATATACATCTTTTTTTTTTTTTCCACAATGTTTGTTATAAAAGATACACAATAACTGTTTTATCATCATTCCAAGCACATTCTTTTTTAGAAGCTCAAAGTCTGTTTTATTCTAGTGTTTGTATGGTGTCTTCCCATTGAGATACCTTTTCATTCTACAAAGGATATAAGAATTGGACCTGTTATTTTTAGGAACAGATAAAACATTTCTCCAAGGTAATGGGACACCATGAGGTGTGCTCTTGCATATTACTTCCTTTGCTAATTAAACGGAATGTGAGACTGAAAGTAAGTTGACATTGTTAAAGTAAATGACCCAAAGCTTTAGTAATGAAGACACATCTAGGCTGAAGTTTATTGTTTTAATTTTAATCTTGAGCAATTTCAGCCCTACAGAGGAGGTTGCCTAAGTGTCCTGCCGTGTACTGTTTCTATTGTACTATAGTGCAGCCCACTGACTCTATAAGAACAAAGATATCTGTAATAAGTTGTATTTTGGAATGAAGTGGTTTATTTATATACAAGGTGAATTGATATTGGACATTTATTAAATCTAGCTTTTAACAGGCTGTCATAAGTGAGGTTCTTTGGAGGGCAGAGATATCGGGAGACTAAAAGTTGCTTAAATTATGCTCCATAAAAATATAGATGAGGCTCAGATGCCTTTGGATTAAATATTCATTACTGAATATTTACATAATGCATGTGAAAGTGCTTTTAAAATAAAAACTCTCTTTATATAAATGGAAACTATGGCTAGATTCTCCCACATTATACCCTGTAGAGTATTTCAAAGCATTCTCTAGGGCCTTAGAGAGGAGAAATTCCTTCTATCACTTGTACAAAGGAAGGAAAAACTGATTGTTCCACACTCTCCAAACCCACCCTACTTAAATTGTTTTGGCAATCTAAGCTATTCAACCTTTACTCAACCTTCAATGAAGAACGTATTTACTGTGGTTTATAAATACATGATTCTAAGATAAGAAATACTTTTTTTGAACCACCACCCCCCATTGAAAAGTATTATAAGCTCAACAGGGCCATGCAATAAATTATGCACAATCGCTTTGCTATAATAAAAATGCATAGAGAGATAAGGCTTTATATTCCACCTCCACTACTTACTAGTTGCATGATCTTGGACAAGTAATTTTAACTCTGTGCTTTATTGTTTTTCATCAGTTCCTAGGATAGTCTAATGTCTTCTCTGAAGGATTACTTGAGAATTAAAAGAGATAATGCAAGGAACATTCCCATGATCTGACACATTCAAAAGACTGAAAAATGATTTGTTTCCACCTATAAAAATAAATTATTAGGGGCGCCTGGGTGGCTCAGTGGGTTAAAGCCTCTGCTTTCGGCTCAGGTCAGGATCCCAGGGTCCTGGGATTGAGCCCCACATCGGGCTCTCTGCTCAGCAGGGAGCCTGCTTCCTCCTCTCTCTCTGTCTGCCTCTCTGCCTACTTGTGATCTCTGTCAAATAAATAAATAAATCTTTAAAAACAAATAAATAAACAAACAAATAAATAAATAAATTATTATTTCCATACTGAAAGCAGCTCTCGGTTACCTATGTTAATATATAGAAATCTCTATGCAGATTAATAAAAAATAATGTAAACATAATTTTCACATATAGTTTTGTGATGTATTTTGATATTTTGTTTCTAATATTTCACTCTAGAATTTAGACATGAAAGGAGGATATTAGGAATTGAGTGATTTAGCTCTGTCATTTTATAAATGAAACATTCAGACAGAGATGACAAATATAATTATAAATGTAATCCAGCTAGTTAATGGTAGAATTGGGACCGAAGATCAAATCCCTTTTTTTCTTCCTGTTGTATGAATTCATAATACTTCAAACAAAATGATCAAATTTATGTTCAAAATGAAGAAGCTGAAAAAAATCCCCGTCTTATACTAACTACCATGCTATTATTTTTTCTCTGACAAAAATTTCATTCATTGCATTGTAATTGCTTATACTTGTCCGAAGCAGCATATAGGGATATAATTCATGAATAATTCAGTCAAAATTTTGAATTAAGTTAGTCTAAACTTTGGACTATTTAGGATAATTGTGGATTAAAAAAAATAATGGCTGAGACCTAGCATAGTGATCAGATCACTTTACCTGATAAAAGATTGAATTATTTACTTCATGTGTTACAGGGAGAACAGGGATGAAGACTGCTTTGAGACTGAGCACATAGGTGCCATTTTAGCTTAATATCTTAGCTTATAACTTCCCTAGAGGCAAAAAAAAAAAAAAAAAAAAAAAAAGTAATTAAATGCTTTGTTGTGAAAGTCCTTCTATTGTGACTCATATGCAGGTAAAACTAGCATATGATAAGAGTGAGCAGAGCTGCTGATAATGATGTAAGTAACGGTAAGTAAGAAAAGCTGGTAATAATTTCTGTAAGAACTGGAAATTGAGATTTGCTTTGGAAAACTCATATAGATGATCTTGTGTGGAAAGAAACTCATTTCCCATTACTGTCTATCTATATTTTCTCTAATGGCACTGACTTTCTACCTTGCACTGTGAGTTATTTATATACATCTTATCTTTGGATTATACCATTCAGAACTTGGGACCAAACCCCTTTCTGTCACATTTTTATAATTTCCAAGCACCTAACCTATTACACTCTGAAGTAGGCACTTACCAGGTATGGGTTAAATGAATTAATATATTTATGTTATGACAGTATTGAAATTATATATTTCATATAATGGAAAGGGGGACTAATCACAGAGTGGCTATAATTCTTTTTTTTAAATTTTGTTTCATTTTATTTTATTTCTTTTCAGTGTTCCAAAATTCATTATTTATGCACCACACCCAGTGTTCCATGTTCAATGCTGTCTGTAATACCTACTACCAGGCTCACCCAACCCCCACCCCATTTCCCTCAAAACCCTCAGTTTGTTTCTCAGGGTCCACAGTCTCTCATGGTTTGTCTCCCCCTCTAATTTCCCCCAAATCACTTCTCCTCTCCATATCCCTGTGTCCTCCTTGTTATTCTTTATGCTCCACAAGTAAGTGAAACCAGGTGATAATTGACTCTCTCTGCTTGACTTATTTCACTCAGCATAATTTCTTCCAGTCCCGTCCACGTTGATACAGAAGTTGGGTATTCATCCTTTCTGATGGAGGCATAATATTCCATTGTATATATGGACCATATCTTCTTTATCCATTTGTCTGTTGAAGGACATCTTGGTTCTTTATACAGTTTGGCAACTGTGGCCATTGCTGCTATGAACATTGGAGTACAGAGGGCCCTTCCTTCACTACATCTGTATCTTTGAGGTAAATAACCAGTAGTGCGATTGCAGGGTCATAGGGTAAGTAGCTGTCATTCTTAAAAGAAATGTTCTCATATTCTATTCAATACATGTGGTAAATTATAAAAATTCACCTAATTTCTCAAAAGAAAAAGAAATGAGTGTTTGTGATAGTGATTTAAAGTATTCTCATTTTAATATACCTATGTTCTCTATAATTTACTTGAATTATTTCCAATGAGATTTTCATGAATGATATATGAACTTATATATCTTTAAAAAAATATCAAGTTCTTTGTATGTGGCTAAATTTTACTACATGATTTCTAAACTTGACTTTGCATAACAGACACTGGTGGCTACCTCGGTCATATCTGTTTTCTTACCTTTTTTTTTTTTTAAAAGAATCCTAACCCTGTTTAAGAATTCACCTTGGGGCATTTGGGTGGCTCAGTTGTTTAAACATTCAACTCTTGGTTTCTCTATAGAGAAACCTCCGCTCAGATTGTGATATAGGGGTCATGAAATCAATTCCCTTACCCAGTCTGCACGCAGAATAGAGTCTGCCTGTGAGTCTCTCACCCCCTGCCCCTCCCACTTGTGTGTGCTCTCTAAATAAATAATAAATAAATATATAAATCCTTAATAAAATTTTCACCTTGCTCCCATGCCCCCCAAGAGACTCCTTAGAAGCTGACTTAACACAGAACTCCAGAGAAAGTTCCTGATCTGATGGCCTGTTCCATCTTGGGTTGCCACCATTCTCACCTGTGATTGGTTAGAATATCTGGTTGAATCACCCAGTCCATGATGATCCGTGTCCTCCCTGAGAGTTACTGGCCCATCAGAAAGACTTTTGAGAGAAAATCTGTCTTCTTTTAGTCCCCAGCTTGTCTGTGTTCCCTCCTTCTCTCTTCCCTCCTTCTTTCATTTTCTTTATTTCGTTCCTTTGCTTCCTCTCTCCTTTTCTCCTTTCTTTCACTCTCTTTTTTCCCTCTCATCCTCCAGCCTCCTTTTTTCCCTCTCCCTCATTTCTCTATTTCTATCCCTTATTTCCCCCTTTTCTGCTGACTATGTGAGAGAAAGCAAGCAACCCAGAAGCTTTATAAATACCAATTACCTTCTTACCCCCACAAAGAGAAGCAGTCCTACCTGAAGCTGCTGTTGAAGGTGACAGAGCTGAGAGACGGGAAGAATGTAGGTCTGTGATGTCACCCCTGACACATTGCATAGACTAACTGAATCCCACACTCCAAATGGACTTCTACTTCCTTAAAATGATAAAGGTATTTATAATATAAGCAGTTTTGTTTCACTATTCCTGCAAACTAATTTTGATGCATGCCTTAACCTCAGTCCTCCACAACATTTTAAAATTTCTTTCCTTGCCCACCTATTTTTCCATACTTGCCGTTATTATTCTTAGGTAGAGAATCTAGCTTTATGATACTAAATGATTACCATTAAATAGTGACAATAGCAAAGGAAAATAGTACAAACTCCAATGAAATACGAACAGCTAAAAGGCCGATTTTATAATGTGCATTTGTAGCAGCCATTTGAGTGAGTCTACATAATGGTTTTAAAGGACTTTCAATAATGTTTCCTGCAGCTGTGCAGACTTTTAACTTTTAACTCTTCATTTAAAAAATACATCTAAATATAAATCAAGCACTATACACTTCCAATTTAGCTGTTTGAATGGAAAGAGAAAGTTGAAAGCCGGAGCAGTCATGAGTAAGTGCTATAGAAAGCTGTAGTCGACAGTTGCAATTTAAAACCAATCAAGTGGGCAGGAGAAGGGGAACACAGAACCTGAAAATAACTGGGAAGCTTAGAAATAGTTTTAAAGCAGTAGCTGCCCTAATAATGATTATGGTTAATTAGTGATCCGAGGGTCCCACCCCCTCAGCAAGTAGTTCAAGAACACCAGTTCAATTTCCACCAGCATTAATCACCTGAGCCAATCTTTCCTAGCACAGTGTGCTCTGCTGGGTACCAAAGTGCAAAGAGTTATGAGAAGGTGACAGTTGCATAGTTACATGCATCTATACTCCAAGTTCTTTGAATCAGGCACAAGATTGGAAACAAAGATCTTTTCATCTTGATGGCACATACAGTATGAAAAGTGGCATTATGGTACCCTCTCAAGAGTGCTCACTCCTGGGATTCTGCACCTAGAACATGCAAACATGCTACCTTCTACACTTTCACTCTTGGCCCTTGTGTCTTGGAGAAGGAGGAAAAAGCCATTTTAGAAGATCTAAAACAATCCTTTCTTCTTTAGCACTGTGAAAGAAAGTAGACCCCCTTTGTTGTTCTTTTAGTTTTACTTCTTTGTAATGTGGGAAAATGATTTGAAGTTATGTTTTGCCTTCTGAAGACAGAGAACATCACCCTGCACAGCTTACCTTACAGGAGAGTTTTGGAAAACACAGTTATATATGTATGCAGAAATTCTTTCTAAATAGTAAAGTACTAAATAGACCCTTAACAGCTGGAGTCATACTTATTATCAAATTATCATTTTCAGGGTAGAAAGAAATTGGGAGATATTTTGCATTGCTGGAATTCATTATATGTCAAGGGAGTGATCACCAATTTCAGGGGCCATAAAAATTTCCCTTCAAACCCCAAACCCCAACCTGAAAAGTGACATTAAATAACTAAGAATAATAGGGATGTAGCTTACACATTTATCTTTGAAAAATCTTTTTGCATGTATTAATTCTCAGCAGTGTTTACAGATATTTTTTGGAGATGCCTTGGTAGAAAGTATCAAGGGATGACATGTACTCTGTGCTTTATTCCGGGATCTCTGCTAGTATTCTTTCTGTCTCCTCCCTGAGGGTGGATGCAGAGGTGGTTAAGTCTGAAACAGAACTTTGGATGCTTTGGAAACATTCAGGAGTTACAAAAGAACCTAAGCCAACTCTAGTGACTACACCAGATAAAGGCAAGATGAGGAGGCAATGAGAAAACAAAATGCAACTGTTACAAAGATTGCTTTCTTGATCCAGAACTTTGTTTTCTTGCTTTTCTTTTCTTGTCATTAAAAAAAACCAACAACAACAACAAAAAAAACCCCAAAAAACATAGAAGGATCTCTCTCTTTTTTTCTTTTTTAATACAAAGGTAATGCATGCTCATTATTTCTGAATGAATGTTTGAAAGATATAGTAAAATACAAAGAAAAGTTAATTCAAGAATAAATCCCACATACAGAAGAAACCAATGTTAGCATATTGCAGTGTACAGTTCATACGGCAATGGAGAACACAAAAGATTCCTGTGACAGATTATCCTTTCCCAAGATGGCACTACAGCATGTCTGGTCCCATATGACCCTCCGGAAACTTGCCACTTTCAATCCAAAAAGAATTTGTCTCCCCTCTCGTCGAACTTTGGTAGGACTTGGGGCTGCCTCCACAAATCAGGAAGGATGAAGTGGATGCCCTGTGCCTTCAGGAGTCAGGTCATAAATGGTGATATTGTTCTTCCTGGCTCCCTCTTAGGATGTTCACCTTCCCACTCAGGCACCATGGGGAGACCATCTGGGAGAGCTCAGAGGCACCACAAGGAGTAATCTCTTAGAGAGGCCTGCATGGAGAAAAACAGACCCTGAGTAAAAGCTACCAGATATTTGAGCAAATAACCCCTCAGATGATTACAGCCCCAGCCTTCATATCAGCCAGCTGAGACCTACGTATCGTGGAAGAGAGATAAATGGTCTTTGCTTGCTTTGTCTGAATTGCTGACTTACAGAACCAGGAGTATTAAAGGTTGTCAATTTTTGAAAATCCATTGTGATTTATTATGCAGCATTAGAGAACTAATACATATACAGGTATCGTACCAATTTTAGCATCTTTTATTGTGTGCATTCTTTTAGAAACCTTTTAAAATTTGACCATATTTTGAATGGTCAAACATTCGTAAGCATAAAATATTTTAGGTCAAGTATTTTTTGAAATAATATGAAGATTTTGACAATATAGAGAGCAAATATAAGATTCTTTTCTACTTCAAATACTTATTTTCTCATAACTTTAGCAATTAAGGGGAACACATACATTAAAATTTATACTTTGCTCTTTTTCTAGGGATGGAATTATCTTTCCTTCTTTTGGTTCTAAAATAATAAGTACTGTTGTGGAGGAAGGTGGTCAAGAAGTATAAACTCCCAGTAAGACAAATAAATACGAGGGATTTATTTAATGCTATGGAGTGTTTGAAATGATCAAACACTCATTATATGTGTTTGACATATAAACACATATGTTTATGACATATACATATATGTATATGTATATGACATATACATATGACATTATGTACATTATATGACTTTGGTTAACACTGCTGTATGATATCTAGGAAAGTTGTTAAGAGTAGATTCCAAGAGCTCAGCACAAGGAGAGTTCTTCTTTTTTCTGCTTATTGTATCTATGAGGTGGCAGATATTAACTGAACCTATTGTAACCATTTCACAATGTATGTACATCAAACTATCTTACTGTACATCTTAAACTTACACAGCAGTTTCTCAATAAAAATTGGGTGGAAAGTGAATGAAAAGAAATAGAGATGCTAGGGAGAGAAGAAGTAGAACAGAAAGAGTTCTGGGTGGTGAGGTTGAGAGAGCAAAAAGAAAATAACGGAGGAGAAGGAAAGAACACTGAGACTTGGTAAATTTCAAGATAGTTATGCTAGAGGAAGGCATATGAAGCTGCTTAATATACCAATCCTCTGATTTTATTGCCCTTTGAAATTTGGAGGTACTGTACTAGGGTACATAACTGCAATGGCCAGATGGTCAGCTGACCAACTCTTTAGCAGGTACCCACAGCAACCTGAATACCATAGAGTTTGACGTCCCTGGGTTAGTAGAATTAATCCAAGAGTGAAATGTAGCCTATAGATGGAAGGAAGGCCATTGTCTCTGATTTAACACTAAGAGCCATCCTATGTCAATAATGAGTACATGTTGTGGGCAATGCTATTTTCCATCATGTAATTATAATGCACTTGTTACAGAACAAACTTAACACTTGTTAAAATTAAACAAGTGTAAGATTAATTTATTTCAATAAATGAATCCAGTCATATATTTTCCAGCAACATGGCTATTATAATTTAAAGCAATTTAGAACACCATTTTAGAGTATAGGCTCTGCCATCAGAATACCCATGCTGACATCTTGTCTCTACTGCTCACTACCTGAGTGACATTTCTCAAGTTACTGAACTGTGGAGACTTATTTCACCTGTAAAATGAAAAGAATTATACAATCTTCATTGGAAGATTGTTTGGAGGATTTAGTGAGAGGCTACATGTCATGCACTTAAAAAATTCCCAACACAAAATATGTATTAAATAATGAGAGTTCCCATTAAAATGAATAACTGTTTTAGTGCTTTTTTTTTTTTCAATTTAAGCAGACTAGTGTCTGTTTCTAGCCAATTATCCTATGTTTTCTTTGATTGTGAGTGGTGATCATTTGAAATACTAAATTCTTTTGTGGAGTTATAAATTATTCTCTTAAAAACAAAATGGTGAGATGATAATAATAATAATAATGTTCTAAAGTAGGAGGTCATTTCAAACACTCCATAGCCTTAAATAACCTCAGTACAATTATGCATATTTGGCAAGAAATATTTACACAATTAAATATATTAAGTTAAAGGAAAGGTTTTCTTTCCTTTGAGAAATCCCTCAAGATTACAGACCCAACTGACCTAAGTTCCATTTATAGGTACCAGAAAGTGTCTCATTTTGGGCCACCATTATCTCCCTTTTGGAGCTTCACAATTAAGGATATTATTGATGCGAAAAGGGCTGAAACTTGTATATACCAGAGTATTTCTCTGTTAATCATTTTAAGAGCAAAAAATGAACTTAACTCACAAGGACATGCATATAGAATAGCATATAATGTCTACATTAAAATGATTGTAATGAATACCTATCAATTTAATAATGATTAACTGCTTGCTATATTATATATTTTATGAATATTTCAAGGGCAAAAAGGAATGAAGATGCTAAAACAAAATTCTCTACAAATGGTGTATCAAACTTTCAGATTTTATTTTTATGCTAAAAGTAATATAGAAAGAGCACTTATACAAAGCATTAGCAAGTACTGGGACTTGGGGTGTTGATAGGGAAGTTGATAATATAACATTAAAAAGACAATCCCTGTCCTTAAAGAAACTTATAATTTAGTGTGGGAGATAATCACGTAAGACATAACATTAGGGAGTGAATGAAGAGGAGTTGCACAAAAGTGTGAGTTATATATAAAAATACCCAGCTGATGGAACTTAAATAAAACCTTTAACTAAATTTTCTCTAGGTAAGCTCTAACACTGAAATTGTTAAAGCTTTTCTGAATAGCATTCCATTTTTAAATCGAAAATAATTCTGAGTGAGCAATTTTTAAATTCCATACTTATGATACTATAAGCATTACAATTATTGCAAATTACAAAACAAACAAACAAATACAAGTTGGAATTTATTATAGTATTTGTACTTTTTTTCTGGTGTCCCTTTTGGTGAAATATAAGGCAATATCAAAGTCTTTAAAATTAATTTTTAAAGATTTGCCTCTCATTAGATCTGTATTTCTTCTCATTAAGATTTTGTCTATCATTTTAAAGCCTGAAAAGAAATTATTAGAAACTAGAAACGAATGATTATTTTCAAAGCCATAGTACTTGAGTATGAATATAAATGATAAGCATATTTAGTTAAAACAGCCAGAACAAATATTATACAAAAGTGGTTGATGATTACAAAATGCTGTGACATAAATTCAGTTTTATAGATGCTAAGTATTCTGATATAGTATAAATCAAAGCTTCAATTAGTGTTAAGGCTTTATAAGGTGTTGTCCAGAATGCCCCATGCCCATCACTTTACCAGCTGATAGAAGCAGAGGAGTAGAAATTCATAAGAAAAAAATTGTTGAAACTGGAGACATTTTAGGAATCATAGAATTCAGAAAGATTGCCCTGGCCTTTCCTCTCTTTCCTCATGAGCAATGCTCCCCAAGTGAGGGAACAGGGCCTCCAATGGAACCCCTCATAGACTTTGAGATGTCTTTATTATTACTATTTTAGGTCTTATTTATTTATTTGAGAGAGAACATGAACGAGGGGAGGGGCAGAGGGGGAGAGAGGAGCAGAATCCCCACTGAGCAGGAAGCCACATGTCAGGCTCAATCCTAGGGCCCTGGGATCATGACCTGAGCCAAAGGAAGATGCTTAACTGACTGAGCTGCCCAGGCCCCCCGAGGTATCTCTCTTAGACAGTGTAGTAAATGCTGTCTGAACTATATTCCCTATATTCCCACTTCAAGGGTTTGCTGACTGGATATCCAAACCTTAACTGTTGTGCCCAGGAGCTTTCTCTGGCCACTGGACATTGCTTTGCCACTTACATAGCAGGCAAAAGTGCCTGGGAATTAATATACCCTTACCATGACTAGCACTCAACAATGGTAGGAGTTGTTTTATAAATATACTAGCTTCTATGTCTCTTGGTCTAATAAGTCTAAGGTATGGGTTTTACACTGACTCCCTGAGTTGACTGAGTGGGATGAAGGCTCATTGCCCAGAGTGGCAGCTGTCTGTAAAGCACCATTTTTTTAGCTGTTTTCTCTTTACTGTGTCACATCCCACGGCCATACTTTCACCCTCTTCACAGCATATTTGGTCTCAAAATCTCTGTTTGAGAGCTGCTAATAACATAATCCAAACTGAAAAAGAGGCAGCAAACTGATTGGTTTACCCTCATCTTATTTAAACAAAGGGAAACAAATTCCCAGGAGAAAGCAGAATTGTGGAAGACAGGCAACAATGAAACAGGCTCTATGACCCGGTATATATTGTGGCAAAGTTATGTCAGTTTCCTGTCAAACAAAAACTGTAGTCCACAAAAGCTAGCTGATTTGAATAATCTTGGCAAGGTCCAGCCCAAAGGGACTGACCATCAGGTAGGAGAAAAGTAAATATGTTGAAATGTATAAAAAATTAAAGTGAATTAGCCTGGATTTGACTTTGGAAATTCTGAGTGAGACCACAGTCTCTCAGTTTATATAATGATTACTGGACAAATCTAAGATTTATCCAGAGGTTAGTAAGAGTAAGGAAGGGACATCTGATACAGCATGGCTTTAGGCAGTGATAGGAGGCAAACAAAATCATTTCATGCCTGCCCTCTCCCTAATTCAGACTGTTGAATAAACCAACTTATGAGACATGGCACAACTTCCTTCCCAACCTCTCCTTTACCCATGCAAGACATTGCTGATTAAACAGATCACTGGGCTCACAATGGTGTTCTGAATGTCTCTCAATAACAGGGTTTGGGAGTCCCTATCAATCAGAGTTGACAGGCAAATCACAACCCTTTCTTAATCCTTAACCTTTTGAAAAAAAAAATCTTAATCCCTTAGCATAATATTTAAGGCTTTTCTCATCTGTCTCCAAACTAACTTTCCAGTCTTATGTTCTATCAAACTCCCACACACATATTAAAATCAAGCCATAACAACATGCTTAGAGGTCCTCAAATAATTATTGACTCACAATCTCCTAATTTAAAATGCATTTGTCATTTATTTTTTCTTGGAAATGTTCTATATACAACCTTCAGTGAAGTTCAAATGCCACTCCACCTCTTACTACATCCTCATTTAGAACTGATTTCTCTTTTCATTTCATTGAATTTAAATTAATTTTAAAATTCTATTATAAAACTTAACTCATTTCACCCCATGTTTGTCTTTCTTATGCATTATAATTTGCTGAAGGAAACAGTTATATTGTATTCATTGTTCATTCCCATGGCACCTGGCATAACATTTACAGATTTTATCAAATCAAATTAAATTGATTTAAAAGCTAATTGGTTTTAGTTGTCACTTGGACCGCTACAATATCTCCCCTGCCACAAGATATGCTTCTCTACTCCTGTCCTGCATGTTTTATATTTTTTCCTCATACAACAAACTAACAATGGTATTAGCTGACCCAAAGTACACCAAGCATAGACATAATAAAATTATAAGAAATTCATGGAGATATTCAATATTTCTGGATTAGAAACTAAGTTTGCTTAGCCGGGTGTGTGTTCTAACATATCACACACACACACACACACACACACACACTCTCACACACACTCACAGAGGAAACTTAGCTATATAGTAGTCCTCCTTATACCCACAGTCAACTGTGGTCTGGAAGCAGATGATCCTTCTGTTGACATATCATCAGAATGTCAATAGTAACCTAAGGCTATGCCAAAGTGCCTGTGTCATTCACTTCACTTGGAGATCATCCCCTGGTATTTTATCATCTCACATCATCACAAGATGAGGAAGGGTTAGTATTGTTCAGTAAGATATTTTGAGGCAGAAAAAGACACAATTATATGACATTTATTACACTTACTATAATTTTTTCTATTTTATTACTAGTTATTATTGCTAATATCTTCCTGTGTCTAATTTGAAAATTAAACTTTATCATTCGTATATCTATATAGGAAAGAATAATTTATATGAGGTTCAGTACTATCCGTGGTTTCAGGCATCCACTGGGGGGGTCTTAGATCTTATCCCTAAAAATAAGGGACTACTATATGTTGAAAAAAACATTTCAAAATGCATTCTCAAGAGCAAAGTAGAAGTTTCTCTGGTTTGTTCTGTTAGTACTTAGATTTATTTTAGTTTAGATTTAAGAGACTTTATTTAAAACCTTACATCATTATTAAGTTCCAAGAATCACCTATATTGTGTTTTGTTAGCAAGTCTGTGTTCACTTGGCCTTTACTCTGAGTGTTATATATCTCACATGTGCTAAGATCAAAGGCAAATCAAAACAATTCTGCAGGCCCCTCTGTGGCACAGTCAGCTGGGTGTACAACTCTTGATTTTGGCTCAGGTCTTGATCTCAGGGTCATGGTTTGGAGCTCTGTGTCTGGCTCCACACTGAATATAGAGCCTTGGGATTCTCTTTCCCTCTCCCTCTACCCCTACTCACTGCCCCCTACTTGCTCTTTCTTTCTCTCTCTCTCTCTCTCAAAACAAACAACACAAAAATATTTCTCAAAGACTTAATTTCTTCATATATAAATTGGGAGCTGTAATAATTCCTACAAACCTATCAACTTGTTCTAAAGAGTTACTATGGAAATCAAAAGAGAAAGTAACACACGTGTGCATGCACACACAAACACACACACACACACTTCCAAAAATATATTCTTATATAATATTGTGCACAGTAGTATTACTCTAAGGCAATTCAAATTCTAATTCTTAGGAGTTTTGATGTAACTGAAGACATGAATAATCCATGGAATTTCCAGAGATTATTACACCTGGCCACAGGGATGGGGACAGTGCATCAAATAAAATATTTCTTAATCATTTGGGTGAAAAGATCTCTGGAAAACAATTAGAAATGCTACCAAACTGCTTGCTACTAGACTAATATTTGTGGATCATAAATTCTCTTAGAAGGCTTTAGGCAAACAATTAGATTGAAACACTTTTCTCTGCTAAGATTAGTTGATGTTTTAATAAGGTGGACACAAAATAAAAAATGCAGTTTTATTAGATTTATCAAATAATTGCCTGAAATATTTCTCCCCGTTGACATCTTAAAAAGAAACCTATGTTCAAGGTTTAACAACTCCAAGAAGACTGGGCAAATCTTTATACTACCAGAGTCTCCAAGCACTTCTTACTTCGATCTGCATTTTTTTTTTCCTTTCAAAACATTATCTCCAATTGTGCTGAAGATGCCCATTTGCTTTTGCAAATAATCTGAACTTGTTTATTCAGTGAGTCCTGGAGAAAATGTGTAGCCTGGACAAAGGTGGAGGGCGTGGAGATGGGTGGAAGTGAAATTATGTGAGACATATTTGGGAGATAAAAATCAGTACAGCCTGATGTTGAGTTCAACATAAAAGATGTCAAGAGCACCTTTTGAGGTGTTCAGTTATGTAACAGGAAGGTTGATGATAGCTGTTTACTGAGTTGGGAAACAGGAGACTTAAAAGGGATGGAGATGCACCAGTATCAAGAGAGATAATGTACTTTTTTAGAATACTTTCTTTATATCTAGCCTAAGGTATCTGAATCCCACAGTTGGAAAATCATTCATATATATTAAAATTAATCTTTTCTTCTAATATGATCCCTCTGAAAGGTAAATACCACAGGGTGACCTTAATATCTTAGAGTGTGTAGACGAATTTATCAAATTATTATCCTATGGAATAAGAGTGTACAGTGTTTGTGAGAAATAAGAAAAAGGCAACAGAGTGGAGAGAAGGTAGTCAAAGGAAAAAATGTACCCACTTTTAATACTGACCAAAATTGACTCTAGTGAAGCTATGAGAATCGGGTGAGTTTCACATTTCTTAAAGTTGGACACATCGGGATTAAACTTTTTTTTTCATGAATTTAACAGCTTTTCAAGGTGTGTGATGAAAAACACTTTTTTTTTTTTTTTTTTTTTTTTTTTTTTTTTTTT
>NC_081571.1:37486241-37510425 GCF_022355385.1 Mustela nigripes | reverse complement strand
GATGTGGGGCTCGATCCCAGGACCCTGAGATCATGACCTGAGCCGAAGGCAGCGGCTTAACCCACTGAGCCACCCAGGCGCCCCATGTGATGAAAAACACTTTACCTTAGATTTCCTTTCTGGTCGACATGCCACAAATTTTCTTCCTCACTGTGTTCAAACAATCAAGTGAGCTAGTCATTAGCAAATTAACTGAACCTTCTAAAGTGTGTATTTCAAGCTTATGCTCATGATTTTGAATGAGGACTGATTAAGTTCTCACATCTGTCACTCACATCATCAACTGTGGAATGTCAAGACCTACTAGCACATGGTGTATATATATGAGAGTAGAGGTTCAGGGGTGAACTGTTTATCTTAGCTAAATGCTGTTGTCAAGATCCATTGACACTCGTCAACGGATTCTTTTATTCTTGGTAGGAGCTCATTTGTTTTTTCCAGCTATTTTGACATAGTTATTTTCTAGATGAGATGATTATTCATTTCTGAATTCAGATGTTAAAGAGTTTATTTATTTGAAAAGGGCAGGAGATATCTTAATCCTGATGTGAAACATATGTGCACAAAAGTACTATAAGAAAAACATAAATAAATAAATGCCAGTGAGATGACCAAGTCTTATATATGAATTATTCTAAGACATGATTAAAGTGATAACTAAGAATAGATACAAGTGAAAAATTTTAGTCATATAAAAATAACAAATTAAATTGAGAAATATAAGCTGACATTTAAAAATATTTGAAAATTGTTTTATTATCACACCCAAGCATTTTTTTCTCTCCCATACAACAATGGAATTAGGAATACTTTCAATTTTCTTTAAAAATATATTAAAATGTCATTTTATTTTATTTTATTTTTTTAATTTTTTATTTTTTATAAACATATATTTTTATCCCCAGGGGTACAGGTCTGTGAATCACCAGGTTTACACACTTCACAGCACTCACCAAAGCACATAAAAAATGTCATTTTATTTGAAGTATATTCCATCAGTGATTTATTGAATTTCTCCTGTTTCCATGACATTTGCACATTTTCTTCCATGAATCTCTCATTTGTGTCTATTATTTACTGATTTTGGGGGGCTCATTATACATGAAAACAACTCTTTAACTGTCAGTATATTTTAAGTTTGTTTTTTCCTCAGTATATTATTTTGCTGAGGACTATGCTCATAGGATTTCTATCAGATATAGAAGTTTTTTCCTTAGTAAGGACATATTTACCAAAATTCCTTTTTAAGAAGATATGATATGCTTTGAACTCTAGATAACATTGAAAATACTTAGGAATACTTTAACACCATGTAAGTTTATTAATTTGAGAACCTCTAGGTTCTCTATTAGTATCCCTATCATCCATTTTATGATAAGTGAAACTATTTCTTCTGACCTGTCAAGGAAGGCATTTACCAGCTGTGGCATCTTCAATGCAGTGAAGTAATTTGTTGAACTTCCACTCATTTAGTCTCCTCTGATGGCCTCAGCCTTCACCCCACCCACTCAATTTCCTGTTTTCCCCACTGTATGTTCAATTTAAATTTTAAGCAAAGCCATCAGGCACAATTCAGGTCATAGCTTAACCATGCTGCAGTCAATTTGCCCATGTCCTTGGCATTTTTTACTTAAAAGGAATTATAGCCTTGCACATTTTGTACATGATGTTTTAGTCTTGTTCATTCATTACTATAACTCTGATTATCCTTATACTGCAAGCATGACTTTTTTTTTTTTTTTTAAATTTCTGGATGATTTCCTCTAAATTACCAAAAATCAAACATCATGCCCCTGCTTTTGGCTTCAAAAATGGATGATAGTTAGCTAAAATTATATAAGTAAAGTACATAGCACATACACAAAAAAACTTTGAGGATGTTATTTATATGTACAATTATTCTGATTGAATTTTGGAATGAGATTCCTATATGAAGAATGCATAAGAGAATGACCTATCCTTCACACAAAGGAAAGATAGGGACCCACATACTCTTAATGCAAAGTTAAAAGACTTTACAAAGCAGAATTTGATTTATGTGATGGACCCAAATGTATTTGGAAAGAGTTCCTCTTTCTGAACCCTAATTTTTTCTTCTCATTTATATCTTCCTTCATTAGTGCCAAATTCATTTACTTACCTCAGGCAATTCATTGGATCCACAGACTCTTAAGTAAAACATAGTGGCAAATTTAGATCAGTTTACTGTCATGTTTTTCTCCCTGGTCCTGCTCTAGTAGTATTCATTCCCACATATATTTACAAAGTCAAGGCAGATATTTAATAAGGAAATGCTTACTATTCTATTTGACATATAAGTCTTGTTCTGGGTTTGAGTGTATAATTGACTCTCAGGAGCTAAAGGAAATGAGTACTAGAGAAAATGGTTTATGAGAATCTACTTTTTTTTGGAAGACAACCACCTCAGAGAAAGTCATTACAGGGATTTTCAGAAGACGAAGCAACTTTGAGAGATAGGAGAAAATGGGAGGCCCAAAAGAGTACAGTATTTTGTGAGTCACATACATCTGCTCACTTTCCACATTGCAATCTTATTATGCTTCACTTTCCTATGAAATCTTAATTTTCGCATAGAGACCTCATGAAATCCTGAACTTGAGCACTGCAAATCAGTAATCCAAATGTTCCTACCATGTATGTGATTTTTAGCCATATCACCTCTATAATTAAATAATATGAATATATAATTTTAAGAAAGACTGACTTTCCTGAAACCACAAATCTGAATGTGGGTTTAATATGCCTTTTAAATGACTTAGCACTATTTGAAGCATCTGGTCAACCTAGCAGTTCATATGTATTTCTTGTATCCTTCACAATGGTCTCTGTTAGCAGTGTTTAAGTCAGCCAAAATCTTGGTTTCAATAATCAAAGTAGAAATTTCCTGGATGGCCATTGTAGTCAAGGACTACTAAGTTCCCACATTCCAGTATTGTTCTCAATCAGTTGGGGCTGCTATAACAAAATACTTCAGACTGGGTATCTTATAAACAATAGAAATTTGTTTCTCACAGTGGAAGCTGAAGGTCTGAGATCAGGGTGCCAACATGTTCAGGTGAAGGTCCTCTTTTGGGCCTTCATTGTAACCTCACAGTGCGGAAGAATCTAGGTATCTCTTCCAGGGCCTCTTTATAAGAGCAGTAATCCTATTCAGGAGTTATCTTTTCAGGATTAGGCTGAAAGGCTCCACCTTCATGACCTAATCACTTTCCAAAGGTGTCACCTCCTAATATCAGCACATTATACATTAAGATTTTGACATACACATTTTGGGAGGACACACTCAGATCATAGTAAGTATAAACTGTATTCTTACTGCCACTAGTCCAAACCAGTTGAGAAAATCAATGTCAAATTCCCATTTCCTGCAGGGCTCTTTGTCTGCACCTGTTCTTGTTATGTCACAAAATTGTAAGGCATAAGCCTCAAAACACCTTCTGGCTGGTTTAAAAGGGAAAGAAATTTGTTTGCGAATGACAAGTAGTTGGTACATCTCCAGAAAAGATGAGGAGCCAGAGTACAAAGATACCTAACCAGGAAACATGTCAACAACTGAGAGTTCTTTCAAATTAAAAACTACACTGTCACTGCCTCTCAGTGTCTATGAAATCATAGAACTGTATTGCAGATCACTTCTGCCACAGCTGAAAAAACTGAGTACCATAACCCTTTTAAGACCAGTCCCCATATAAGAAGCCATTACTCATTTTTGTTGTTGTTCATTACAACTTTAGTTATAATACCGATATGGAAACAACCAAAATGTCTATTGATGGATGAATAGATAAAGAAGATTTGATATATATGTGTATGTATACACATACACATATATATCATACATATATATCATACATATAACATACACATACATGATATATATATTTATGTATATACATACACATATATATGATCCTTGAATAACATGGGGGTTAGGGGAACTGACTCCCTGCACAGTCAAAAATTTATGTATAACTTTTGACTTCCCTGATACTTTACAAATAGCCTACTATTAGTAGCCTTACTGATAACATAAATAGTTGATTAAAACATATTTTGTTTCTGTATTATATATTGTATTCTTACAATAAAGTAAGCTAGAGCTTTATCATAAGCCATTAATCATATTAACTACTTCCAAACCTTTCTTATGAAGATACTTCTGATTAGTTGACTGAAAGTTCTCCGGGGGGGGGGGGCAGTTTCTAGATGCAAGGGAAGGTGAGAAGAGAACTCCTTAAATATTATTAATCCTATTTACATAAAAATATAATAAACATTATCTTAATTGGAAAAAGTCACTAAAATCAAGTAAGTTAAATATAAGCCTTAGAGTAGAGATAAGCATTTTTGTCATCATACTTTTTAAATTAAAAAAAAAAATAAATTTAAATTCAATTTAGTTAACATATACTGCATTATTAGTTTCAGGGGTAGAACTTAGAGATTAATCGGTTGCATACAACATCCAGTGCACATTATATCAAGTGCCCTTCTTTCTGCCCATCACCCAGTTACCCCATTCTCCCACCTACCTCCCCTCCAGCAACCTTCAGTTTGCTTCCCATAGCCAAAAGTCTCTTATGGTTTGCTTGCCTCTCTGTTTTCATCTTATTTCATTTTTCCTTCTCTTCCCCTATGTTCATCTGTTTTGCTTCTTAAATTCCACATATGAGTAAAATCATATGGCATTATACTTTAGTGAAATTTTGATAGTGTCATAATGAAATTATTAGAATTTTGTTTAATATCTCAGGATCCAGTATGGTTTCAAAAAGAATCAAATTTAATAAGGTAAGTAAATGAAAGACAGCTAAACATTGGAAAGCAAGACATGAAATATTTTGTTTTGGTTTTTATTTGTGGATATTATGATCATATCCCTAGAAAACACAGAAAGCACCAGTAAAAATTGCTACAGTTAATAACAGAATGTTTAAAAGTAGACATGGATACAAGATAATTTTGTAAAATTTTGTTTGTAGAAATATGGATAGAAAGGTATTTTGGTCTCAGATGGAAATGAAAACTTGTTGTTAGACAGTGGAGATCTTTGTCATAGAAACTTGGCTGAACTGTGTTCTTTTTCAAGTGTTTGTGGGAGACAGAAAATGCTACTGTTGAAACTGGATATGTGACTAAAAGCAAAGCATTGAACGTTTCTCTTAACTGCTTATAGCAAAATATGGGAAGAGGGAAATGAAGAAATTAAGTAAAAAAGGAAGTGGAACTTAAAAATTTGGGATTCTCAGTCTATCACACTGCAAAAAAAAAAGTGTTTTTGGAAGAGAACACTAAGGATGTGGCTAAATAGTTATTTGGTAAAGGGATTCATATGTGTGCAAAACATGGATCTAATTAGCCACACCAACAGAAACACTCCTGTTTTTGTTTTGTTTTGTATTGTTTTTGAGATTTTATTTATTTATTTGACAGACAGAGAGAGAGAGATCACAAGTAGGCAGAGAAGCAGGCAGAGAGAAAGGGGGAAGCAGGCCCCCTGCCGTGTAGAGAGCCCGATGAGGGCTCCATCCCAGGACCCTGAGATCATGACCTGAGCCGAAGGCAGAGGCTTAACCCACTGAGCCACCCAGGCACCCCAACACTCCTGGTTTTAACTGAAGGAGATAGACACTAGATAAAATGAAGGAAGGCTGTCAGACTTATTAGATCCTCCAGAACCAGACCATATAGCCATCTGGCTGTAAATGTGCACTATTCTTCAAGCACAGGAGGAATGACCTGGAAGGGTAATTCAGAGATCATCAGAACTATCTCTTTGGTTTCAAATGGGAAACGTCACATTGCTTTGAACAGACCAGGAAGCAGCAGCCTCCAAGCCTTAAGGGCAAGGTTGCCCAGGGATCTTCAGGGTTTGAATCATCACACCAAAGCCTGAGAGGGGAACATAACTCCCCTCTACTCCTTGCTCCTCCATCTTCGTAATCTCTTATCCCTCCCTTGCACCAAGCCCTGCACCACAGAGTTACAGGGCATGACCACTGTCTAATGGACATGGAACTGCCACTCCAGTTAAGTCAGGGAGGCAAAGCATAGAATGAAAGAGGATTGTTCTCAAGCTTCAATAACTAAAGATATTTACTTTACTTAGTTTTGGACTTGCTTAGGATTCTATCACTCCTTTTTCTTCTAATTTCTCTCTTACGAATGTTTATCTTATCCCTGTCCCACGGTTGTATTTTGGAAGCACATAACCTCTCTGGTTTCATAGATTCACAGCTGGAGAGGATGAATCGTATCTTCAGTCTTACCCATAAATGATTTTCTAAAAAAGATTTTATTTATTTATTTATTTATTTATTTATGAGAGAGACAGAGATAGTGAGAGAGAACATGAGTTGGAATGAGAAAGAGAAGCAGGCTCCCTGCTGAGCAAGGAGCATGATAAGGCGCTCAATCCCAAGACCCTGGGATCATGACCTGGGCCAAAGTCAGCTGCTTTACTGACTGAGCCACCCAGGCACCCCTCACTCATATGTGATTTAAATAATGTTTAGATGAGACCTTGGAATTTAGACTTTATCTTTTTAAGATTTTATTTATTATTTGATAACAAGCAATAGAGATCACAGAGGGAGAGGGAGAAGCAGACCGCCCGATGAACCCGAGAGCCTAATGCAGGATCCTAGGACCCAAGCCAAAGGCAGACACTTCATGGACGCTTCATGGACTAAGCCACCCAGCTGTCCCTGGAATTTAGACTTTAGAGTTGATGCTGGAATGAGTTAATGTTTGGAGGACTATTGAGACGATATGAATGCATTTAGCATGTGAGAAGAACATGAGTTTTGGGTGACCAGGAGCAAAATGCTATGGACACCATGTGAAAACAATGAGAAGATGGGTATCTGAAGGCCAGAAAGAGGGATCTCAGTAGTACCTGAATCTACCAGCATCTTGCTATTGGACTTCCAGCCTGCAGAACTGGGAAAAATAAATGCTGTTGTCTGAAACACCCAGTCTATAGCATTTCATTATAGCAGCCAAGGCAGAATTATGTAGTAGGAAACTGAAAAGTTATGAAACAAAATTTAAAATGAATTAATTCTAAAATTTTTATAAATTGTACTGTGAAGTATACCAAAGAGAGACAGCAGATGCTGAATTGGTTTGGAAAAACTGATCGAAGGCACAGAATAATGTGAGTATTACTCAAAACTTTTATGATTTGATGAGAAGGGGATAAATCAAACAACCTAATACTGTGATGGTGGAAAACATGAAAAACTCATTTTCAGACAAAAAAATTCAGGGTATCAAAAACAGAAGAGAGAAAAAGAAGCCACAATAAAGGGAGGTGGGGCAAAAGGGAGAGAGGTAGAGAGAAAGAGTTCAAACACATTAGTGATAATGAGAATGCAAATTAAAGTAACAATGTAATGACACAATACATACCAGACTCAGATGTTTACGAAAAAAAGATATCATTCACTGAGAGTGGGAATGTTGAGAAAACAGTGCTATCTTTGATTCTTGAAAGAAATACGAATTATAGCCTTTATGGAAAGCAATTTGGAAACATTTAACAGAGTTACAGATGCACCTACCCTTTGACCCAGCAATCCCATTTATTCAAATCTATTCCTTAGATACAAAATTTCACACCAGTGAGGTCCTTACCATTAGTGTCTATTGCTATGGGAGTTGCTCACACCACAAGACTTGCTAAATACTTTCATATCACTCAGAATAAGAACACCAAAGCCTAAGGGTATATGCACAAAGATGTTTATTGCAGCATGATTGATAATGGCAGGAAAATAAAAAAGGAAAGCATGTGAACCCCCACCTGCAGCAGAACAGTTAATGAATCAGGGTATATGTAAAATGTAGTGTACTACATTGACATTAATGGGAGTGAATTACAGGTATAGAAGGAGAGAAATTTAAGTATAGATTTTTTGCCTGAGAAAAGCAAAATCCTGACATATATGGGTGCTATGATAATGGATACTTTTAAAGGATGTAGTCACTAAATAAAACATTAAATATATGTGGATCGGTTTAGTTGTATGTGTGTGCATGTGAATAATACACATGTGTGAGGGACAGGAAGACAGAAAGAGGGGGAGAGAGAAAATTATATGGCCACAAAGAAATAATTCAGATGAATATATGGAGTGACTAGGAACCTGGATTATAGGAGTAACAAGCTGAAGGGAGAAAAATATCAGGCGATTGAACTGAAAGAGTCAGTATGATAATAATCACATAAAGCATTTATGCAAAATTAAAAATATGTATTTATTTTTTTTAGAAAAAGAGCTATCTTTCAGAGGGAAGTAAATAGATAATGAGCTGGAGAAAGCAGATGAAAACTATTTTTAGCAAAAAGTTTGACAAAGGCAAGAAATAGGGAGTGATGACCAGCGGTGATTAAGAGAGTGTTAAATTTAACAAAAGTCATTTATACTATAGGGGTGATTTGAGCTTATGTTTTTATTTAGAAAGATATAAAATGATTTGGCAGAAAGGATAAGGGTAATGCTACAGAATGTAGAAAAATATTTATACACACACACACACATACACACACACACACAGAGGAGAAAATGGCTTTTGGAACATTTTTAGTAAGTAAAAAGGTAGAGATCCCTTTCTACTAGAGATGAAAGTAAAACAAGAGAAAGAGAGTGAAAATGAGGAAATATGTCTGGGCGAATAGAAAACAGTAGGGTAGGGGCGGTTGCTATTCTACTGCAGGATTTTCTGCTGTTTCCTTCAAAGCAAAGCCTGAATGGGAATGATTTTTTTGTTTTGTTTTCATTGTTCAGGAATGGAGATACTGGTGACATAGGGACATTAGAGGTATTGATGAGCAACTATGCTTCTTTAACTTTGATCTCAGCCTTTGACCTCCTGCTTGACTGACCCTGTGTGGGAGCAGTGAGAGAGAAGATATGCGAGGATAACTCCTCCTCCTCATCTAACCTACCATTACAATGCAAGTGATTAAAACAAAGACTGCCGTGGTTCAAACTTGCTATAATATTTGAATATTCATTTCAAATATAAATTTCATTACAGTAAAAAAAACTCCCAGTCTACATTATATATTGAAATTCTATCAGTCAACTGAAGTGTACATGTATATTTATTATTAAAGCAGTAAAATGTTGCAGTAATTCCTTGTAACTTCAATCTTTGTTAAATCTATGTGCCAAACATGTTAGTAATAAACTTAAAAGAAATTGAAAATATAAAAATAGGCTGACAATTTATACAAATATTAAGAATGAGCACATTAACTCAGTAACTTTAGGAAGGACATGTGATTCTTTTTGAAGCTAAAATATTAATTGAATAATATAATTTTGTCATTGTGGGAATATTACTACCCTTGTGTGATTATTACCAATGTGTGAGTATTACTACCATTAAAGAAAAATAGCCTTTCCTTAAATCATATAATATAAAGACAAAGGACATTTTGCCACTTTGATGGTAATATTACCATGAGCTCTACTCTGTCTGGGTTGAACTAACCAAAAACATAATGTGTTTCACAACTGCCCTCCGTGAAAGGATACATCTATTTCGTATTGTAAATATTCAGTATAGGAAAGACAGAGGCAATCTAGTAGTTAATTGATCAAACATTGATTACATCACTATTAATCAAAAATTTCAGGGACGCCTGGGTGGCTCAGTTGGTTAAGCGGCTGCCTTCGGCTCAGGTCATGATCCCAGTGTCCTGGGATCGAGTCCCACATCGGGCTCCTTGCTCAGCAGGGAGCCTGCTTCTCCCTCTGCCTCTGCCTGCCATTCTGTCTGCCTGTGCTCGCTCTCTCTCCCTCTCTCTAACAAATAAATAAAATCTTGAAAAAAAAATTTCAAAAACTAATCAACTATAATGTTAATAACAAAATATTAATAATAGTTACTTTTGTATAACACCAAATTTATTCTTTAGTCTATGAGTTCTTTGCATAATGATGATATTTGTCTTCTGCTTGGGTTTCATATAAAGATTAATTTTGACCCTCATCCATTCATCACTCAATCAAAATATATTTCTCCAGGTACATTTATGCCTTAAATATCAACAATTAAATTAGGGGAACTAGCAGTGGGTAGAAAGTGTTAACCACTTTTCTTTCTTGAAATTCCTTCCATTTCTGGGAGGAAGAATTAAGATTAAGAAACTAAGGGAAAGGAGTCAAAATTAACATGAGCGTGGATGGGATTTTGTAAAGGGAAAAATCTGCAAGAGTTATTCCAGGGAAGGCAGAACATTTCAAAAATATTGATGAAAGGATGTTTGCTATCCAAAAACAAATAAACACACCTAACCATGCCTAGCTGGTATTTTTATAGATGCATTCACCATCAACATGTAATCAGCAAATGATCAATTTTCATTATCTCATGTATTTATAAGAATATCTGCTTATTCGTTTTTTTGTTAAGATTACATAAGCCTGTAGAAAAGAAAAGTATAAAACGTCACTCTACATTTAAAATCAGGTAATCCTGGAAGATAACAGGTAATGCAGAGGAGAGTCGATGATAAAACAGAAGAAATATAGGAAAATAATTACTAAGAAAAGAGAAAAATTAATTGCTGCTTGCATATAAAACCCCAGAGAAAACATAGATCTACATTTATGGCAGCATGTGGAAAGTGGGTAAGGTGCCATTGCTTTAAGATTTTTACTAGGAAAATCATATGACTATCTATATTTCTTATGTTCGTTAAATCCTATCCATTTATATTTGTTTATTCTCATCACTACTTTAGAAGTCCAGTGTGAGTGTGCATTGCATTTGTTTACTAAAAAATGTACTGTCTGTCACAGTTTGACATCTATGATTGCTTTTTATTCCAACATGGAATAAGATAATTCATGATTCATTTAAGTAAGACTATATATCTGTATATTAAATTTTAGTGACATATGTATTTTGTATAACTTCTATTGTACTTTAATTATCTATTTCTATGTGTCCTACTGTGCTATTTAGAATTTAAAAATGAATATGATCTTAGTCTACCTACCAGTATACAGTTCTTAACATCTCCATTTTGCATTTTATATTCTTGGGATTTTTCAGCTTTATTTGAAGTTTGAAATGTTGTGTAGACTTCTTTATTCTAGTGGGATATCTGATTATCCCATTCATGTCATGGGCTTGCGGTAGAAAGCAGGCAATAATTTGTTTGGACAACAGATTCTCAAAATTATTTCTTAGCAAACTAATAAGAATATGTCAAACAAATGAATATATTATTTATTATGAAAATATTTTACTGTGTTTCACAATATGCTTCCAACTTATTTTGTCATTTGACATTTTGTGAAAGTTAAGGAATATAATTTTAATTATTCTTTTTTTTTTCAACCAATCAATGTACTATTTCCTATAGTCTCAAGGACAAATATGATATGGACTCTGATCTTCACGAATGACACTCACACGAGGAAATAATAATAATAATAATGATAGTAATAGTTGTAATCACTGTTAGCAGTCTAAAGAAGACACTTTGATAACCTTGCAAGAGTTCTAGGACTCCAAGAAGGATTATGAAAGAAGGTGACAGTTGGCAAATGTTATTGATATCTGCTAAGTGAATGAAGGAGAAAGAAATGTGTTTTAGCCAGGTGGAAAGCATGTACAAGAGCATCAATTAAAAAAATATTTTGAGACATTCCAATACAGACAGAGAGTTTGCATGGTCAGAATTAGACTGGTGTTGAAAATGGAGTAAATGAGAAGAACTGGCAGGAGTGAGACTGTGAAGACTCTTGTATGTTTAAGTGAGGGAGTGAGAATTTGAGAACACTTTGTTGGCTGAATCCTTCATCAAAACTCTGAACCTATTTTTTATTTTATTTTTTTTTTTAATTTTTTTTTTTTAAAGATTTTATTTATTTATTTGACAGAGAGAGATCACAAGTAGGCAGAGAGGCAGGCAGAGAGAGAGGAAGGGAAGCAGGCCCCCCTGCCGAGCAGGGAGCCCGATGTGGGACTCGATCCCAGGACCCTGAGATCATGACCTGAGCCGAAGGCAGCGGCTTAACCCACTGAGCCACCCAGGCGCCCTGAACCTATTTTTTAAAACAATCAACTATTGAATAGGTAGAATATTTACATTATGAGTATCAGATGAAACTTATTCATATGGCTATACTACTTTTTTAACCAGATAAAGTATATTAAAATTTAAAAGTTATTTTGCTCCCAGTTTGGTCCCCCCACCCCCACCTTGAGTAGTTTTCTTGAATCTAGGATTAACTAAAGAGTAGTTCATCTGGAGGCATCCTGGGTCCTCAGATGGTTAAGGGTCTGCCTTTGGCTCAGCTCATGATCTCTGGGTCCTGGGATCCAGCCCCACATTGGGCTTCCTGCTCAGTGGGGAGTCTGCTTATCCCTCTCTCTCTCTGCCTCTTCCCCTGCTTTGCTCTCTCTCTTTTTGTCTATCTCTCACAGATGAATAAATGAAATCTTTAAAAAAAAAAAAATTCATCTGGACCAGGACTTCAGACTAACCCCTCTCAACATTTTTAGAGGGAAACACTATTTTTTTTTTTCATTTTGAAGACTATTAGTTTGTTTTGATCTCTTAACACTCACTTTGAACAACAAAGTTGCTATTCTACATATTTTAATCAAATTGTCACAGTCCAATTATTTCTTCTCTCATGAAAGCTAGCAAAGTTCCATTGCAGTGTGTTTAAATGACTCAAATATATGAATAAGATAAATATTCATGAAAAGTATAGGAGCCAACATGAAGAAACTATATAAAATATCTCAATTTACTAGTCATTAGAATTTTAATATTTTTATTATAGAAAGAATATTAGCATGTGTTGCATTGACATTTTGCTTTGACTTTCTCAAATCATCTTGGTTTTAGTACCTAGCATGTTGCCCAGTAATCTTGTGGACTAATAAGAATGATAGATTTTAGCATAGCTTTCAGTATAAAAATAATGTTGCCATCTACTCTAATTAAGATGTCCTATATTGGGTAAGAAGATAGAAATTGCCTTGTTTAAAGCAAAACAAAACAAAACAAAATGACAACTTGTTTTAAAATTTCCTTCCCTTCCCATTAGTAGAAAAATACAGGTATGATTAGGTTTTTATGTTCATAATGAAATTAGAGATAATGTAGAAAAATAAAATTATGCATTAAAAATAATTGGAAACAAAAAAAGAGAATGTGCAGTTCTTCTCCCACAGAAATGTTTAGATCAATTGTTTAGAACCTAATTTAATTATCTTATAAAATGAGTCAAGTGGGATACCAAGTTTTAATCTAATGCTGAGCAAGGCCTTTAGAGTTCCTATTATACAATTGTTTTGACTTTTATTTCCCTGAGATGGAAACTGTCTCTGACCCTGATACAATCCCTTGTTATTGGATCATTTTGAATATAATTCTACTTCTTTCTTTATCCATTACATTCATCATATTCTCGGCTAATATGATGATATTGAACATATGGGGGTCTAGATGAAAGAAATAAAGATGCATCATATTTTATCTGATATTATAAAAAGGAATCTCTGAGCCTTTCTCCAGCTATATTAATGTTTACAAGTTAGCAACAGCATGCAGTTTCGTTAGATTATTACAAAAAAATTTCTAAGTTGATTGCCCGGGACCTGGTTGGCCTTGTCCCAGGTATGCACTGAAATGAAAATTTTTACCAAATGCACTGAAAGAGAATTTTTACCATCTCAGAAGAAAGGGAAGTCTTCAGAAGATTTTCAGTTGATCTCACTGAAATCTTAAAGACACAGTAGCAAAATACTCATAATTAGTTTGAACATTTTGATTCTGAATATCTTTGGTTAGCAGCACAGTATCTCTTGTGTTTCATACAATGATGTACAGCCTGATTTTCAATCCATTCATATACTGCAATCCACATAACTACACTATTGCTTCACTGTGCCATTTTTTCCTAAAACTTGTCTTCTGTATGAGCACTTTCCTTCAATGCCCAAAGCTTAATTAGGCACAGATTATTTCTTGACTATTGTTTTGGCTTCATTATTATTAGAATTTTTCTTTTTCTTCTGTACTCATTCTTAGTCTTGCCCTCAGTTTCTTTTGTAACTCATCTGTTTTAATAAGCTTACCTCTATCCCATGGCTTTTCTTGCCTTAATATATGATAACATTAGGCTATCTATAACCAGATAAAGACCAGACTCTTTGCTTTAATACCATGTGTTCAACTGCTTTGGGCTACGTATTGACAGGGAGAAGACTGTAGATCTTGAAGTTCAAAGCAATTGAGTGAAATAATGTAAAAATGACTCATTGCTTTGACCCTGACTCATCAAACAGTTGAAGAGGGTATTAGAAGAATTAAAATTAATGAGCATTTTCTTGTTTCCCTGTGAAGATACCTGAAAAGTCCCCAACTGTTATGTATTACAAGCAAAATCTTCAAAGCTAAGTTCCTCGCTGCTTAGCGGGAGGCTGAATGTTTAATAGTGAGGTTAAGGATAAATTAAAGAATTTTTGTGATGGTTGACATCTGTGAAGTCCTATGGGTCACTATATTCTTTAAATCGAACATCCATACAGCCGTTGGTGAAGTTTCACTTCCTTGGGGGTAACTCAGAAGTGACTGTAAGAAAGTCTCATGTATCATTTATACCAAGTCTGAAGCCTCAGGAGGTTCTGTTGGTCCACATTCTTGTCCCAGAGATCAGATCCAGGTGAGTCAGTCACCGCACTGACACCCTGACCTGACCCAACCCTCTCAGCAGCTCCCTTGTCACCCAGCCTACACATGGCTGGAAAAAAATTAGAGAGAACACTGACCATAGTGACCTGGCAGGAGTGCTGTGGGGCAAAGGCCACACTAAAATACCAATGCAACTGCAAGATACGAATAAATTAGAAAAGGTTCAAAGGACAGACACAAAAATGATGAAGCACTTTAAAAACAGACTTATGTAGAAAGACTAAAGGGATTTAAATTATTTAGCCTTAAGGAGTGAAGGCTGAGGATAAACAGAATAATAATCTTCAAGTAGTGTGAAGCAACTGTTCTTCCTTTAGCTCCATTGCAATCAAGAGTATATAATTTAACATCAGGGATAAATTAGAAAGTCTAAGATTTCCTCCCTTGGAAAGAAGTACCTGACGACTACAGACACTTGAAATGTGATCTTTTGTAATATCTGGCAAACTGAATGAAAATATCATCCCCATTGGTCTATCTCAGTAACATACTCTGGAAGTTGAAACAGGTGAAGTCTGATTCTCCAAAGCTTATGTGCATGATTACACTGGGAAGCACAGATTTCCAAAACACTGGCCTTATCACAAGTGGGTGCAAAATGCCAGGGTGCATGAATCCATGAATCTTAAGATTAATTATCAAATCTTAAGATTAATTATGCAGTTAGAAAAATGGACCAAGCCGGGAAGCAGTAATCAGATGACTTTTTTTTTTTTTTAAGATTTTATTTATTTATTTGACAGAGAGAGATCACAAGTAGGTAGAGAGGCAGGCAGAGAGAGAGAGAGAAACAGGCTCCCTGCCAAGCAGAGAGCCTGATGTGGGGTTCGACTCCAGGACCCTGAGATCATGACCTGAGCCGAAGGCAGAGGCTTAACACACTGAGTCACCCAGGCACCCCCAGATGACTATTTTTAACTGGTTATTAAAGATACATTAAAATATTTTGAAAATAAAAAATGAATTTTTAAAAAAAGATTACCATGATTAGTATTTTTAGTTACATAAAAACATACTTGGGATCTAAGTTATTTAAATGTGTAGAACGCTGATGAAGCAACATCTGAAGTGCAGGTGAGACCTACAATCTGCTCTCATTTGGGGGAACATATGCTTTAGGGTGGACCAGTGTTATCAAGGCTAACGGCTCCTTGTTATTGCTCTTTGTTCCAGCTTTGCTTTTCACTCCTAACTTGTAGGACAGCTTAAATGGTTGACTTGTTTAAAGTGCTTAATTACTCATGTGGTGGCTATTACCAATACAAACTGTCTACAGGATACACAGACAGCTATTGTGTCCCAGCTGATGTTACAATACTAAATGGGACCTGATTACTGTACATTGCTTTTCAATGCTGTTAATTTGCATGTTTGAATAAGTCTGTTGGGACTCCATTTTGCAGCTATTGCTTCCTGTACGCTGCTTGGGATCGCTTTGGGAAACCGTATGTGATTGGCTTTTTCTATTCATCAGAATAGAGGGTTTGGAGCTGCTGACACCATGGCCATTATGCATTGCACCTATGGGTTTTGTGGCCCATTACATATTGGATTGCTGCACTTGCTTTTTCTTTTTCTCTCTTTTTTCCCTTTAGTGCTTCCCTTTAGCCCTTAAGAATACTGAATATTCTTAAATGTGGAAACCACCATGAATATATGATTGTTAATTGGGAAGCACAGAAGGGATGAAAGTAAAAAAAAATTAAAATATTCATCGAGTGGGTTGATAGATTTCTAGGATTGATTTCATAAACATTAATGGAAATGAATGTCTCTTTTCTTAAAAAGTAAGTAAGCAAACAATTTGGGTTGTTTCAACACAAGGGCTGTTCAGTCCATTTAGACTCAATAAGAATTTGATAAGTTAGTCCCTGCAAGAAATATTTTGAACTTTGTGTCATTTCTTGGTCAATTAAACAAAAAATTAGAAGTTTGTCAACACCCAAACTCATTTCAAATATAAAAATCAGTATGCATTTAATGTGGCATGATGTACATTAGACGTCCAAGTAAAACCAGCTTCTAGCATTTTCTGTGCTAAAGAACTTGCCTGGTTCTCACACATATGTTAGAGATTTGAGAATGCTTGTGAACAAAATAGCTTGATACCTTGCACATCGATCAACAATAATATAATCTTTTAATTTTTTTCTAAATATTTTTCAATTGGACCTGCTTTGATTTTTCTGTCAGAATGATAATGGAAAGATGATTTCAACTTCTGTGAAATTCTTTCTAGGATTCTGGTACAAAGTAAGATTGTGTCTGGGTTTATTGGGAAAGAGTTAGATTGCTGCCACAGGTGGCAAAATAGGGAGTCCAGTACTCATAATTCATTATTTCATTTCTCTGTTCTTGAACCTGTAAAAATATTGCTTTTGACTTTTTTTTTTTACTTTGTTATTAGTCATTACCATTTAAGTTAGAGAGAACAATAATTATGGGCTTTGGGAGTTTGTTGGAGAAGAGAGGAAGAGTAAGTTGCCTGAGAAAATATCAATATTTATGCATAAAAATCTTAAATAATTCAATAGCTAATAGGGAGTTTGAGAGGATGACTTGACCTGAGTTGAAAGATCTCTCTAGGACAATTCGGGTTGACCCTTTCTGCTTGTCTTGTGAGATCTATCAGGATTGAAGACATAACCTAAAGGAATGCTTTGTACTTTCAGTGTTATGTGTATTTGGCCAGATACAGCAATCACAAAAATTAATAATGAACTGTAGTATACAATAGCAAAATGAATGAAACTTAGGTCAGCTAAGAAAGCAGTTATTTGCTCTGAAATTATTTATATTAGGAGAGAAGAAACAATGATAGAAGTTGGAACACTTCTTTAATTAGAGAGATTTTTAGGGTAGTAATCTCACACACATAATCACACACACACACATACATCTCATACTGTATCTGATTACATTTTCAAGCAATGGTTTTTAATTGTAACCATATATAGATAGGTATATATGAAAGTAGAGGTTTCTAGGAGCTGCCACCAGAAATAACTCATTTATTGTTGCGTAAGACATAAAAATCTATATTTCTTCAGAACTGTTGAACTTTAATGGTCAACCAAGTGGCATTTCCCTAATCTAGAGGACTAGTTTCAGTATAGTTGCATGGTAGGGTTGCTGAATTCAATAATCCCTGCATTTCCTAGTTAAACCAGATAGAATTAGGAGGAAAAATGGGAAAAGTAATAACAAAAGCACAAGAAAAGCCGTTGCTGCATTTCTACCAAGGCAAAATATATGTTGTTTAAGAATACCTCAGATATCAGGAAATAATCAGACTAAGGCAAGTCAGCCTGGGCTGCAGGGTCAGGCACCCAAGGAAGAGACTGGAAACCATAGCACATGCGAGAGGTTCTAAAGCAAGACCCATCACTACCAATGTACACAGTGTCTCTGATGATTGCATTGACGTCTCACTTTTATTCACTAGGTTGATCAAATAGATTAAAAATTCTGTAAACATAAACACCAATTCTTTTCATACTTATATGTGTCTATGTATAGCAATGTGGGAAATATGGAAACTGTATATTAGCATCTGGGCATATATTTGAAGAAATGTCTTTTTAAAAAATAAATGAATAACTTTTTTGAGAATATATTCCTAATTTTTTTTCAAAATACTGCTTTTAAAATTTAATCAGATGATAACTATTTTATATTAAAATTTTATAATCCATTTAAAACTAAAAATTTTTAGGAACTCAAATAAAACTAAAGTATTTTTTCGTTCTTATTAAAAAACAAATATAAGTCAAAAATTAATGGTAACACATAACTTTGTAAAAATATGTAGCAATGTATAGTCAAAATAATAGTTGAGGTATATTATTTTCTCAAAATTTAATATTGTATGCTTTTAAATAATAGATTTTGCTTTTAGAGCAGTTTTAGATTTAAAGAAAAGTTTGAGTAGTAAGAACAAAGTCCTAATATACCTCCTCTTCTACTGCCTATAATTTCCCTTATTTTTAGTGTTTTGCCCTAGTATAATTTATATCTTACAATTGATTAATATTGTTTGATTATTATTAACTGAAGTCCATGGTTTAAGTGAGCATCCACTCTTGTGTTGTACATTCTATAGGTTTTGATGTGTAATAATGCATTTTTACCATTTAAGTTTTGATGTATTTCCTCACTGGAGGAAATCTGAAAAGAAGTAAAATCAGGTATTACTCTCAGGGATGAAAATTTTTGAATTATTGGAGAAATGTTTATCTCACTATGTATGCTGAAAAGCCAAACTATCCATTATACTGTTCAAATTCTTATAGAATGATCTCTCAATTATTAAAAAAAATCTCTCTTTAAAAAAAAAAATTTCATGGTGTTCCATTGAAACACTTGTCTGAGGACCTGTACTTTATTGATCAGTCAAACAAACTAAGTCAAGAAAGTTAATTTTTTCAAAGAAAAGTACATTCTTTTTAACAAGTATGGCAGGAAAAAGATCAGTGTACTGGTAACATTAGAAATCACTGTGCAGCTTAACCTCATCTATTTCCAAGTATATTTAAATAACCAGTATATTTTCTTCAAGATTTATCATAGCAATACATTAAAATATAATATTTAATTCTGTGTTCAGCATACATTAAAAAGAAGCATCCAAGGAAAATTAACGTTTTCTTTTTTGAGGATATTAATTTCTGGGACCAGCAAACTACATCAAGAGTTATTCCAAATATTTATTTTGTTTTCACATTATGCCAGGTGCATGAGGTCATCACACACATTCTAATTTTAGGTATAAAACAGGTACCTTCTTACTTACTGGGCATGCCTCACTGAAATTTCTGTTAAGTTAATATTACAGTCTGGTAATTTAGCATTTCATGGGCATTTTCATTTTAGTTTTCTGCTGAGGCTTCTTGAACAAATCAGTTAGCCCTGAATAATAATTTTATGAAAATGCTTTTCTGAATCCCCCACTGCAATTGTTTTTAAATTTTAGCATTCTTCGTTTGCCTTTCACACTAGTACTATGACTCTAGTCATATGAATCAGAGTAAAATTTGAATTAGAATTTCAGATTCAGAGTGATGCATGGTCTTACAAAGAAAGCAGAAATTACATACAAAGTTAGCCTTGCTTGTTCTGTGTAGGGTTTTAGAATCTCACTGGAGAATTCTAGGTCTTCATGCAGACAGCTGACAGTGGGAAGCAAACAGAAATGTTGCACTGGATGTTATGGGACAGAGCAGCTACTATCTTAGAGTCTGCCCGCATCTACTTTTAGCTTTGTGCAAGTCACATTTTTTTAGCTTATATATAATTATCATTATAGTTGTAATATCCTATGTGTATTGTTGCTTGAATCTTCTACTTTGGCAAGTATCCTTTACATTCTCTATTGTATTACATTCTCTCTTTGTATTTCTTATAATTTATTCTACTTAAGAAATTAAACAAAACAAAATGAAACAAAACCAAACCCTACAGCTTTGCTGTAGGATTTTGACACAACATAATCATTTCCCAAATGAACTTCAATGGTTTCTATTTCTCCACTACACAAAATTAGCTTTTGCTAAATTAGAAAGACAAATATTTTGGATGATTCTGAACTATTTGTAGAAATATTAACACACACTCACAAAAATGCAATCATAGATGTTACCAAGACTGTTGATTCTATGTGTGGTTGTCAGCTGTGTAATGGAATTACCATTGATTGGATACAATTTCAACAGATTACACAATATTCTTCACTATAGACAACTTTTCTAGTAAACAAGGCAATACAAAAATGTTTAAGATGAATTATTCACTCTTTATTATCTCTATGTACTCAGTGTGAAGCAAAGTGAATTATGTAGTAGGTGGCATTGCCAATAACATAGTCTGTCAGAGAGGAGCACTAAGAATATGACAAATAGGTTATGTTGCATAATCGGTTTAAATGTTGAAACCAGTTCTTTTAGTACCTAAAGTATATGGTGAAAATAATGTAGGAACTTTCTAGACAGAACTGGTTATATTTAAAATAATATCAAAATAATCTTTATATGCGAAGGCACAGCATGTTGCCCGGCGTCACTATGGCTGTAATATTGTCCGAACTGAATATTACAAGGAACTAGCAGCCAGAATTGTTGTAGCTGCAGTGGCAAGAGCTGCAGCCCGATGTAACAAAGGCATTGAAGTACTCTTTGCAGTGGCTCTGGAACATTTTGTGTTGGTTGTTGCGAGAGTTTTGAGGGGGCCTACCTCTGCAGATGAAACAGCCAAGAAGATTCAGTACCTGATCCATTGTCAGTGGTGTGAAGAGAGAATTTTTCAGAAGGATGGTAATATGGTAGAAGATTACAGTGCTAACTTTATTTCCTATACTGGATTTCCTTTCATCAACAGACAAGACATTCGTAAAACCCATATAGACAGCTGCCCTGTAACTGTCACGGAAGCATGTCCGGAAAGACAGCAATAGAACTTGGACCTCTATGGTGAAGTTCCCTTTTCAATACTGGATTCCTCAAAAGAATGCTCTTTGAATCTTTTCACCATGGTTTAGATGACATTCAAACCCTAATAAAGACATTAATCTTTGAAAAAAAAATAATCTTGGCATATAAAGAACTGATATCTGTAGAAGTCACTGATACAATGCCAAGATTTCTTATATTTCTGAACGCAGAATCTAGATAGTTCACGGATGTTCCAAAAGGGTCTAGATGTATGAAATCAAAAGATCTCAGATGCATCAGTACACACATATTTTTCAGTAAAATGGAGATGACTTCAGAGGGATAGTCTAGTATTAACACGAGGTGTTTGAGACAACAGATATTTACATTAGTGGGAAAGTTGCACTGTTTCTCACATTTCTCCTTCATTTTTATTGTCTTTTTGGAAAAATCTCTTTCAGTAGTCCCTCCAAGAACAGAGAAGTCTATGACAAAGCAATTAAAAGAATATGTAGGGTATAGTTCACATTGATGCAAGTCTTTCCTGTTAACAATTCAAAAGAAAATGTGATATAGAGCCACTGAGGTGGGCTGGTGGATAACTTCGAGTGAACCATTATTTGACCTTTCTGCAGAAAAGAAAAATTATCACATAGAGCATCATAATTATTAGATAATACTGGTAATATAAACTGGTAAAATTGGAAATGCATGCATTAAAGAGAGAAGTGTAAGTCCGATATATTGATAACACAAATAAATAGATGATAATACATGTAAAATGGCTAGTTACCTTAAATGTATATTGCTGTGCTTTTTATATTACAAAAACAGTCCTATCCTTGATACTGTCTTGACCCTTTCCCTGATTAGAATTCCTATGTGTCTGCAATAGCATTCATTTTATCTTTCTTTTTTTTAATTTCATTCACATGAGCTCTCTTGCATTCCTGAAGTAAGTGAAGAGGGGGAAAGAATAGAACCCAGGTGTTTGCAGATGGAATACTTGTGAGAAGCTATGATTTGGTTTTATTCTAAAATCTAAGTTTCTCTTGAATGATTGACATTTGTATATATATGTTCTCTCTTCAGGTTCCTTACCCTCAGGCATTGCCCATAGTCTCAGAAGCAGCTAAAACCCTGACAGAAATACTGATTCTTTTTTTTATAAAAATATTTTGTGATTAATAAGCTATACTTACTTTTGAAGTCCATGTTATAGGCATCTGATATATATTCTGCCTCAAATATAGGTAATATTTATATGTATCTCTGTCTCTCCCACATTCATGTATATGCATACATATTAGTTTTTTGTATAAGGATATTAAGTTTTTGAGATAAAGAAATGTTACTAGAAATATGACATATATAAAATTCAAAATTATTACAGATTAGTTTTGTCTAATGTCTTTTTTTTTTTTTTTTTTTTTTTTTTTTTTTTTTTTAAAGCTTTTTTTTTTTTAAGATTTATTTATTTATTTATTTGACAGAGAGAAATCACAAGTAGGCAGAGAGGCAGGCAGAGAGAGAGAGAGAGGAGGAAGCAGGCTCCCTGCTGAGCAGAGAGCCCGATGCGGGACTCGATCCCAGGACCCTGAGATCATGACCTGAGCCGAAGGCAGCGGCTTAACCACTGAGCCACCCAGGCGCCCTTGTCTAATGTCTTTATATTAGATGGGTACAAAAGGTGCTTCAAGGAAAAAAAAGCTCAAATTAACGAATGTTCAACATGATTTTAAGCAGTCCTTTGAGAAGTTGATAGCGCAGTCAACCTGTTGTTTGGTTTAGTTGATAAAAAGAAAGTAGATTGACATTTTTTGTTTGTTTGTTAGTTCATTCAATTGACTGAAACAACTCATTGTTTACATCATATTGATGAAACAATGAGTCACATTGATGCCATTAATCATATTCAACCATGAAACAATGCATTCTCTATACACAGTGGCTCTGGGAATGGAGTGATCATCAACTCACAGGATCAATTTCATGTCAAATGAATATGACAAGACTGCTGAATGTATTAGATGGCTTATACTATCCCTGATTATTCCAGTTTTATAGATAATGTTAGAAGGAAAAATCATGGTAGGAAAAGATGACAGAGCTAATTCTCATATTAAAACACTGAAAATGATTATAGTAGTTTACTTCTCATACCTAATTAGTTACATAAAATAGAAACAGTAACAGAAAGTTGTAATACTGAATTTTTTTTGGCATGTACACAGAAGTAAACTGGATGGAATGCGATTAAGCAAGAAATCATATATGATGCAGAATTTCATGTCCATGTGAATTTGGATAACTAATTCACCTCTTTAGCCTTAGTTTCTCTGTGTAAGGAAAAATGTAACAGAGCAAGAAACTTCCCTCCCATGGCTATTTTGATGATTCAATTAGTTAAAGTATATGAAATCACTTAATTAATTGTTTTTTTAATGATTTTATTTATTTATTTGACAGAGAGAGATCATAAGTAGGCAGAGAGGCAGGCAGAGAGAGAGAGGAGGAAGCAGGCTCCCTGCTGAGCAGAGAGCCCGATGCGGGACTGGATCCCAGGACCCTGAAATCATGACCTGAGCCGAAGGCAGTGGCTTAACCCACTGAGCCACCCAGGCGCCCTGAAATCACTTAATTAATTGTAAAGCAGAGTGTTAATGTGATGATGATGATGATGTCTGGTTAAATTGATACTGATATCGCTCTATAGTCTTATTGAAAAGAGTGAGTGGTTAATATAGAGACTTGTAAAAGCTGCAGAAAACTTCAGTGGTGGATGAAATGAGAAAAGCTATGGTAGAAAGTTGTTGTGTATTTGAAACAATGTTGGAGAAACTGCTTAACAATAAAGGTGCCGGGGAGGAGTCAAGATGGCGGAGAAGTAGCAAGCTGAGACTGATTCAGCTAGCCGGAGATCAGCTAGATAGCTTATCTAAAGATTGCAAACACCTGAAAATCCATCGGCAGATCGAAGAGAAGAAGAACAGCAATTCTGAAA
>NC_081571.1:37414702-37476241 GCF_022355385.1 Mustela nigripes | reverse complement strand
GATCATATGATAGTTGTCTTTCTCCGCTTGACTTATTTCGCTAAGCATGATACGCTCTAGTTCCATCCATGTTGTCGCAAATGGCAAGATTTCATTTCTTTTGATGGCTGCATAGTATTCTGTATTTAAGACAGAAATATCCTATCCACAGTCTTTGGAAAGTTAATATGGCACTAGACCTTAGACGTCCCTATCTAGCACAAAAGATCTTTGCCAGGACACAAAGACAAAGGTTCTGTGTTGATGCTTTGTCTAAACTCCAAGCTCTCATCTAAGTATTTCTTTGCCAGGCTCTTTCCTCTCTGCCTTAGTAGTAGTTACCTTTGAAATAGTCCTTGTTTCTGGACAAAACCTGGATATGTAGGATCCTCAGAGTTGATATATAACATCATCTCAAATTAACATGATTACTAATAACATAGGATTTAACTAACTGTCCGCATACAATTCAATGGATTCATTAGCGTCTTTATGAACAATGTCTTTCTGGTTTTTTCCATATTTATTTAACTTTTTTGTCTATATTTTCTCAAAATATCACCTTCATCTTTACCTGCATGTCACATTTTTCATGCTTTTGACATGAAAATCCTCTCTAAGCCCGCTACTGAAAATAAAGTGAAAATACATTTGTTGGAAATAAAAAAAAATCCAATAATCTATCCCACTACACTAAATAACTACTCTTTATACATTGGTTGTTTTGCATAGGTAAGATGATTTTCATCACTCATTTACTTGATAAATATGTTCATTGATGCCTAGTATTTGTCAAGCATTGTCATAAGTACAAAGTGCTTCTCTGTGCTTGAGAACCTGCAATGAGAAGAAAGAAAATAATGCTTATAGTGATAATAGATATCAATAACCACAGGATGTTATATGTGAGCATTTGAGAGGGACAATTCAGATAGTACTGAAAATTTCTTAGATGAATACACTTTCCCTTTCTTTATAACTCTGTATTCAAATTTGAGTTCTCAAACATAGAAACAACAAATTAATTTCTTCCCCACACTCTGGACTTCATACACACTACAGAAGACTAACTCAAAACTCACTCTTTCTCGGGAGAGTTTTATTCATTTAAGTGAGTTAAATCTCACTTTTCCTGTTTTTGTGTTTGTTTTTTGCTTTTTTGGGGGGGGTGGTTGTTAATGTATGTATAATTTTCAAGAGATATTTCAGCAAAGGAATATATTTTCTTCTTAGGAAATACTGTCTCTCCAATGGAATAGTCAGTGTCTCATTATCATTAGTCTTTTATGACATCCATTAAGGTTCTTTTGTGAAAACTATATCCTGGGCAATTTTAATAAGTATTTTTTTATTCAGTCAGGTTGCTTGCCTGGGATTTTTCCAAACCATGGTACCTGGTCTAAGAACAGCACTAACTCCACACAAAATTGTTAGAATAATGGACAATCAGACTGAGAAAAAGGTATTTTGGAAAGACATGTATAGTAAAAGAACCTCTCTAGGTCAAGGAAGTAATGTTTTTCAATTTTTGCTACTGTGAATCATCTCATTTTTAATAACCAAAGCTAAAAATTACAGATCTTAAAATACGTCAGAGAAATTGAGTATCTGTACCAAGTGTCTCAAATCCACCTCAACAATACAATGCAAACTGTCTTTTCTATCTTATAATATGTTGTGGTACTTTGGGGGATGAGAGCACATCTAAAATTTAAATTCCTATTTTTCAAGGTTGGTGTTTTTATTTTATTAGATTCATGTGGTCTTATTTTTTTGTTTGTTTGTTTTGTTATTCTTTTGTGCATTGTTGTTGAATATTGCTGAGGATCATTTAGAGCTATACTTTGGCACCAAGATAGTAAGAATGCCTAGTCCCAGAGAGAGATAACAAATTTGGATTGTCAAATGCTACATATATTAGTATACCAAAGATCTATAAAAATAAAAATAGTATCATATGATGAACCCTCAGAGGAAAACATCAAAGGGGCCTTGAAACAATCTATAGAATCATGTCGGTTTGTTTTATATATATGTCTAGATAGTGAGAAGATGTGAATTTATTCCAGTAAAAAGATATTTATGAAATCTTTGTAGAAAGCTTTCTCTTAGAAGCAAGACTTCAGGCTTTACTTTGGGGATTTAGAGTCTTAAGAGAAATTTAATCGTCCAGATTTTTCAAATCAGGCTAGATTTTTTGTTGACTATCTTACCCCTAAAACTCAAAGAAAGCCTTAACTTCTGGAAGCTAAAACTCATATTTTATAGCTTTTTTTCGCAATTAAGAAATTTCCTTATTGTAAGTCTGATATGATATTGTATTTGATTTGGTGTTCTGATGATACACAGTCACAATTTTTACTCTTTTTCAAGTCTGTGCTAGTTTGGCTTCCACCTGATAATTCCTCACTTGATAATGATTAGAAAACAGGAAACATTCTTATAAGTAGGAGAAGAAATTTAAGTGAGGACATGCAGGAACTTCCAGAACCATGAAAACACATAATACTTTTAAAAAGATTTATTGGCTTTGAATAGTCCAATTCTCCTTCAGATGTTCTTTTAGTTTATAAAGAGAATTGCAAAATAATCCATAACCAGCTTGAGGGTGTCTGAGAAATCATGGAAAATGGGAGGGACGCCAGAAAGTTGAAACTGATCAGATAGGAAGGTGCATTTCAGAATTGACTCCTAGAAATGTGTTTATAACAAAAAGTAATGATTCATTTATTAGGGAAAAAGAGTGAGCCCAGCTTTCTCCTATTGTCATATTGCTGAACCAGAGGGAAACTTTGGTGCACAGACTATTTGTAGATCCGACCAATACTTCAACAGGGTGCTACATGATATTCTTTTGAAGGTGAAAATGTGATTACATGAGATAAGCTTGTAAATGAGAGTGCATTTTGCACTATGAATTAGTGCCATGTGAGAGGGCTGGTTTATTACCATGTCATAGTGCCATACTTGGATTTGTCTCAAGAACTTCATTTATAGCTTGGATGAATACATATAATGTGTGATGATCGAATATGCAAGTAATATGATGTTGTGAAAGAAAGGGAATACATTAGGATGTGAATCAAAAAAGGTCTTAATAACCTTGTAAAAATAAATGTGAAAGAGTAAAAAGTGCTTTAGCTGTGTACCGAAGAGTAGTTGTACCAATTCAAGACCGTTGCTGTTGTGGTTTTAAAGTTATCTGCACAAATCCTTCTATACTTTTGTATTAAAGTAGGGCTTAATCTCTCTCCTCGAGTGCCGGCTTGACTTAACAACTTGCTTCTAATGAGTATAAATCAGCAGTGATGGTATGCCATTTCTGTTACTAGTTTTTTAAAAGAATTGTAGCTTTTGTTTTGGGTGTTGTATCTTGGATCATGTGCTCTGGAGAAAGCCAGCTGCTATGTCGTGAGGTCGCCCTAAAGAAAGTCCCACAGAACAAGGAATTAAAGCCACCAGCCAACAGTCAGGGGGAAGCTAACACTTGCCAAAAATCATTGACATCAGTCCAAAACTTATACTGCAGCCTCCTGAGAGACCCTGATACAAAACCACTCAGATAAGCCACTACTAGACACCCAACCTTCAGAAGCTGTGTGACATAATAGATGTTTTGTAATTTTATAACCTCATTTATAATGTATATTATTGGTTTTACCTGCTTAGTTTCGGGGGCAATTCAATATGCAGTAATAGATTGCTATTATGATAGCTATGTTACCTAGCAGCAAGATGTATGGATTATGAAATGAGCCATGGGCACCTTGAAATTGACAAATCCTTAGACTAATTTAATTTAAACAAAACTACACAGAATGATAGTGATACCTTACCTAGTGTTCAGTCCTGAAGGTCAAACTGAGAAAGGGAAAGGGCTATGCAAGTAAGCGTAACTGGAAAGAGTTTGGGATGTATGACCTTGAAAGAAAAAGTCAGTAGGCAGAGTAGGATTGTTAATTGTTTTAAAAATTTGAAAGATTAACATGTAAAGAAGCAATGATTTTTTCCCCAACTTCCATAGCTACATCAGTTAGAGATGCTCGTACATATGCTGAATGAGAATGTGTGAACGGCATATCTGGATTAGATAGTTCACAAAATCACTTTCAGATTTAGATGCCATGATGTAATCATGTGTACCTGTGGGTTTTCTTTTTTTTTTTTTTTTTTAAGATTTTATTTATTTATTTGACAGACAGAGATCACAAGTAGGCAGAGAAGCAGGCAGAGAGAGAGGAAGGGAAGCAGGCCCCCTGCTGAGCAGAGAGCCCGATGCGCACTCGATCCCAGGACCTTGAGATCATAACCTGAGCCAAAGGCAGCGGCTTAACCCACTGAGCCACCCAGGCGCCCACCTGTGGGTTTTCTTAACTCTGGCTGTACATTAGCAGTATCTATAGAGGGAAAAAAAATCAGGTGCCCAGGTTGACCGTAGACTTATTGAGGCAAAATATCTGGTGATATGGCCTGGTAGTCCATATTTTTTTAAATTCCCCTTTGACTTTACTGTGTAGTTGGAATTAAAGACAATTAATATATTCATTAATTTTGTGGTTTTATAATTTATAGATGTACTATTTGATGCATCTTATCATGGAAATAACAAACCTTCACCATTAAATGTAGTCCTACATATTTAGCTAATAGAAGCTGATAAATTTGCCTAATTTGAATAAAGTTGTTAGTGTAAGTGCTATATATTTTAGCCATCAAATTCATTAAGAAATGGCCATCCCTGGGGCACCTGGGTGGCTCAGTAGGTTAAAGCCTCTGCCTTGGGCTCAGATCATGATCCCAGGGTCCTGGGATCAAGCCCCACATGGAGCTCTCTGCTCAGCAGGGAGCCTGCTTCCTCCTCTCTCTCTGCCTGCTTCTCTGCCTATTTGTGATCTCCGTCTGTCAAATAAATAAATAAAATCTTAAAAAAAAAAAAAAAGAAAGAAAGAAATGGCCATCCAAGCAAAGGAATGGTTTTTAGTAGTCTATTTGTTAGCCAGTTAAAAAATAAATTCAGGGTCTAGGCCAGGATAACAATAATAATAAAAATGATAGCAAATTTTTATTGAGCAGTTACTATGTGATCAACAATGTACCAGGAATTGAATATGTAATTACTTATCTAATTATACAATAGTCCTGTAAGTTAGATATTCTTATTAGGTTCATTATTCTATTCACTATATGTCACATAATGATGTATATTGATATACTGTTATATTCATTATTATATTTATTGCATTTTTATTATGTTTATTTCTTCAAGTAGTAAATTCATTTAAAATATACATTTATAATATACATATATATAATATGCGTATACATATATTGTATATATACATATATTATATACACATATATAATATTCATTTATAATATAATATAATATTATACCATATGTTTAGATATACATATTTACATAGATACATCTATTTGCAAAGAAGTCATATTAGGACATTTGTGTGAGGGCATTCAAGCAGTGATTGGGTGAGCAGCTTCTTGGATCCAGGCTTTCCAGCCCTCAGAGCTCTCACTCTTAGCCATTATATTTGATTATTCATGAGTGACAAGACAATATTTTTCATGTAAAAATTTCCTCTTTTTCTTCATCCCATCTGCCAAAGACACGTCTGTATTTGTCCAGTAATTTTCTCTGCACGTTTACTTTCTGAGGAAGGTCTACTTATTTCTGAGAGAGCAGCTGGGTCAATTTAAGGAACAAAGGAATGGAAAGGGGCGTGGGCAGCAAAGACAGGACCAGGACTCCATGTCTGGAAAGTGAGCCTCCTGAGTAGCTTTGGGGTGTAAAGATCTTGGGAAGAAAGAGAAGAGCTGTTACAGAGTGTTCTTGGAAATTATAAATGAAGCCCTCTTTAATGAAATAATTCAAGTATACTCTGTATCCAGGTGATTTTACATCTTTCTCTTTCTCTCTCTCTCTTTCCTGGGAGTAAACATCTTGACAATGCCTTGTTCATCTTTCACTCTGCCAAAGACTCAGAGAATGTATATCAGCTGGGGCCTTAATTCAGGTTGCCAATGTGTTTAGAACAATATAGTGATCACTGGATCACCGAATCTTTAAAGATTTTAGGGTTATTGCCTAGACAAGGTGGAGGAAAAAAGTAAAGAAAATCATACACACTTTGGTTAGAGGAAACAAGGAATGAAAGATTCTCCTTTAGCATATCATTATCATATTAATGCCATTTTCAGTAGCAGTTAAGTCTCCAATTTCAAAGTGTGAAAATTCAATTTTTAATGGATTGCACTTCAGTATAAAAACTAATTTTTAGTTTTGCCCTTTCTTACATGAAAGAAAAAAACAAAAAACAAAAACTTTAACCCTAATTTTAAAGTTTAGGATTGAAGTCAGTTCTTTCATAGGAGTTCATTATTCATTAACTTGTGAACACAGTATTGTTATTGTTATTTCATTATCATACATTTATATAGCACTTTTTATTCATAGACTAAATTAGCACGTATTTTACAAGTATTTATTAGGCATCCTGAGAATTGAATGAGTCACTTTAAGTTGCAAAGAATAAACCAGAAGCATTTATTGCTATTGTATCATTGGATGGTAGAGCTATTCTTATTATCATGAATAGTAATGATTCATAGAGCATTACACATTCTTCCAACTCAAAATAAGATCTTATAATCATGTATAATCATCAGGATATAGTCAATGGCTCTTTATAAACAGCTTTAGAAATAGCTGTGCATGGAAGATTCATTTGTAGCTTATGTGACTGGCAGAATTCCTGAAATACAAGCCACATTACTTGTAGGGATTGGTGACAGGCTCCAGCAAACTGAATTCACAGGATCTGATGGTCAATTCCAATTCTATTTAGGTTGTGTAGATATGGATATAAAGCGATGTCAGGTCATTGTGGCTGACACGAAGCATAAAAAGCAGAGACTTCAAGGAGTTATTCTCAATTGAAAGGGACATAAAATCATAAGAAAACAATTCTAGGCAAAACAAAATAGTAGCAACAAGGAACGTGAAAGAGGAGAGAAAAGAAAAAAAAGAAAGAATAATGATGGAGGGGGCAGCCTTAACATGGGGGTGAGGGACGGGTGGAAAACGTGCCTAAAATTGCCAGTAAGTTAAGATATGAATCTATCCAGTTCTGGATTATTCAGATGAATATGTTAGCGATCACAACCTAAACGTATAATAAATTATGTTTGTTAGTTCATTGCACTCATTAAAAATACATTAAAACTACAACAACAGCTAAGACATACACATTTTATAAGACACACATTAGATAGGATGTGAATTTAGAACGTGTGCAGGCATGCAAATGGAGGCACATTTTCTCCAGAAAGTCTTAGGTTCATGAAAACATGTCCATATGTTTGGCTTTAAAATGTAGGTCTTTTGGTCTTACAAAGAATATTTATGTTCCGTCTGGGCATGAGAAATCATGTCTAGAAGATATTACTTACAAACTGGAGTACAAGGATCTTAGGACATTTTATAGTTTTGCAGATACTGTGCTCGCTTCGGCACAATATACTATATATACTATACTATATACTATATACTATAGTCTTGCAGATATGACACCATAATTAATTTTTTTTGAGTCTAGGATTTTAGGACACTTCAGTTAACAGGCACAGTGTCCCTACAGGGTCAGACTCTGTTCAGTTGATGCCAAGTTGTTAATGTTCCACTCCCTCTAAGAATTTCTCAAAATGTGATCTTCTAGATCAGAAACATACCTAGATCTGACAAATCACTTGAAGACACTAAGGTTCCAACCAGCATGTCAATTGTGTCTTTCTTTTTCCAGACCCCTCCTCCCCCTTTTTTAAAAGATTTTATTTATTTATTTGACAAAGAGATACAAAGCACAGGTAGGCAGAACGGTAGGCAGAGGGAGAGGGAGAAGCAGGCTCTCTGCTGAGCAGGGAGCCCGATATAGGGCTCCATCCCAGGACCCTGGGATCATGACCTGAGCTGAAGGCAGATGTTTAATGACTAAGCCACCCAGGCACCCCAGACCCCTCTTTGTTTGGGATCTAGCAAGGAGTAGTTAGGAATGAGTCATGATTCGTTGGGCGACTACACTGTTAATTTAATTGTAACACAGCCTTTCAAAGAGAAAAACAAAATTTTAGCAACGCTATTTGGCTTTTAAATACTGATTAACTAAAACTGGTGATAATGGCTTTTTCTTAAACTGAACTTACCAATATAACATGTGAAAAATTTATCTCATTATAGTACCCCCATCCAGTTTTGTTTGTTGTTGTTGTTTAATCTAGCAGGACGGCACAATTATTTGGCTCACTGCCATTTTTTTAAATTAAGTTTTTAATTTTAATTCTAGTACAGTTAACATACAGTGTTGGGCTAGTTTCAAATGTATGTCATTTTTTTTTTTTAAATTTAATTTTCTTCTGGTCCTGTTTCTGTGTAAGTGTTACCTCACCTCTCCTCCTACCCATATGACTCCTCCCAGGAAACCTCTGATCCTATAATTTCTCTCTGTCACAGTATCCTCTTGAGCCTGTTTTAGCCACTATCCTAATTAAAAAAAAAAAAAAAGACAAAAAAACACAACAACAACAACAACAACAACAAAACCTTCAGGGAGCTAAAATAGTGTTTTGACTAAATATCTGGGTTCCATGGTCTAGCCAAGTTGCCACATAAAAGTAACTGTCACAATTTTGTTTCTCACTATTTTGATAATTATGTCTATTTGAATAACTGTGGGTTAAAGAATAGTATCAAGAGCTGATGGCAGAACTAAATAAGGAAACGCACATACACGCAAAGTTTATCTAGAGCATTGCTTGTAATCCAGTTCAGAGCAGAACATTTTTTTTTTTTAGTGTTAATAAAATAAAGTGGGAATAATGTGTAGAAACAATAATTACAGAGGTTAAAGTGCATGTTTCAAGCCATAAGCATGAGACAAACATAGTAGTAAGAGGTGAAAATAGGAAAAAAACTGACATTCCAGTTGGCATTTTTCTCAACTATTAAAATAATGGGGTAAAATGAGATTAGTCTCAAATTCTTTCCTTTCCTTTCAAGTCTTTGTTCAAATAAATTTTCCTCTTGCCTGTCCTGACTACCTATTTAAAATTTGAACTCATCCTTCCTTCCCCATAGCACTCTTCATTTCCTCCTCCCTGCCAGGCTTTTTCCTCTCTCCCTAGCACTTGTAATCTGTTGACATACTGTGTAAGTCATTTACCTGCATATTGCTTACTGTCTGTCTTCCCTCCATTATGAAGGAAGTTCAGAAAGGCTAGTTATCATTGTGCATTATCTTCTCTGATGGATCCCTTGTGTCTGGAACAGTGTCTGGTCCATAAAAGATGCTCAAGAAATATTTGTTGAGAAATATATGACTGTCTGCATTCTCCAAACAATAGCCAGCCAATCGCATCATGTCACTTTCTATCTTTCCAGTTGCCAAAATGGAAACTCCATTTTCCCTCATGACTTGCAGAGTCATACATGAATCACTTTCACCTTCCTCTGTGTTTCCTTCTCAATCTGCGATTTCCTCCCCAACTAGGCTGACTTTCTTTCAGCCTTTCACATATGCCAAATTTGCTCTTGCCTGAGGACATTTGTTCTAGCTGGCCCAACTGCCTGGATGCCTTTCCAACTGATCTTTGCCAACATGCCTTTGTTATTTAGATTTTGGCAGAAATGTCACCTTTTTAGCAAAACCTTTTCTGGCTGCCCAATCTAAAAGAGCCATCCTGTTACTTGACATAACTGCATCCTATTTTAATTATTGACCTACTATATATCATTAAGTGAACCTTTTTCAGTTTGTCTGTTTTATTTTCTGTCTCTCTTGTATTAGCATGCCAGCCTATCAAGCACAAGGGTCTAATCTTTTTTTTTTCCTCTCTCTTTTGTGTCCCTAATGTCTTGAGTAGTGTCTGACACGTAGTAGGTTCTCAATAAATATTTATTAAATATAATAAGCGATCTAACATATATCTCTTTAACACGTTGACTTTGTCAATATGATCTCACTTTTTAATTAACTAGATTAATTAGGTAAATTTACATAGAATTTTAAGTGACAGCTCTTTGCTAAGAAATATGGGAATATAAACAAATCTGACATATTACTGGAGGCAACAACTCCTAAATTCTGGCTGCCCTGATCTGCTCAGAGACATCAAGTATTATACAATCCGATAAACAAAAGATAAAACCATTTATTGGAGTCTGTCTTTTTAATTTGAAAGCAAAAGGAATATAAATTCTATAACATGACAACAGATTTCGAAAGTAGAGAAGCAGGTTTTATGTTTTCCAGTTTTTCTTCCTATCCATGTTGCCTCCTCACCAGAATTCACCTCCTACTGAGGACCATGATTTTCATATGTCCAGCTATCTAAAATTAAATATCAAAATTTCCAGTCCTCCTTCCTGCATTGTTCAGACTCCCTTCCAATTCAGGACCAGCTATTTTTCAGCTAGAAATGTTTTAAAGAGTAGTTACACAAAGTGCCAGTAATCTTACATATCAAAAATGCTAAACAGAGGCATGGAATGCTTTTAATATAGGGCAGGGTTTGAGGAAAGCTGGTTATACAACACATGTGGATAGTTACATAAATATCGTAAATAAATATCTCAGATAAAAAGAAAAGTCATAGGACAGTGTGAAATGGCACCAATAGAATTGTTATAGTCTTTTTGCATGGGTAGAATACCGGTTGGGGTATTTAGTAAATTTTTGATAAAGCAGATGCAATCTCAGTTGGTTTTAGAAAACGGGTAGGATTTGTAACAATTCCTCTGGAACAGTAAACGACGAATATTTTCTGAATGCAATGAGATTAGAAAGAAAATATATTGAATTGGTTTTGAATGACAGTTGAAGGAATTTGGATATTTGATATATTCAATGAATGAATATGGAATGCTTTTCTAAAAAGGAAGTGACATGAAATTGAATCCACCACAATTGTGGAAGTTATCTGCTACATAATAGTTGAAATTTGAAAGGTGCATTAATTAATTAAAAATTGAATATAGGTTTGTTTGGGAAAAACTATGGCCCTAAAAACATGCTGGCTTTTATAGAACAAGAAAAGAGAAGGAAAAAAAAAAATAGAAAAAAAAAGATGATAGGGAAGATGAAAGATTCAAAAGAGCCCCATTTCCAATTCTAACTGACTGGAGACAAGTGTTAGCTAAGTACCTAGGCAAATGAAGCAAATACCCTCAAAACATAAACAAACTTGATGATTTTCAACAAAAGTCGTATCTTTCTCAATCATTTTTTTATGACACAACTGATAATATTAATATTCATTTACCTTAAGCTTGACCACACTTTCCATCTCTTGTAATAGAAAATGAATTTCTAATAATTAGACCTACTTACCCATCCTCTTACTGAAACAAGTAAACAAACAAACAAAAGAAACCCACTCTTTTTACTGTCACAACCAATAATTTAATTTTCTTTCATAATTTTAAAGAACTTCACCATAAGACCTTGGGTGTGTTTTATTAAAGGATGGCCTAACAATTTATCGAAAGTTTTACCAAAGTAAGAGATTGTGATTAACATAATTTGTTGTTTTCTGAAATTACAGGCACAGTTCACTTATTTCTCTTGGCATCCAAATATGTTACTTTGTTTTGTTTACTCAAGAGAAGTCTGTGTGAAACCTCCTAAATTTAGATGCCATGAATGCATATAGAAACATGCCAGATCCATAGAAATATAAAAATAAATGGTAGAAATGTTCATAAGGCTCATAAAAGATAAGAGTTATTTAAAAAATGCACAGCCCTTCATTCACTCCTTCTTAATTAAGAGGCTACCCAGCAAAGCAGGCACAAAGGGATTTCATGGATCTACTTCATTTAGAATTCTAAGAACTAGGACTGGGTGTGAGAATAAGGCTGGAAGTGGCAAAGCTGTAGAGAGTGAGAAAGGTGTACTTGGGAATTACAGATGATTGAAACATTTGTTTTATAAGAACAGGCAAGGACCCCTAACTAGATTGAAACATCTTGAAATGAGCTGACTGACCACACAATACTGGTGTCATACTCAAGAGAGATTTCTGATACAATTTTCAAAGGACAAAGATTGTTTAGATTGCCTATCAATCCATCCATCAGAGGAAAGAGACTGCTAGGTGACTCAGCTGTTCATTTTGATACCCATCTCCATCCACTCATTCATTCAATAAATACTTACTCAAAGCCTTTGCAGTGTGCTCAACAAAACGTAAAGGAATTAACGTCCTTATGAGTGGGGTAGAAGACAGTGAACGTTATAAGTAGAATATAATTGATTACTTGTACTAACATTAAAAAAATAAGCAGGAAGAAAATATAAAACATAAAGAATATGAGGAAATTTGAAATTTTAGATAGGTGGTCAGGGAAATCTCAACTGCAATGGAAATTTTTGTTTTGTTTTGACTTGAAGGAATTGAAGGAGCAGCTAAGCCATGATCTTTCAAGAAAGTGTGAGAACCATCTGTCTTCCCAGACTTGTCTATACAAGTGGAATCCTCTGCTTACAAAATAGGCCTGATTCTTTTTTTTTCTTTTATTTTTCTTCTTCTTTTTTTTTTTTTAAAGATTTTAATTTATTTATTTATTTGACAGATAGATCACAAGTAGGCAGAGAGGCAGACAGAGAGAGAGAAGAAAGCAGGCTCCCCACTGAGCAGAGAGCCCGATGCAGGGCTTGATTCCAGGACCCTGGGATCATGACCGAGCCGAAGGCAGAGGCCTTAACCCACTGAGCCACCCAGGTGCCCCAAGGTCTGATTCTTTAATGCGTTTTTGTATCTCGATATGCTATTGCCTAGAATAATTTTCTTGCACTTCACATATGCATCTTTCAAAATCTACCAGTTTTTGATAGCCATCAGGTAACAATATAGCTGTCACTTTTGGATTTTAGATTTCTTGAGGTCATAGTCTATTCACTTTTCACCAATGAAAGCATGGAGGCCATGATTTGCACACAAGTATTTGTATATAAACTACTTAAACATGCATGTAGTATCAACCTTAAACTTCATGAGGTACAGAAAATCACCTAGAAATCTTGGAGGTATTGGAAAAAATTCTGAGAAGCAAGAAAAACACAAAACAAAACAAAAGCAACATGCTGTGATTTACCTGAAGCATGCAAGATCAAATACACACAGTATGGTATAAGTATCAATAACATTGCTTGAGCACCTGCTAGACACTAAGTACTATGAGTTATAGAAGGCAAAGTGGAGAAGATATCATTCTTCCTCATGCTAAGCTCACAGTATGATATAAATAAAAGACACACACAACCAGAATAGATCAAGCAATACAAGGTTAAATGCTGAAATTATGTGTGGAGTAAGGAAACTTGTGAATTCCTTAGGCCATATATGGGTCCCCAGAGTTATTTACTCCCCAAGGCAGTTGAGTAGTTCTTTCTTTGGCTATACAATTTCTTAGACTAGATATTACATTATATTCCTCTCTTGTGTTACGATTTATTAATAACTAAAACCTATCCTTCAGGAAACTTTGACACCTGCATAAACAACTAGACTCTGCTTCATATTTATAGAAGCTAGCTTGAAAGTTTCGGTGTAGCAATAGGAGAACTAGTTATTTTATCTTTTCAGTTAAGTTAATTATATGTATCCTTACCTTTCAAAATATTATTTATTGGCTTCCTCAGCTACAATAGCGTTCCAGAAGTCAATATATCAAATAGTCGTATATCCTGTAACTATTCTTCTCTGATTTAGTTAGAGGCTGCCACATATTGCAATGCCACTTCAGGATAACAGGATGCGGTTCTCTTCCATTAGAAACAAAAGCAATTACTCAAGGAGAGGAACAGTGTCTCCATTCTGCCTCTGTTGTATTATCCAAATTAGAGTTCCACCTTTATGAGAGATTGCTGGTCTCAAAATTGCTAGCTTATTGCGGTTGCCCAGTGATTCACCTCATTTCTGAAGTTAAACTTGTTTGATTGTGCCGTAATTGTAATTTATGTACTTTTATGAATTTCATTTATTTCAAGACTATAAGAATACGGTTCAGATGTTGTGAGGAAGGTATCAAACTGTTTATTCTCTGGCGAAATCTAAGAGTTAGAAAAATTCCCTACTCTTTGCCTCCAGCACTGCTTCTACCACTTAATCTTGGTTGTCAAGTAGTGTATTTTTAGGCTTTTGTTTTCAACTCTGTATGCCTGTTCTTAAAACACTTTGATGTTGAAGATTCAGCCTTTGGTCTAGAACCTGAACAAGCATGTACTTACCTGATCCCCTGAGTAGTTCTGTGCCCTTCTTATATGCACTTTGCCATTATAGACTCGTGAAATGCAACTGCTTACTTTAGAAATTATATCATGTCTTTTTCTGACAATGACTCCTTGAAGGAAGTAACCCTGTCTTCCCCTTTGTTCTGTGCGATAGGATGAATGAATGAAGTTTTTGGGTCATCTTTCAGTCTGCTTTTTTGCTTTTCACTGTCATTGTGGTCCCCATTCTTTTTGCCTCTCCCAAGTGATGCCATTACTCCCTCTTTTCTGCAGCTTCTCTAAAGCCATCAGTGTCATGAAAGCCTGGTCAGAGCAAGAGTTGGCTTCAGCCATACTTTTTTATTTTGCGTGAATGAAAACAAAATCTACTCTTTGATAAAAAATAAAAATTATGAAGAATATGAGGTTTGTCGTTGAAATGTTATATATCACATTTATCAACCCTTCTACCCTTTTCATATGTGGAAAATTTTTTAATATGACTCTTTTTTCCTTGCCATTCCTGCTGTTTTTTTCCCCACCCAATTTTCCACTTTTCTCTGCTCTGTCTCTTTTCCTTTCACTTTCTTCTTCTCTTTCTCTATTAACATGCTGACCTCAACTGCTCCTTTATAGGCTCTTAGATTTTGTAGAGCACATACAGATAAATGTAGCCATGTGAATATAGTTTGGCTCTCTAATGTTTATATACCAATAACAGAGCAGACTATTCTACCGTCCCTCATGCTGGCTCAACCTAAGTAACTAAAATACTCTGCTTTCACAATAGATTTCAGGGTCTTTGTTGGGACTTTTGCCTAGGAACTAGGATCTCTTTATTGGATCCCAGTCGCTGGCATTAGTCATGCTACAAAACAGAAGAATCATAGTAGTGCTATTCAAGCAATTGTTGGCATACTCTTCAAATTCTTGCTACAGCATCCTGTCTGCCAATTGTTATGGATATCAATATCAGTACCAATCTGGGTTTCACATATTCCTTTATCTGGAGATTTGGGCAAACTGGTGACACTCCTTGGAAGGAATCTGTGAAAGTATAATAGAAGCCCATTTCCAGCTCCTTCCACTTTCCTGTAAGATCTGCTGACTTCTGTCACCATAAGCCAGAGACACTCTCTCATGATAATAACATATGGTAATTGCATATATTTGAAGTTTTGTTATTTCAATAAAAGTAATTTACCTGCCCTGGAAGAAATTCCTGATCAAAGCAGGAATGAAAAAGAACAATAAATCTCTTGCTTTGTACAAATTAAATGTAGGGAGAGGGGAATGAGAGGGCCAGTAGAGTCAATTCATAACATGCAGTTAGGATATGCCCTTATTATGATATACCATATCCTGGCCAAGAGAAAAAAAAAGTTTACTAACTCAAGGTTCTTTTCATTTACTGTACTCAATAATGGTTAGAACATTTTCCAATAGTGAAGTATATTCTTCATGTTGGAGGTATAATAGAAACAAACAAAAGTGAGAAGAAAAATAGAAAAAAAATGAGAATAGAAAAAGAAAACAATAAGCCAATTGATATTATAAATCTAAATATATATATGTATATATTTTTGTAAACTGCTCACTAGTATGGGACATTACAATAGAGTAAAATGATGTAGTAAATAGTATAAACTGATTTTCTTGTAAATGTTATTGAATAACAATGTAAACAGCATAACTGTATACTTAAGCTTCTAGTTTATACAATATTATGAATATATGCTTATATAAATTTATTAGAAATATCATTGCTTCTGAATCATTTATCAAGCTTTGTATTGTAACTATAATATCATCTCTATAGCATCTTTCCAGCTTTTTTCTTATTTTGTTCTCCTCATTTGTAAAATTTAACTGGCAAATTACACAAGATATAGTCAATATCTGGGCCCACACCTGTTTTATCAATTCTACTACTACGAAAAAGGGATAATTGCAGTGCCATGTTCTTTTTTTTTTTTTAAGATTTTATTTATTTATTTCACAGATGGAGATCACGAGTAGGCAGAGAGGTGCTCCTTGCTGAGCAGAGAGCTCGATGTGGGGCTCGATCCCAGGACCCTGGGACCATGACCTGAGCCAAAGACAGAGGCTTTAACCCACTGAGCCACCCAGGTGCCGCCATTGCCATATTCTAAAGATTGTATTAAAGTGACATGGTAAGCTTAAACAAAACACTATTAAAGGGAAGAGGTATTTGCTTCTTTGCATTTATTTTATTCATAGAAATTTAAAGAGAAAAGTAACAAATATGGAGAAAGGATGCTTGATAAAAATTAGAATAGAACATTTCCTACCAGGAGCAACAGGGTGTCTCAGTCGGTTAAGCATCTATATTCAACTCAGGTCATGATTCTGGGGTCCGGGGATGGAGCCCTGCTTCCTTGCTCAGCAGGCAGCCTGCTTCTCCCCCCGTCCCTGCTCCTACCCCCGCTTGCGCTCTCTCTTGCTCACTCTTTCTCTGTCAAATAAATAAATAAAATCTAAAAAAAAAAAAAAAAAATCCTACCTGAGATTTTAAAACCTCCTTAAACTTATGATAAAAGTACTGGTACCATTCAGTTCTTTGTTAGCTAATCCTAACTACTCATTCTCTGAATGTTGTCATTTAAGGCGGTTGACTTTTAGAATTTGCTGTCGCATAGGAAAAATGTTCTATGTTGTAAGCTGGAGATTGGAGTAAGAAATTCCTAAAAGAAGTAATACTTGGATGAATTTTTCAGAAAGGAAAAAAGAAAGATATATTCAGAAGAAGAAAAGGTTTTAATATTCCCTGACACTCATAGGCAGAGATATGCATGTATTTCACTAAGCACTCAAGTTAAAGTGAGAAATGAGACTAATATAGGTAGTCAGAGCTAGACGATAAAAACATCTAGAACTGTAGTCAAGGAGATAGGACTTTATCTTAAAGATTACCTCGTAATATTTTTTTTAAGATTTTATTAATTATTTGACAGAGACACAGGCAGAGAGGGAACGCAAGCAAGGGGAGGGGGAGAGGGAAAAGCAGGCTTCCCCCGAGCAAGGAGCCCTATAGAGGGCTCCATCCCAGGATGCTGGGATCATGACCTGACCTGAAGGCAGATGCTTACCGACTGAGCCATCTGGGTGCCCCCTTGTAGTATTTTTTTTTTTTTTTTTTTTAAAGATTTTATTTATTTATTTGACAGAGAGAGATCACAAGTAGGCAGAGAGGCAGGCAGAGAGAGAGAGAGGAGGAAGCAGACTCCCCGCTGAGCAAAGAGCCTGATGCGGGACTCGATCCCAGGACCCTGAGATCATGACCTGAGCCGAAGGCAGCGGTTTAACCCACTGAGCCACCCAGGCGCCCCCCCTTGTAGTATTTTTATTAAAATATTTTATTTATCTATTTACTTATTTATTTATTTGATAGAGCACAAACACAAGCAGTTGATGTACTACTGTACATCAACCCCGAAGGGGAGTGGGTGAGGGACAAGCAGGATCCCCACTGAACAGAGAGTCTAATGTGGGGCTGGATCCTAGGACCTTGGGATCATGACCTGATTTGGAGGTAGACACTTAACCGACTGAGTCACCCAGGCACCTCTTCCTTGTAGTATTTTAACCTGAAATTTATTGAAGTAATTTATTGTAGTATTTTGACTTGAAATTTATTGAAGTATTGAAATTTATTGAAGTATTTTAAATTTTTGAAGTACATAGTAAGTATACTTATTGTAAATAGTAATTTATTCAAGTATTTATTGAAATTTATTCAAGGATTATTGAAGTATTCAATATATAAAAAGGACAGTCTCCCATTTCTATTTTTGGCAGTGTCATTTGAATAACGGAGGATGGAATAGACTGAGAGGATACATAGACAGCTACCTCTGTGTTGTCAGTGGCAGTTCTAGGGCATAGTTCTAGACCTGAGTGGTAGCAGTGGAAGCAGGGAGAGATATCTAAAGTATGGGATGTGGAAACCCTGGATTAAAAACAAAGGACAAGCGGAGGGTATTTTCCGAAAGATGGATTGAGTAACGGATTTTCTAGTTGGCATGCACTGGGCCAGAGGAAACAGGAATAGATGGGTTTGGAGAAAGAAAGAGGTATTATGAATTCGGCTCTGGAGAGTTCAGGTTTCCTAACTGTAATTCTGTAACTGCAAGTTAATTCTCTACTTAAACATTAATTATACAAATACCATATGTTTACAAAATGCTTCCTGCAGCTGCCTCTTAATGTTTGGGGAATACTTCATTTCTCTGCTGGTCTGGTGAAAGGCTGCCTTTTTAGTCTTTAGCAGAAAAAGAACAGCATCTAGACATCCTGTTCCCCTAAAGGATTTCCACTATTGCTCAAAAAATCTTGCTTATGTTGTCATATTCTGTTTTTCTATAGCGTTAGTGGGTAATAGCACAAGACCTGTATCCAGTTTGACTTGGTTTATAATCCCAATTTTTAGAGCTAGAAACTTTGTGGCCTGGATGATGTCTTACATTTTCTTTACTTTGGTTTGCTCATTCACTGAAATAAATAAAATGAAAAAATAATAGATCCTACCCCATAAAATTGGTTTAATGTATAAAGTGAGTTCTCAACAAATGTTAGGTATTATAAATGTCAATATCTGTGGTTAAAAGTTTATACTCATCCTCTTCCTTAGATTTTGAAATTTAACCATTTAGTGTAGCTTTACACTCATGGATAAGAACATATGACTAGCTTGCTACATTGTAAGATCATATGAAATCAACTGTTAATTTTTGAGAGTGAATCCTCAGGCATGATTCTAGAGTAAAAATGAGATCCAAACAATAAAGGATGAATGTTGAAGAAGTAAATCCCTATTACCCATGGGGATGGTTACAAGTTTAGGATTTTAAATTTCTAGAAATTCTGCTGAGGCGAATGTAGGGAATAAATTAGTAGATGAAGGTCTGTCTACAAATTTCACAGATGGTTTTTTGCCGCTGGAAAACTACTGTACATCAACCCCGAAGGTAAGATCATTATTTCTAAATCAATAGTTCTCAACCGTGCCCAAGCATCAGAATCTGACTCTGATTTCACCAGTCTGAGGTGTGGCTTTGGCATTGAGATTTTAAAATATCCCCAGAGATTCTAATGGCAGCCATCTTTGAGAACAATTGCTCTAATGTGATTATTTCACATTCTTCCCATCTGAATTCCTGTTACAGAGTTTTACAGTGAGTTACAAAAACAGAGAGTATAGGGCTTCAATTTTTTATTGTTTATATTATTCATTTTACAAATAATAACAGCAAGTATACATTCTGAGTCAAGAGATAAGTTTATTGTGCTTTACTCAAATTGGAACTGAGAGTTGGAAAGCAACAGAAAAGATCTAAGGTATTCTAATCTTATTTTAATTAAAACAAAATTTTTAAATCATTGATATAAATTCCAAATACTAAATAAAATCATCACTTTCTTCATATACCACAAGCTAATGTCATTTGTATTTTACACATTCTTGTAAGTCACGCTAAGATCCTTGAGAATTTTCTTTCCTTAAACAACTATCTTAGCTTTCTTGTTTTTCCAGATATTCTAGGATTATAGCTTTTGTATATGTATCAATCTTTAAATCATGATCATTAGAATAGATTGGCACTGCATAAAGTGTTTATCTCAGGTGGATCTGAAAATTATATTAAACAGAAAAGGAAAAAAAGTGCAGTTTCAAACATAGAAGAATATTATATGGCATACTGTTGAAGCATTTAAAATATCTGGAGTTAATATTATGCAATGTAGTTTGTGAATATATGCCTATGGAATTGTGGAGATAACATTATGTAGGTTCACAAGTTTTTACTGATTGTCAACTGTAGATAAAAATTTACTTCAGACACAGAGGGATAAGGATATGTTAGGATATACTGCCTATTCACAGCTTATAAAGAAGATAAATTATGTGTCGCAAAAACATTGCAATTATTTCTCTTGTTTTATACATTTATACATCAAAAGCTTAGTCCAGAACAGTTTAAGGCATCTGATGTAAGCAGATTAATGCTCTACCCTGGACGTCCCACCCCCACCCCAAGATGTCCACATTCTTGTCTCCAGAATCTATGCATATGTTGTATTACAAAGAAAAGAGCACTTAGCCTGCACATGGAATTAAGGTTGATAATCAGCTGACCTTGAAATGGGGTATTATAGAATTGGATCATCCAATAGTTCTAATGTTATCAATCACAGGGGTCCTTATAGAGTGAATGAGGGAGGCATGAGAGCCAGAGGCAGAGTGAGAAGGGCTGTTGCTGACTCTTGCTAGCTCCAAAATAGAAGGGAGTTACTTGCCAGGGGGTGAGGGTAGGGCAGACTTTTGAAGCTGCCAGAGCCTTCAGAAAGAATGCTGAACAGCTGACACCTTGTTATTGGCCCAGTGAGACCCATTTTAGACTTCTGACCTCTAGAACGGTAAGATAATAAATTTGTGTTGTTTTAAGCCACTAAGTTTGTGCTAATTAGTTACAGCAGCAATAGGAAATTGACACAGATGCTTAGAGTAATTTAGGAAATGTACCTAGATAAAAAAAAAATATTGGAAATATGAAGCATATATGATACAGAAGGAAAGAAAAGTAAAAGAGTAATATGGTGCCAGGAATAAGGTTAACACAGCAATGGTAACTTAAAAATTCTATAAATCAATGCAAAAAAGGGAATATGTTCAACTATGACATTTAAATGCCTATAAGGGAAAAACAACAGGACAATTCAGGCCATGAATATGTGTAATAAAATTGCCATAGACAAGTTTTTCCCACAATGTATTTGGCGAAATGCCAGTTCAGTCAGATGCTTTGTCCAATACTTGTCTCATGATCAATGCTCCATTTTATCTGATGCTGCTTAAAGAATTTTTGATAAGAAATTTTTCAATGTATTTCTACCAAATTTTCCAAAAGTTATTAGACATTTGTCATTAATACTTATTTTGTCATAGAAGCAGTGTTATATTGTAAACTGTATTTTAGGAATATATAAATACTATATTTTAGGTACATAGGAATACTATAGGATAATTAGTAATTTTTAATAATTAGTGTTGTGTTACTCAGACGAAAGAAAGACGATTTCCTGGTGCCATCAGAGGAGTCTTTATCACATAAACTTCAGGGTTGAGGCCTGATGAGATTGAGGCAAGGATGGACCATAGGGACTGGTTTTTTTTAAAAGCAGAACAGTGTGAGCAGGAATATCAACATTGAAAAGGGCATATGTGTTACAGGGACCCTAAATTGATTTGATTAGGGGAATCAAGAGACATATAGAAGACAATGTTGGAAAGGAAGTGTGCATATATATCTGGAGGAAATCTGTATATAAAGGTAAGGAATCTGAAAATTATTCTGTTATACAGGGATTGGGAAATTGAAGATTTTCAAGCAGAGAAGTGAATTGTCCAAATCCTTGCCTTAAAAAGACTAGCCTGGCATTTTTATACAGGGTGATGGGTTTAGAATTGAGAGAACTTGAGGGTGGGAAAAGTTCTAAACAATCTTTTCAAGGTAGGAAATAATAGGCTTTTAACTAGGATACAGGTGGAGGAAATAAGTAGCAAATTTGAGAGCTATTATAAAAGAATAAAAATAATCAAGACACTTTTAATTAATTGGATGAAAACCAACAATTAAAGAGGAAGATTTGGCATGAAATTCTTTGTACATAGATACTCTACCACTGAGAGGTGCATGTATGCAACACTTTTTCTCAGGTCCACAAAATGATCCATAATCTTTCGTTATTTCATCCAACCAGTATACTTACTCATTAATTTATTCATGTAGCAAGTATCTCTTGAATTTATTGTATCCTACCTATTATGATGAGACTTGGGATACAATAAAAGACATGATTATATGTGTGTTTATTTTATTTTTAGGAAAGGAGCTTGCCAGTTATTCAGTCTCACAATATGTTTCAATCTAGAAAGGCAGTAACTTTGTGGGGGGCAGGCACACTCTAGCTTTCTTTCCCTCTCTATTTTCCCCTTTAATCAGTTCATTTCTTAAGGTAATAACTCTTGTATACTTTTTTCAAGTATTTTCCCCTTTACTCAATTCATTTCTCCTTTAATCAATTCATTTCTTAAGGTAGTAACTCTTGAATACTTGCTACTTGCCATGAATGTGTGGATTATGGTGGTGTATTGTATGCATGTGTGCATGTGTAGATGTTTTGCATATGTGTGTTGCATGTGCCTTGCTTCTGTGATGTGTGCATATGCATCAGAAATGAGTGTGGGCTGTGGTACATAACCTGAAGATGGAGGTCTGTACTGTTCAGCTGCTAGGCTGGTTATGAGCCACCAAGACTCTGCTAATATCATGGATCAGTGAAGCAGATCCTTTTGTTTGTTTGTTTGTTTGTTTGTTTGCAAATTATTCGTTGTCATATGGTTCCTCTTCCCCTACAAAGATTGCTTCCCAAAATAAATGCATAGTAATGAAAAGGAGAACATTCACATTTAATAAATCATCCTTATAGCAGAAATTTTGTGACCTTCCTTTGCGTTCTCCACTCCTGAGGAACAGAAATATGATTAACAATTCCAGCTGAACCAGCATGCAGTGTAAGGACTGTTTAGATTACTAGCTTCTGAAAGATCTTAGAGAAAATAGGTTGAGAGACACTAGAGACACTAAATACCTTCTTTTCCATGATATTTGGAGTTCACTAATATATAGTACCTTAAATGTCACTGATGAAAAATTGTTATTATAACGTATTATATTTTCTAATTGTAATTTTTTTTATTTTTAATATTATTTGGGGGGCACCTGGGTGGCTAAGTGGGTTAAGCCACTACCTTTGGTTCAGGTCATGATCTCAGGGTCCTGGGATCAAGCCCCGCATTGGGCTTTCTGCTTAGTGGGGAGGCTTCTTCCCCCTCTCTCCCTCTGCTTGCCTCTCTGCCTACTTGTGATCTCTCAATCTCTCTCTGTCAAATAAATAAATAAAATCTTTTAAAAATAATAAATAAATATTATTTTTTAGTGCAGTTTTAGGCTCACATTAGCATTGTGAAGATTCAGAGATTTCCCATATAGTCTGACTCCACACATGCATAGCCTTCCCACTATCAACATCCCCTACCAGAGTATGACATTTGATGCAACTGATGAACCTTCGTGGACACATCATTATGGACCCAAAAGTTTGTGGACCCAAAGTCCACAGTGGTTTGCTCTTGGTGCTATACATTTTATGAGTTTGGACAGATGTATAATGACACCACTATAATATCACACAAATCCTCTTTGCTCAGCCTATTCCTTTCCTTCCTCTCACCTCAATTCCTGGCAACCACTGATCTTTTCCTATCTCTGTAGTTTTGTCTTTTAGAACATCATATAGTTGAAGTCATGCAGTATGTAACTTTTCCAGATTAGCTACTTTTACTTAGTAATATGCATTTTGGTATACTCCATGTCTTTATCTGACTGAATAGCTCGTTTCTTTTTTCTGTTGAATAATATTTCATAATATTATCTCATAATATTATTTCGCTGTTTCACAATAATAGTTTATTGTCCGGGGACGCTTGGGTGGCTCAGTGGGTTAAAGCCTCTGCCTTTGGCTCTGGTCATGATCCTAGGGTCCTGGGATGGAGCCCCACACGGGGCTCTCTGCTCAGTGGGGAGCCTGCTTCCTCCTCTCTCTCTCTCTCTCTCTCCCCGCCTGCCTCTCTGCCTGCTTGTGATCTCACTCTGTCAAATAAATTTAAAAAATCTTTAAAAAAAATTTTATTGTCCGGATAGTTGCATTTTTTGCTTGTTTGTTTGTTTTTTACCCATTCACCTATTAAGGACATTTTTGGTTGCTTCCTAGTTTTGGCAATTATGAAGAAATCTATTCTAAACGTCCACATGCAGATATCTGAGTGGACAAAAGTTTTCTCAACTCTTTGCGTAAATACCAAGGAGCATTATGGCTGAATCATATGATTAGAGTATGTTTAGTTCAGAGTTTTCTTTTGAACTGACTCCCAAGTGCCTGTACCACAGGTCTGCATTCACACCAGCAAGTATGAAAGTTTCTGTGGCTCCACATTGTCTGAGCATTTGTGGTTGAAGGTGTTCCAAATACTGGGCATTCTTTTTTTTTTTTTATAAACATAAATATATAATATATTTTTATTCCCAGGGGTACAGGATTGTGAATCGCCAGGTTTACACACTTCACAGCACTCACCAAAGCACATACCCTCCCCAATGTCCATAACCCCACCCCCGTCTCCCAACCCCCCTGCCCCTAGCAACCCTCAATTTTTTTTGTGAGATTAAGAGTCACTTATGGTTTGTCTCCCTCCCAGTCCCATCTTGTTTCATTTATTCTTCTCCTACCCTCTCAATCCCTCATGTTGCATCTCCACTTCCTCATATCAGAGAGATCATATGATAATACTGGGCATTCTAATGGATGTGTGAGGTGTCTGTTAAGGATTTTGGCTTGTTTTTAAATCACATTGTTTTCCCATTGTTGAGTTTAAAAGTTTTGTCTATTTTGTATAACAGCTCTTTATCAAATGTGTCTTTTGCAAATATTTTTCCCCAGTCTGTAGCTTGTCTTCTCATTCTTTCAGCATTGTCTTTTGCAGAGCAGAAGTTTCTAATTTTAATGAGGTCCGGGTTATCAAGTTTTTTCTTTAATGGATCATGCCTTCGATGTTGAAACTATGCCACAGCCAAACCCAAGATCATACAGGTTATCTTCTAGAAGTTTTATAGTTTAGCATTTTATATTTACATGTGTGATCCACTTTGACTTAATTTTTATGAAAAGCCTAAGGTCTATGTCTAGATTAACTTCTTTTTCACGTAGTGTTCGGTTGTTCCAGCACCATTTGTTGAAAAGACTATCTTTGCTCAATTGTATTGCCTTTGTTCCTTTATCAAAGATCAATTGACTATATTTATGTGATTCTGTTTTTGGACTGTATTCTGTACCACTGTTCTAATTACTACCTTTCACTGACACCACACTTTCTTGATTATTTTGGGTTTATTAATTTTTAAATTTAGTTTTCACCCCAAGATCAGCACATAGTGTCCTATTAAGTGTTTCCGATGGCTGGTAAATGAGGAATATCACATAAAGTCAACTAGAGTGACTTTACTACAAATAGTAGTGAATGAACCACTTCTTTAACTTCAAGTTCTCATAACCCACTGTATATAAAGAGATTTCTCAGGTACTGTCTGGGGTAAATTAAGGTTGGTGGATCTGTATGTGCTTGTGTGGCTATGTGTGTGCATATGTGTAAGTGGAGTGTGTTAAGGCATCATTTTAGGTTGTTATAGCATTCTGTTCATTTCTGTCAAGGATACATACAGCCATGCTATTTAATCAAACTGGACATGCTTACCTTTGTTACGGAGTGCTTGCATTTTGGATCCTTAACACTAAGAAAAGCATTGTTTCTTTGTTTATAATAGATTGAGTACTATATTTATTTGTAGCTTATTAAAATAGAGATAATTTTGTGGAGATTTATTTTGAGTATTTTCCCATGGATGAATATTACAACATCTAAAAATCCATTTTAATTGATTTTGACCACTTATTATTCAAATGCAAGATTAGTATAACTTTTTTCTTTACCACTTAATATCTCTCCACTAACTATATCAGTATTTCTATTAGTATTGAAAAAAAAATATTTAAAGAGCTCTCGATTATTTTCCATGCCTGTCACTGCTGATTCAGTCTAGACTTTCTATATGACTATCTCTTTATTCTACCCTGTCTCAGACCCAGGACTGAGCTATGGCAAAAGTGTTTGTAGAAGAGCTGTCAAAGAAACCTCACTGATTCTTACTTTTGCTAGGTTGGGAAACCAATGTGAATTGTTATTTTTTTTATCCAAAATCAACCCTAGAATACAAAGGAAACATTGGCTTTTTAAGAATAATTTTTATTGTGATTAAATTTTCATCTACCAAAATGCAAACATTTATATGTACAGTTTGATGACTATTTAAATAAATGTAAACACCTTTGCTACCCTAATCATGATACGGATATTCTTAGAAAATTCCTTCATGGTCCTTTAGGCAATCCACACACCCTCTCTTACCCATGACCCAGGCAACCACTTGATAATTTCTATCATAACTATAGATTTGTTTTGTCTGTTGTAGAGCTTCAGTCTGTATAATCATATGATTTTTACCTTTTGATCTAGCTTTTTTCACTCAGCATGTTTTAGGGATTCATCCATGATTACATATTTACCAGCCATTTCTTCTTTTGTTTTGGTGATAGGATTTCCTTGAACTAATATAGTAAAATAGATTTGCCAATGAGCTTGTTGATGCACATGATTTTGTTTCTAATTTTTAACTCATAAATGAAGTTAATATGAGGATTCCTGGTGTAGACACATATTTTTCAATTTTTGTACAATTACTTAAGAATGAAATTGCTTGGCCATACTGTAAGCATATGCTGAAATTTATTTTTAAATAAATAAGATGCTTGGACTGTTTTCAAAAGTGGTTGTTTCATTTCACAATACCACCAATTGCTCCACATTCTCACCAACACTTGGTATTGTCGGTCTTTTATTAATTAATTAATTATCTTAGTCATTCTAATAGGTATGAAATAACATCTCTGTTATTTTTATGGCAACTCTCAATGATTAGTGATGTTGATTGTCTTCATGTGCATGTTAGCCATTTGTATAAGTTCTTTTGGGAATATCGGTTTAAGGCTTTGCCTTGATCCTTTGTTGTTGTTGTTGTTGTTAATTTATGTCTGTCCTTATACCAGTACTTACACTGTTTTGATTAGTAAAGCTTTATAATAACTCTTGAAAGCAGGTGTCAATCCTTAACTATGCCAGTGTTAAAGAGAGTATTCCCATTTTTGTTGTCCTATCATTAGAAGCTTTGAATATTAATATGTGGATAAATTTTCTACTTCTAGCATCTGTGATGACCTCTGATACTGAATTGTGGACAATAATACCCAGAGATATTGCTAATAATAGTAAAAATAATTATTATTTCATATATATCAAGCACTAAGTATTTTAATTATACTAAACAATTTCTTATACAAGGCTTATTGGTTTGGTGCTATTAATATTCCCATACTGCAGATGAGATAGTTAAGGTTAAAAGAAATTAAGTAAATTAATCAAGGTTATAGATCAAATAAGTAGTGACAAAGGAACTGAAGCCTAAGCAAATTGATTACAACATCCAAGCTCTTGCAGCAACTAATAACTACAGTTATAACTTTATAATGCTGGTTGGGTGCATCTGTCCAATTTGTTAGAGAGAAACAGAGTTAGAATAATCGAACACATTATATGTGTAATGAGGTCAGCTTTTTATGTGTATACTTTTTATAGTGTCTTTCAGAGTCATTTAAGGAGCTCCAATTTTTGACTTAAGCTCAATTCACAGCCTGGATAATGAGAAGCATTTATTTATCTACATTTGCAACCACCAAATTTATCTATTATGAATTGGGTAAAGAAAGAAACAGATATGTTTCCTCTACTACAATTAAACGGTTAAAATGTTGGTTGTGACTATAAATATGAATTATTTGAGAGTTAAATTTAGGGAAAATTTAAGGTAAATAATTATGTACAATTGACTTGTAACTTCTGAGTATGATTATACAACATGATTTTAAGGAATGCAAAATATGAAATAGGATTTCAAAACACAAGTAGAGAAAATGCTTCATTCCAAAGATCTTCAGAATAGCAAAATCCAATTATCAAGTTGCATTGCCTAGTATCTGCAAGTTCTCCATGCTGCCAATGCAACTTTTCTCTTCCACAAAATGACATATCCCACTTACTGAATTCAAGCCTTCCAGATTTCATGAACATAACAATACCATGTTTTAGAATACGTCCATGGCATTCCCATCTGCATGCAGACTGTACAAAATCTCATAAATTATTTAGTTAAGTGTGAACAGATGACAAACTTGTTCAAATATTTGTTCAAAGATATTGTTTAACTTTCTTAAAAATGCTATATTAGCAGCTTCACAGTTATGTATATTAATATTCAACAGGTGGTCTTATCTAATGCCCTAAATAAAGATGGAAAGAAATGAAAATAATATTTAATAACTTAAGAAATAATGTCGATGAAGTTGGAATTAAAAATCACAAAAGTTTTTAATTGCATAACTACTAACTACATTATATAAACATATGTATATATGTATGGCATACATGTGTATATATGTATGTATATTTAAATATACATATATATGGCATATATATGTACATATACACATGGTATGGAAAAATCATACTTACATATATATGATTATGATTTGAAAATACTTAATCAAAGTTAAATTCCTCACTGAAGAAATTCTTCTTGTAATACGCTGAGTTGTGAAATTAAGAAAATTAAGATCTCCAACTTGTTTTAAAGGTTTTTTTCAAGGATTTATCTTCATATGTGGTTCATAACCTGAGCAAACCTGGAAATTCAATATAATTAAATAAAACAGCTGATTTCTTGTGGTGCACAGGAAAAGATTTCATAAACTTTAAACCTTGAAACAAAGACACCTCAGGGAACAAACAGTCAAGTCCTCTATTTAACTGCTGAGGCACACTGAGTATCAAGGTACATAAGAATTGCCCCAAATCACACAGTGAGAGCAGAAATTTGTAAGTAATTGCATAACATGAGTAATCTGATGACATGAACCAGTAAATTCTACATTCAGCGCTAATGCTTTTCTGTTAAACATCTTTTGTAGTTTGTGTATTAATCATGTGTATTAATCTCCTGGCCCTAACTTGACCAAATGTTCCCAGATGCAAGGATGGAGCCTTTCACTTCTTTTGTGTTCCTCTGGGATTGAGTTAATCCCAGGCACAGAGAAAGCACTCAGTAAGAATTTGCACAATGATGGATGCATGTCGGAACAAGCCAAGCAAAGAGGGTCTGAGCGACAACTTTCAGGGCTCACTTACAGCAGTCGCAGTCGCCATGGCAGCAGGGGCTCTTGCCTGAAGTCCCACCACCAGCCTGAGTCTGACTCCCTGTCAGAGGCAGCTTCACTGGGGTCAAGACTGTGTCGTGTGTACCATTCTCTCATGCTGTGGTTTAGCAACAACTATACTTACTTCTAAGAGTGGGATTCCTTTTACCAATATTTGAAATCTGTTCTTAGCCATTCATCCTTCGAAGTACACCCAGATATTGACTCAGGGATTTCCAATACCTGGATGGCACTGGGCATTTTTCTGGTTTCACAAAGAAAACCTCATCAAGAGAAGAGTGAATGAATGCAGCTATATGTGCTGTGATATTTTCTACTGATCAGTTAGTTGGCCTGTGAACTGCAGGGAGAAATGATGTGCAGCTTATTTGAGGAGGAAGCGCCTTGCATTCCAATTATTTGTCTTTGTGTTTTGTGTAATATTTAATCACCTCATTTGGATTTGCCGTTGTCTCTGACGTCGTCATCACCTTCATCGTTCACAGTCCACATTCTGATAGAAGTTGAGAAGGTACATGCAAGATGAGCTTATTTTGTATTTTACTCACATTTCTTTTATTATGCATGCATTTATGACTTGTATTTATTTTGAATTATTATTTCAGTTGCTGAAAGACTCCGGGCTTCATCAGCCCATAGGTACAAATGAAGTCAATTTAATAACATACCACTTTCTCATAAGCCCCCACCTATGGAAAAACAATAGCTCAGATTTGCATTTAAGGTTCCTTTTGTGCCCGAAAGGTCTGTGTGTATCCCATCATATGGCTCATGCACTTTATTTCATCCCTTTGGTCACTGACGCTACCACCCTTATTGATTATACTAGGCTTCCTCTTGATAATTGCTCTACCTGGACTGCACTGCTGCCCTGGGCCCACCCTGCTGAGCTCTCCTCCAAACTCCACATGGGCTGTCACTGTAGCTATGTCTAGCGCTGTCACTCAAGCCCTGGGTAGGATGGCGGCTGAAGCTGCCTCTTCTGCTGGTGTTCAGTGAAGATCATTGTTGCATCCCACGTCTGTATCCCACATCTGCAATCCCTGCAGTGGGCAATGGAATTGATTTTTTCACTCTACCACGAAGTTAAGACAAAGACTCTCTTTCCCCTTTAGTCAGGCTGCCCTGAGCCCTCCACTCAGCAAGACTTCATCCTCGGGTGTCCATGTCAGTCCTTGGAGAGCCTAGATTTAGCAAGAATCCTACTAAATCAGCTTAGAGAGAATACTTCCACCCCGATAGATACCTGAAAAATTCCTCACCATCCTCCCCATTATCTTGTCGCTAACTGGTCACTGGTCTGCCTTTAGCAAAAATTCCATAAGGTCAGTTCAGCAAGAATCTCCCTAGCCTTGTCTCCTCTCAGTAATTTTCTATCCATTGACGTGTTGGCTATAAATCCCTATTTTTCCTTTTTGTATTCAAAGTTGAGCTCAATTTCTCTCTTGTTGTGGTAGACTTGACACCTATCACAGTAGTCTTGAACACAGGCTTTCTTATCATTTTAAACATGTGTCAGAAATTTTTCTTTAACAGTAGCACTCTCTGGTAGGTTTACTGTGGTGATGGGGTGGTCGCTTTTTTAAGCACATACCTTTCCTGAACAGGGCATCCCAGTTAAATTCCATGGTCTAGAAAGGAACTAGAAAGTGACCCAGAGAGATCACCAGATCAAGAACATACTCTGAATAATAATTTGTGTAGCAATGGTAGTTCTCTTAATATGAATTTCTAAACAACCTTATCAGTAGGTTATATTTATCAATACATATCTCTGTTACTGGCACTAAGCATCTATAAATTTCCAGAAATAATTTCCTTCCAGTTTAGATGAATGTCTAAAATTTGAAGATAAAGACGGTAATGAGAATTATATTATAACTGCAGTATTAAACCAGAATTTCTTACCAGTGAATACACACGCACACACACACCACAAACATTTATGTATCTGATCTATAAAGACCGAAGCAGTATTGCATGTACACAGATTTAAATATATATGTGTATGTATTTATATATGATCTATAGATGTTTGTGTGTATATGCAATAGTTCTGCAGTCTTTCTAAACTTGTATATATATGTGGTACTTGCTTGTTTTACAGTATTCACTTTCATTTCAGGAAGGGTATTCCAAATAAACATTATTCAAAGCAGTAAAACATTTAAAATTGCATTAAGGTAGGATCAGGTATTTTTGCAGTCATAATAGAGCAGGAAAGCAGCATGAAGTGAACAAAGGGCTGCACAGCAGGAAATTTATGCTAGTGAAGAAGCAATTCACACCTGTTAACTACTGTGAATAGAATGAGACACAACACCAGACTTTCCATCCAAACACAATGCTAGTTGCATGTGTTTTTTTTTTTTTTTTAATTTTTGGCATCTTAAACTTTTTTTTTTTTTTTGCAAAGATAAGTCATGAATTAAATGATGCAGTCTGTAGAATAACATAAAATGATGCCTAAACAAGGAGAATGTGGGAAGAAGAAATGTAGTCACAGAAGAGTGAACAAAATATACCATTAAATTCCAACAAGAAAGGAAAAGGAAAAAAAAATAACGAGCAAATTGGTCTAGGAAAAAAACAGACAAAATAAACAAATGTACAGAGCCATATATTATCTTGCCTATTATAATGGGATTTGGTAATACTGAGTTAATGGTTAGATAAGCTAGACCCACTCTTCATATAGAAAAACGTATAGCTAAAATTAAGACTCATCATGCCTATTTACTATTTAGCTAGTGAAAAAAGTCCTGGAACTCATTGAGGAAAATGTTTGTCCTAATGATAATTTTATCTGCAGTGTTGAAACAAAGCTGCCCATGAATGGATGCACAGTGAGACCGTAAGAAAGAGAACTGAAAGCTTTGAAGTCTGGACATTATTCATCCTCTGTGCCTCTTCTTACTTCCACTTGGATGTCTCATATCACTCCGTCCAGCTCCTTGCATGAGTGTTTAAAACTGAGCACAGTTATCGTTCATAGAGTTAAGAATGAAAAGTTACAAGAGCAAGGTAGAATGGAACTATATAAACAGTGAGGTGAGGCCAGGAGTTCAGGATCATATTAACCAGGTTCAGTTTTCTTTAAAACACGGTATAAGAGTCAACACTAATTTCCCTGCTATTACTTAGGAAACATTGTATGTGCAATGTATTTCCTGACTACTACCAACACAGCCCTTTGGTCAGGTAGTGTCATCATAAGAAAAGTATCTCTTGCGGGAAGGAGACGAAGATGAGAATTTTCCCTTCCTCTGACAAACCTTTTCAGTCTCTGAGGATGGCTGATTCCTCCTCTCGGTTTTCAAAACAAGCCAGGTCTACAAGAACCAACATTCTCTGTAATAGTTTTCTAGAGGATCCTTCTCTTTTTAGGACATCCATACCTACGAGGGTACTTTGCTCTTTGTAAAACACCATTTTCATCATCTTATAAACTACCTTCTCTCTTATATTTGAGAAAATCTGAACCCTCAACTAATTCAAGGTTGACATCCGCAGAGACTACTATTCTACTTAATCTAATGATTTCTTTCCGGAGTTTCCCTCTGATTGTCCTCTTCACATTTTGCCAGCATCTATTCTGTGAGCTCCTTGTTTTCCCCAGCCTGCAGGGAGACGTTGGACATTTCCACCCAGACAGGATTTCTGTCCCAAAGGAAAATGTTTTATTTTCCAAATCGAATATCTACTCTTGCTATGAGACCTTAAATTTAACAATTTTTTTTTTAAAGATTTTATTTATTTATTTGACAGAGAGAAATCACAAGTAGATGGAGAGGCAGGCAGAGAGAGAGAGAGAGGGAAGCAGGCTCCCTGCTGAGCAGAGAGCCCGATGCGGGACTTGATCCCAGTACCCTGAGATCATGACCTGAGCTGAAGGCAGCGACTTTACCCACTGAGCCACCCAGGCGCCCAAATTTAACAATTTTTGATATGCCTTAGTACTATGACAGGAAAACATATGCCTTAGTACTATGAAAGAAAACAAGGCACTGTGAAGATAAAACTTACGACCAATTTGTGTTTTCAACTTTATTTTTTTTTAAATTTTTTCCAATTTTTATTAAATTCTGGTTAGTTAACATATAGTTCCAGGAATAGAATTTAGTGATTCATCATTTACATATAATACCCAGCGCTCAACACAATTACCCTCCTTAATATTCATTCCCCATTTAGCCCATCTCCCATCCCCTGGCAGCCCTCAGTTTGTTCTCTATAGTTCAGAGTCTGTAATGCTTTGCTTCCCTATCTCTTTTTCTTTTTTTTTTCACCTTCTCCTGTGCTCATCTGTTTTGTTTCTTAAATTCCACATATGGGTGAAATCATATGGTATTTGTCTTTATTTGACTGATTTATTTCACTTAGTATAATATGATTTAGCTTTATCCACACATTGCAAATGGCAAGATTTGATTCTTTTTTTTTTTTTTTAAGATTTTATTTATTTATTTGACAGACAGAGATCACAAGTAGGCAGAGAGGCAGGCAGAGAGAGAATTAGGGGGGAAGCAGTTTCCCTGCTGAGCAGAGAGCTCAATGTGGAGCTCTATCCCAGGACTCTGGGATCATGACCAGAGCTGAAGGCAGAGGCTTTAACCCACTGAGCCACCCAGGTGTCCCAAGATTTCATTCTTTTTAATGGCCGAGTAATATGCTTTGTGTGTGTGTGTGTATGTTTGTGTTCTTTGTCCATTCATCAGTTGATGGACACTTGGGCTCTTCCCATAGTTTGGCTATTGTTGATAATGCTGCTATTAACATCAGGATGCATGTGCCTCTTTGAACCCATATTTCTGTACCCTCTGAGTAAATACCTAGTAGTGCAATTACCAGGTCCTAGGATAGTTTTATTTTTAACTTTTTGAGAAAACCCCATACTGCTTTGCAGAGTGGCTGCAACAGTTGCATTTCCACTAACAGTACAAGAGGGTTCCCCTTTTTCCAGATCCTTGCCAGTATCTGTTGTTTCCCGTGTTGTTAGTTTTAGCCATTCTGACTGATGTGAGGTGGAATCTCATCATGGTTTTTATTTGTAGTTCCTTGATGATAAGTGATATTGAGCGTTTTTTCATGTGTCTGTTGGTCATCTGGATGTCCTCTTTGGAAAAATGTCTATTCATGTCTTCTGCCCATTTCTTAACTGGATTATTTGTTTTTTTCAGGTATTGAGTTTGGTAAGATCTTTATAGATTTTAGAAACTAACCTTTATCAGATATGTCATTTGCAATTATGTTCTCCCATTTCATAGGCTGCCCTTTAGTTTTGTTGCTTGTTTTCCTCACTGTGTGGAAGCTTTTTATCTTGGCGAATTCCCAGTAGCTCATTTTTGTTTTTGTTTTCCTTATCCTTGGAGATGTATCCAGTAAGGGGTTGCTACAGCTCAGGTCAAAAAGGTTGATGCCTCTGTTCTCCTCTAGGATATTGATGGTTTCCTGTCTCACAGTTAGGTCTTTCATCCATTTTGAATTTATCTTTTTATGTGGTATAAGTGGTCCAGTTTCATTCTTCTGTATGTTACTGTCCAGTTTTCCCAAAACCATTTTTTGAGGACACTGCCCTTTCCATTGGATAGTCTTTCTTGCTTTATCGAAAATTAGTTGACCAAATGGTTGTGGGTCCATTTCTGGGTTTTCAGCTTTAAAGTGTTTATGTTTTTAACATCCACATGGAATTTCATTACTTCTATGATAGCCTCCATATTTCTAAATGCTCGGAATACATAATAAAGACACAGGGCAACTGAGCATGATGGTTTTCCTGGGGCTGAGGGCTCTTCCAGAATGGGATATTCAGGGTTAAAACTGAAAGACAGAGGCAAAATGAAACAAGTTATTCACCATACAAAGATATTATGTATAAAATAATAATATGTAATATATAATAATATGTGAGAGTAATAAAAAATCACTACATATTTAGTATCTGCTAAACACATAATTAGGTATTCTGCTAAATGGAACCTTTGTGGAACAGAAGGCAATTATTGCTTCCATACTGCAATTGGTCTAAATTATGAATATATAGCCTTTTAATTTTTAAGGTTAGATTATTTGATTAATGCTTTAACTTGGGGTAACTTTTTGTGGGCTCACGTGGGTGCTTAGTTAATGTTTTTCTTATGGGGCACCTGGGTGGTTCAGTGGGTTAAGCCTCTGCCTTCGGCTCAGGTCATGATCGCAGGGTCCTGGGATCAAGCCCCACATCGGGCTTTCTGCTCAGCAGGGAGCCTGCTTCCCCTTCTCTCTCTGCCTGCTGCTCTGCCTACTTCTGATCTTTCTCTGTCAAATAAATAAGATCTTTAAAAAAAACAACAACAACTAAGTTTTTCTCACAAATCATGTGTAAGATACAATTATGAGGTAAAACAGAGCTAATATTGATACTTCTTGGTATATCAAAAATTTTATCAGTGTTTAATTAATGAAACAGTGATTAATTTATAAAAGATAATCAGTGATAGCATAGTGGTAAAGAGCAGGCACTCTTGTTAGAGAGCTTGTATTTAAGTATTGACTCCACCATTCAAAATGTTTCATTTTCTTAAGATTTTTTTTTCCCTTTTTTAGTGAGGTATAATTGACAGATAAAAAATGTATATATTTAAGAGATACATCATGCTGATTTGATATATGTATACATTTTGAAATGATTACCATAACCAAGCAAATGAACATATCCATCACCTCACATATTTATTTATTTGTGTGTTTGTATGGTGAAAACACTTAAGATTTACTCTTTTAGCAAATTTCAAGTATAACATATAGTATAATTATCTATAATCATCATGCTCTACAGTAGATCTCCAGAATATATTCATCTCATAACTGAAAGTTTGTATCTTTTGACCAGTTTCTCCCCATTTCCCCCAACCCTCACCCTTGACAACTACCATTCTGTTTTCTGCTTTTTAAGAGTTCAGGTTTCAGATTCCATACATAAGTGAGATCATACAGTACTGGTTTTCTGTGTCTGGCTTATTTCACAATGTATGATATCCTTCGTTCTTCCATGTTGTCACAAATGGAGGAATTTCCCTTTTTTTCTGGATGAATAATATTCCATATTTCCAAATCTTGGTAATACTGCAATTCACATAAGAGTGCAGGTACCTCTTTGAGATACTGATTATATTTTCATTGGATGTATAACCAGAAACAGGATTGTTGGATCATATGGTAGTTTTATTTTTAATTTTTGAGGAACCTCTGTATTGTTTTGTATTATTGTTGTACCAGCTTATATTCCTACCGACAACGTACAAGCGTTCACTTCTCTGTATACCTTCTTTAGCACTTGTTATCTCCTGTCTTTTTAAAGTACAGCCATTTTTATAGGAGTGAGGTGATACCTCATTGTGGTTTTGTTTTGCATTTCCTGAATGATTATTCTGTACCTTTTCATATACCTGTCTTCTTTGGAAAAATATCTGTTCAGGTCCTTCACCTACATTTTAGTTGGGTTTTTTTTTTTTTTATTTGTTTTGTTTGCTTTTGGGTTCTGTGATCTCCTTATATATTTTGGGTATTAATCTCTTATCACATGTTTGTTTTGCAAATATTTTGGGTGCTAATGGTAATGACTTCATAGAGATTGTTCTAGTTTTAAATAAAAAGTGTCTATAAATGGATAGGAAAGAGAATAGGAAAGTGTCTGACATACAGGAAACTGATACCAATGTTAATGATTGTAATGATAGTGATGATGATGCTCACAAACATTTTTAACTGGCTGATTTTGGCTATTTCCTTAATAAGCAGTAGAAGAATGCCTCTAAACCAATAGGGAGGCAAAAAACATTGAATAAGAGATATCAACAAAATTAGGAAGAGTAAACTGTAGTTATAAAAGAAGTAATATTTAAGGGGAAAAATGGAAAACTTAGAGAAAGCTATAGAGAGTTATAGATGTTGTAACCTTTGCCCTACTACCAAATGAGCTTATGATTTTGAAGCAGCATTTCCTTCTGAAGGTGGAATTGAAAAGTGGAGCTGAAAACAGAAAATTACTTTAACTATCTTATAAAGAACCTGGATTATACACTTTCTCATCTTTATGGCCAAAATACTGTGTTTATCCTGGAATGGCAAAAAATGAAGTGCTCATCCTCTTTAGAAGATTTACAGATAGTGATCTGGAGAGGAGCTGGACCAGGGAATATATAAGAGCTAGAAGATTAAATAAGGACACCTCCACTTCTTTTAACCCCTTAGCTTGTAGAACACTTCCTGTCACAAATGTATAATAATGTATGGAAAGATAGAATAATGTGCAGAAAAGAGATATTTCTGTATATGGTAACTGATTTAGATATTAGTGCTTGGGAGGTGGGGATAAGGGTTGTCACTCAATGAAACATTCTACTCTGGAGCCAACTAGTGAATGTGCCCTAATGCTAACCAAGAAATGTTGATTCTAAGAAACTGGAAAAAAATATGTAATATTTTTTTAGAAGTTGGAAAAAATAGCTCCTATAAGAAAGACATGTGCCAAAGTAAACAAAAAGGAAAAAGAAAAATAAATTAAAATGAAGGAAGCAAGAGATAATGTCAAGGGAAGCAAACTTTAGAAAGAAAAGTGATCAAGATACTGAGAGAAGATTCATTTCTGAGTAAAATATAGAAAAGTGTGGGAGAACATTGTTCCCACTCTATAAACAAATAGAAAAGTCAAGTAATTCAAACATCATATATTTTTTCAAGCCCATCTGAGAGCTGAGGTTGGTTGCAAGACAACGAACTTCAATAAATTTCAAGGAGGGACCAACCACTCAGAAAGAGATGGGACATATTTCACTTTTGTCAGATTATGAGGGAAAATAGTGATTTCCATTAAAAGGGGGTAAAGAGAAGTCAGCTACAATTTTGGCAATTTTCTAATGACTGGGGACCAATGTGACAGATAAATGGGGAACCTCAAATACAAGGGGTATTGCACTAACTTGCAAACTTTTGTCCCAGGCTATGGGCTCACAAGAAAGATCAGGAGCTAGGCAGGAGAGAAAATTGCACGGAGGTGAGGGCTTTTAGGAAGTAGTCTCTTGTTGGTGGGTCAAAGCATAAAGGGCATTTCCCTAGACCTTTCCCTCCTAAGAAGCAAGAACCTTAAGTCCTTGGGGTAGTGGAGGAATTCTTCCCACCTGAAGGCAGGCTCAGGCAAAAATCTACTGCTTCTGGAGGAAGAGAAGGAGGAGGAAGAAGAGGCAACAAATGGTCTCTACCACGGGGAAGGGATAGAAAACCTCTTGTCCAAGGATGCTGCCAAGGGAGAAAGAAGAAAATTGCAACTGTGGGTAAAGGAGAGCTTGGGCAGAGTTTGGCCCCCAAGGTGAAGGGAACAGGTTGCTGGTAAAACCAAAGCTTTGTTAGCCAGACTCACTGGGTTTAATGATGACCATAATTGGGAGATAAAAAGGCCCCCAGTTCTTCTGACCTAGCACCAAGTTACAAGAAGAGCAATGCTAAACAAAGGGCAGGAGCTGGGGAGAGACCTCTTAAACTTGGGGAGACTGTTAAACTGTGATCAGTTGCCCTCTTCCTGAGCTTTAGAGACTACAGAAACTCAATGAACTCATTTGTTCCCTTTCCTCAGCAATCTCTGCTTGTACTACCTGCTGTTGAATATTTGAAAACATTTTTCCTTACATTTGTTAAATTATTGTTCATGGTGAGGGGTAAATACATCTGAATACTTTCATTATGGCTATAAATGGAAATCGCGTTAATGTTGCTTTTCTGTGTAATTACGTTTGGGGAGGTACACAATTTGGTACCAAGCTGCAAATATAGGTCAATATGTTATTAAAAAGAACTGGAGCCAGAGGATCCTAAAAGAAGAGCAAGAAATCATTTGGAAGTGTAGGGCTTTTCATGGGATTAGGAATTTAAGGAACTTCTAACTGATCTCAAGGGCAGGATTAAATTCATCTTGGATTAAGTAGCTAGCTACCTATCACCTGTTTGTCCATCTGTCTGTCTCTCTGCTTGTCTATCCATCCATCTATCCATATACCTATCTACTCAAACATTTATCTTTTCATCTTTATACATGTATATAGCATCGTACAAAGTGACAGCATATTATAAATGCTCTAGAAATGAAGATATTATTATCATTACACAGATAACTAGGGAGAAGTTCAAATAACAAAAATAACAAGACTATTAAAAAAATTGAAGTAATGTAAAAGCATGTTTAAGTTGACTTACGTAATAGGTAGTACATGAAAATTTGGACTCTAAATACATGGAACAAGTTAAGTAATTCCACTGTTAATTTTCATTTTTTTCCCACACATGCCAAATAAAAGTATAACATCTGGCTAAAATAAAATGACTGTGAATTTTCCTTTCTCTCTCTCTCTCTCTCTCTCTCACTCTGGCATATTGACAGTCAAATTTGAATTGTTAGACTGCTATTTAAGAATCTAATCCAGGAGCAGGCACCTGTTTAATATGTAATTTGTTTAATCTACTAAGAGTAACTGCAGATCATATTTCTAGCACAGTTCTAAAGGCAACCAAGGTGATGCGAACCAAATCCAGGGCCAGTTTTATGGACTTGTGACCTGTATATAGTCACCTCTAGCGCCATACCAGGTTTAATGACCTCCTGTTGCCATCTTGACATTCTTAATAATTTTTGAACAAGGAGCTTCACATTTTCATTTTGTATGGTGCCCCCAAATTATGTAACCCATCCTTACTGAATCTTAGAGAAATTCCATTTGTGAAGGCACAAGATGCTGCATTCAGTAAGGCAAGAAATCATTGCTACCTACTCTAGAAATGGGAAATGTTTTTTAGATAGTATGTCATTTTGCTTCAATGGTTGGAACACTGGTTCTCATGACTAATTAGTTGTCCAAAATGATCGATTAAGAAATATTCTGACTGAACTCAGATTCAGTATTTCCCAGGGATGGTCATGCTAAAATCTGACAGTAAACTTGTGGAACTTCACCAGAATATAACTGCCTGTACTCCAAAACAGATGTTGTTAATTTATATTTTAAAACCAGGCTTTTCCATTTGCACAGACTTAAAAAATGTTAATTGCACAATTTATGTGGAAAGTTTTATTGCCACTGTCCATTAGATGCGGGGATGTTGACAGTACACAAGAATCAATCTGGGGCTTGTTACAGGATGAATACAAACAGAGACTAAATGTAATTTAATCACACCATGAAGATTCTCCACTAAAGCTAAAGAAGATAGATGGCTAAGTATAAATATCTGGAATGGTAGCCAATTGAGATGAATGGAACACTCTTTTTTCTCTAGCAGCAGAAATTAAATTCTATTTTGTGTGTACACATTCTTTTAAAGTAACTTTTTTTCTTTTTCTCATTCTCTTTGTTTCATGATTTTCAATTTTCTTCACTGACATAGATCTCTTTTCTTCTATTTCAAGACCAATTTACTTTTAAATAGAGTTTCAGAAGAGTAATTAAGTACATTTCTTAATTGAAGATGATTTTTCTAGGGATCTATGCCCAAATCTCCTATTTATGTTTTTCTCTGATGGAAAGGTGACAGAGATGTTTACATGCAATTTCCTGATTATCTTTGCATATTTAACAGTATTATTTATTTAATCATTACAAGGACCCAATCCTAAACAATTTTTATGTACGATTCTGCTAGATACTTTTGTTGCTTAGGAAGCTGAATACTGCACTTTGTTATACCACCACTCTGCTTATTTAAACACGTGTCTGGGGGCGCCTTGGTGGCTCATCTGGTCAAGCTTCTGCCTTAGGCTCAGTCATGATCTCAGGGTCCTGGGATCAAGTTCTGCATTGGGCTCTCTGCTCAGTGCTCTGAGGCTCCCCCTCTCCCTCTGCGGCTTTCCCTGCTTGTGCTCTCTTGCTCTCTCAAATAAATGAATAAAACCTTTAAAAAAATAAACACACCTCTGAAGATATACCAGATCCTTTTTTTCTGGCATCAACTGATAATTTGCATATTTTGTTTAATAGCTGATTATCTACCGAGTGCTCAGTCTATCCCTGTATAGATTATACATATGTGGTTCATTATGATGTAGGTATTATCCACAGTTTAGAAATGAATAAAATAATCCTTGTGTAGATGGCCTTACAGCTCTATACAGGAAAACTTTAAGCAACTGTTTAACTTTGCAGAGTTAGCAGTAGCAAAATAAAGAATAGAACTTGGGTCTGCCTGACTTCAAGTCCTGCCTTTCCTACTCTATTAGGAAAGAAGTAGATATTGTTGGTCCACAGTGAGTTAATTGGAAGGCTATTGAATTGAAGCCTCAAAATTGATCAGGTATGATATGGATCACTAGAATTGAAAGAGAGTCATGGGTATGCATCATAAACCATTCATGGAGACAAAGTACTTCTTAAAGTAATATCTCTTTTTATGAAACTTTATAGTTGGATATGTGGGGTACATAAGAAATGTTTATTGATAAATATATTATCTATCTATCTATGTATCAATCATGTAGGTATAAATTTTGTAGATTTATATCCTCAGATTAATGATATTGTTAAAACAATGTAGCACAGTCTGATCTTCTTTGATAGCTGTAATTAGCTAATTTGGGTATTTCTCAATACTGATTTATACCCTCAATACCCAACAATTCTAAGAATGCTTGATAAAATCTGAAGTCATACTGTAACACAGTGGTTAAAATACCATCCTTTTGGATTGGATCCTCTAGATTCAAATTCTTTCAATCATTTCCAAGTTACTTGAGCAAATAACTACATCTCTCTAAGGCTAGATTTCCTTACATGAAAAATGGGTTTTCTAATGGTAACTACCTCTTCGAGTTTTTGTAACAACAAAAGTGATCTAATGCATGTAAAAAACATTCTCTTAGACATAGGATATAGTCAATATATGGTAGATAGTATAATCAAAACAAGTTTTAAATTCTAAAATTTCTTGTCATATTCTATAAAGTTTCAGACAATTTAATCAAAAAGGAGTTAAGATATTCCAATTACTCAATGGTTCTAAATTACCTGAAACAGTCATAATAAATATTGTTGAACCATAAAAGTACATATATAAAAATTAAGTGGAGTGGTCGAATGTCTAGATATTCTTTATAGTTAAATCATTCAGCTTAAATAAGAGTAGTCTGTGAAAGTAAGAGAATAAGGAAGATGAAAGTATCTTTTCTGTAGCAGTTAAAAACCTGATGATATGTAGGTCTCATAGGACTAATGTAATTTATGTGCATTTTTCTGTGTGTTCTCTTCTCTGCCAAGGACATTCTCAAATTTCCATGTATTGGTGTGGAAGTGAAACTTCTGTATCAGTAAAGCATAGCCATTCTTTTTTTTTTTTTTTTAGATATTATTTCTTTCTCTATTTATTTGAGAGAGAGCACAAGTTTGGAGGAGGCAGAGGCAGAGGGACAGACAGACTCCCCACTGAGCAGGGAGCCTGACCTGGGTCTCAGTCCCAGGACTCTGGGATTAGGACCTGAACAGAAGGCAAACACTCAGCCTCAACCAACTGAGCTACCCAAGCACCCCTAACATAGACAGTCTTAAGTTATATGACTTATTTACATGATATTCTGAAATTCTTCTGCAAAACTACTAAGATATAGCATTTTAATAGAGTCCCTACTTGGTTCTTTGATCATTTTAAAGTCTCTAACAATTCTTTAATATCAGCTTCTTTAAAAAAAAAAAAAGAAAGAAAGAAAAAAAGATTTTTTAAGAAAAAATGAATTATTCATAGAATAATTGTTTTTTTTAGTTTAATTACTTGTAATACTGAAAATGTATTATAATGTGTAATTATATTTTTCCAACATAATTACTAAGTATAATGACAATGTATAATTCTTTATGAGACTACATGAAGAAAATTGCATTGCTCATGCATAATATTATAATAGTTAAACTTTGTTATTCCAAAGAATTATTACAATTTGTTGTTTTAAATAGATCATCTGATCATTTCACAGACCAAAAAAAATAAAATAAAATGCTTTTCTGTTCAGGGTGAGTGAGGTAGCACTTTGAAAAGGAAAACCTTTAGAAATTCCAATATCATAATGTACTTCAAACTCGTGTTTTATTGATACTCTAATATAATTTATACCCAGTAAAATTTCGTTTGCATTGAAAGACATGATACAAAATGTTTTGGTGAAGTAAAACTTTCCTGTACAAATCAACTATGCTAAATGAAAATAAAATAACATATCAAATTATATTCTTCCAGGACCAAACTACATATCAGTGTTAGGTAAGGACTTTGAGGAAACAGTATCTCTTATTTTGGGTCATTGAATCTTCTTCACTAAGTAATTGTTCTAGTGAATTCAAGTATACCAAATTAAGTATCACTCCCCAGTCCTATCTTAAGGGTAGTTAACAAAGTAGGAAATCTGAGTCATTCTAATATAGGTGAGGTTTGTAATTAAGAAACAGTTATTCCCCCTCTAAAATTCAAAAGACCATTATATCAATAATTCTTTTGAACTATTCTAAATTCAAATTTTCTATATAGCATTTTAAAAATAAAGAAAGAAATCTTTTGGCAAGCTATGTTCCAGTTATATTTATTCAACAGCAAGGCTTTCATATTTATGGTTCAACTATGTCTAACGATAAATTATCTTAAACTGTTTCATCTCACTTTTTTCTACATAATAAAAGCACAAATTCAAATTTACCTCAGAAAAATAATTGTGGTTAAATAAACATCTTAATAATGCCAATTCTTTTACACGTGTGTGCCAAAGAACTACAAAATTCTGGTCAGGGACATTGTCCACATTTATATCAAAGATGCAGTTGTTGTTGTTTTTTCTCTTTTTCTTTTTTTCTTTTTCCAAAAAAGAAAAACGTGTCTCATTTCAGAGGTATTAAAAGTATACAGTTAGTAGTAGGTCTGTGTAAATGGCTTGGAAGGAATCTAAATCACCTCATGCATGAAAAGCACAGAACACAGAAATAATGTAAGAACATCTGTTTTCTCTTCTTTTAGGCAGATGTATCCCCGGATTTATCCGAATGCCAAGCTTGAACATTTGGGGCAAATGGCATAGTTTTATTTGGAGCCTTTGATTTGGGGATTAGTTCATTTTGTTAGGGCATGGTGACAAAATATCTCATACATGATGGATTTTGGTTTATGAAGCACGCAATAACAGTAACCTGAAACTTCTCTTCAAACTTTGGCTTTTCCTTGTGATTTTGACTTATTTGAAATAATATACAAATACTGTTGCAAAACTGAAAGAGAAGCTCCGTGAGGGACTGTTTAGAGATTGCACCACAGAATTCAATAATGGGCATAAAGATGATTCATAAAAGTGGTTACATCTTCATATAAAAATCAAAAGCTGCTATTAGACCAAAGTATTTTCATAAATAAATGAATAAAATAACTGTTTCTAAATTTGAGGTGAAATTAATGTCACTTACTGAAAAAAAATGCTATGATTACACTGATTAACACAGAAAAGAAGAAATAAAACTGACATGATCATTTATTCTGTGGAGAAGACAGATTTACAGAGAGATTTTTGTTATATAAGGAAATTAACATTTAATCAGGTCTATATCTCAAGAATATTTGTTTTTCTTTTTAACACGGTCATTTGAAAATTTAAGCCTAAATATAACATCACAGAACATTGTACTTTGATAAAGCTGTAGCTAACATGTATAGATAACAAGTTAATCTGCATTAAATATGTATCTATAAACCTAAATTACCCAGTTCCATTGGCTACCCCGATGAAAATAATTGAGTAAATACAAAGTTAAGATTTTGTTTAGCCTCTGTAAGATTTGATTAAGTGTCATACTAGACATTTAAGAAGAGTGCCAGTGAAAGAACTCCCTGGAAGTCTGCCTGGTGACAGATTAGAAGGGATCAAGGTTAATGGAGTAGTTGGAAATGATACTTATATATGATGCAGGTTATATAAGAGGTGTTATATAAGAGAAAGATTATATTAAGAAGTAGGTGGGGAAAAGGGCCTCACATAAACACCAGAGTCTAAAATTTCTATGTAAGAGGCAGGGAATAGCGTATCTAATAATATACCTATAGAATTAAAGAGACTATTTCCTCTTGGTACATTGGGATATCATTAGTGTTTTCCAGAGTAGGAATATAAAGCTAAGTATTTGGGAATTAATAGGATTTGCTTTAAAAATCATGTTTCAGATGTCTGGGGTGGCTCAGTAGGTTCAGCATCTGCATTAGACCCTGGTCCTGATCCCAGGGTCCTGGAATTAAGCCCCACCCTCCCTTCTCAACAGGGGAGTCTGTTTGTCCCTCTCCTCCATCCCTCCTCCAGCTTGTGCTTACACTCTCTCAAATAAATAAAAACTATTTAAAAATCATGTTTCAGAATAATTTTCATTTTAAAAATTTGATTTCACTTTGCCTCTACCTACAGAATTACTTCTGACGCTTCCTTATATACCCTCTGTCACTTCCTATGTTATAATGTTGTGGGGGATTTTTCACTGGGCTATAGGAAATCTAACATATTTGGAGAATGTGCTAATAATAGTTTACCTGAATATCCATTAAGCTTATAAAGATATTTTAATTAAAATACAATTGATAAAAAATGTGATGTATTATTTGAGCAGAACCATGAATTACAGGTACTGAAGAATTAAGACTATAACAAAAATTTGCAATAAAATTATATTTGCAATAAGTACTGCAGTAGGTATTTTGAAATTGCTCTTCTCTGTTAACTCCACAGCATATGGATTAAAGTTTGAAAGCAAGTGACATTTTAGAACTGTCTTAATGAATTTTTTATCCAAATGACATTGGTGAGCCTTGAGGAATATGTGACTCTATTATAATTAAAGTTAAGTAAGAGTAAGAAAAATGACTATCGAAAATGATAAAATTATGTGTTCCTGTGTCTTCAGAATATTTTGCTCCTTTCAGAAACTATATTCTATTCCTGCAGATGATTCAATATGATTTTTACTAGCAACAAATTTTTACTGGAAAATATGTACTAGCATGTTCTTGAGTAATGGACTTATAGTTGCTTGGAAAGTATGCTTTAATCATTTCATATCCCAAACTGAATTTCACTATGGACAACTAATAGTTTTTTACTATTAAGAGGCAAAAACCTTTAAAATAGCATTAAGAAGAAACTCTCTCATTATTTACAGTAATGTTCCTATTATTTTCAAATTATAATTTGGTACACACACATAATACATATACATACTATTTGAAAGGGATACCCACAAAGGAATTTGATTAAATTACATATGGCTATTCTTAGTGAACAGAATAACATCAAAGATGGATAGTAGATTGAAGTTTCTTAAAATTCAAATTGATTAATGGTGGCCTTTTAAAAATGAGAGTATCTAAACCAGGTACCTCTATTTCTGACTATGACTTGGATAGCTGAGAGATTATTTTTCACTTCAAATATGGAAGTTAAGGCTTTAAAAAAACTAATGAAAACAAAAGCTTAACGCAGTTCTAGAATATGGACAAAATTATCTTAATGATTTTTTCTTTTTCTTTTTGGGTTTAACTACAATTGAATCACCTCATCGTTGCTTTTGAGTTTTCCTTTATTTCTGGGCAGAACCATCTTATACATTACAATAAATCTTGCCGTAGAAAGATGGTGTTGTACACCTACATGCTCGCAGAGTAGAGTCCCTCTGAAACACTAGAGCAGTACTTACTCAAATGCTTTCCTGGTCCTCTTGTTCCTAAAAATCTGTCAAAAGTGCCACACCTTGGCCCAATTCTTGACCTAAGCCCTCAGAGCAGAGTAAAAGTCCTCAAAAGTGAATTAGGCCAGAACCTGGATGAAATTTTCTTCTAGCAGGGGGTGCTTGAAGAAGGATTTAACTCCTATTAAATTGGAGCTTCTTTACTCAGTTTGCTTCCTGTCTTCTGACTGGTTCTTGTCAAGCCTGCTAGTCAACCAAAACACAAGGAAGGTAGCCCAACTAGCTACATTCTAGAATGGAAGTTATATAAATGTTGTGGCCTTTGTAATGACAGTGATGCATCTTTGTGAACCTCGCAGAAATGAATGGATTATATTTTTCCAGAAAGAGAAGACAAGACCATTATAACACAGTATCATGTGTATTTGCTGCACAGGGAACAACTACAGGAAGAAGAAAAACTGTATTTGCATGTTGACCTGTCTAGGTTTTTGATGCAAGAGTAGCTTTTATAAATGGGAAACATGAAATGATGTTCCTATTTTTCATTCATTTAACTCCATATGTAGGAAGAAAATAAAAGAAGTTCTGTGATCATTCATATCCTCTTAATACCTTTAAGAGCCTGTAATTAACACTATTCTTGTTCAGAAAGAAGTCAGGGATGTTACTGTTCATTTCTGTCTAAGAGCTTTAAATTAAAATACACTAAGTATTCCATTAAGTGGAATAATGCTGGAAAATTAATAAGTGTGATGGAGCAAACATTTATTTTGAGAGTTTCTGGACTTTTTAATGTCACTGACTACTGAGGTTGTTCCCTTCACTTGTTCAGTCAGTCTCCGCATCTCTCTGTACCATTTATTGTTAACAGAGTTCCTCATATGGCTGTTATGTTGTCGAAGTCAGCACAAGCAGAGAGGGACACTTAACGTTAGTGGGGGAGGCAATGGTAAAATATAGATGAAATAAAGCCTTTTGGGCTAGAGCTGTGTGAAATATATTGGAGAACAATTTCTTAAGAAAGAGTTGAAAAGAAAAAGGTGTGGCTGTGATACATACAAAGGGGTGTTGGTCTGAAGTGCACCCTCTACACCATGGGCTGTCGAAATAACAAAGAGAAATTTTATTATTTCTCATATTGTTAAATTGTATCTCAACAAAACACCACTCTGAGGTTGCATTATAGCTTAATTTTTTTAAAAAATTATTTATTTATTTGAGAGAGAGAGAATGAGAGAGAGGGAGCACAAGAAGGGGGAGGATCAGAGGGAGAAGCAGATTCCCTGCCAAGCAGGGAGCCTGATGCAGGACTCAATCGGGCGACTCCAGGATCATGACCTGAGCTGAAGGCAGTCACCCAACCAACTGAGCAACCCGGGCGCCCTGAAATGTAGCTTTAAAACGTTTAAATAGTCCTTAGGTAAGTAAAATACATATTAACATACACACTTATACCTTCTGTTTTGCAAAATCCCATTCAACAGTAGTAAATCTTTAAAATGATATTAACCTACTAGGATGAGGTAAATGGAAGAGGAGAAATAGACAACACAGAACACAGCATGCTGGGGGAGGAAAAGATTTTGGGAACCAATTTACGGAGGATTATGGTAAACTGGCTTATGTTACATTCTCTATTAATTATTAAGGTATTTCTTAGCACCCAACTGGGTCCAAAGAAAATTTTCAGAGTGAGAAAAGTAAGTTAAATTACGTTTTAAAATCAGACAACAACAAAAAAGTAACAGTGTAATGGTGAGCTCAGAAGTGATGTACATTTTTAAAAAAATAAGCATAAAAAGTGCTGCCATAGAGTTTTGTACACTGAGTATACTAAAATACATTTTCGGAATTCCAATGTTGCTAAGGTCAGGACAACTTGCTTAGAGAAACAAAATGAATATTAAAAAAAAAAAAAGAAAACATAAACAGAAAAATCTTTTCCAGATAGGGATGGCTCTTTTTTTTTTTCTTACTGTAATATATATTGTAGCAAATTTTCTAATGATGATTTTTTAAACCCACTAATATAATCTATTTTCTGAACACCTGCCTTACCTTATAGACATGGAGATTCTTTACCTTTTTACTGTGAAGAACACAAATAAAGAGCAATTCTGTTTATTTTACATATATCTGTGAATAGTGCTGTTAAATTTTCTAGTTCTTGGTCATTTTATATTACCATGTAAGAAAAAAAAATTGTGACAATTAGAGGCATCAGTAGATTTTAAATTGCTTAACAATATTTTAATTCCTTTTTTTTTTTTTTTTACAATGCAGAGTGTAGGTATGACTAGATCAAACAACTAGTTATAAGAGTTATAAGAGGCTTTAACTCTTATTAAAGTCTCCTAAAAAATCATGTAGGAGATTTAAACAAAAAGTTAAAATGCTTACAGGATCTTGAGAGAAAGTAAGTGGCTATCTTTTAAAAGATTATTTACTACAATGGTAATTTCATTTTAAAGGAGTTATTACTTGTGTAAAGAAAATTAAATTCCCACACTGTTCAAATGATTAAGAAAACGAGAAAAAAGAATGTTTAAAATCATCCAAGCTCTCACATTCTAGAAGTAAGCACCATTGAAAGCAAAGACTAGGTCCTAACCAGCTCTATGTATTTATTCACACAAAACAGACTTGAGGTCATACTTAAAATGCTATCCTAATAAATATTTTTACTTTAATTTAACAGGACAAATTGAGACTTACTTTTTAATATTTCCAAATGACACTCATTCTTAAATTATACATCTAAGTTTAAGAAGTATTATTAAGAAAAACACACACACACACAAATTTGAAACGTTATACTCTTAAACCTTTTAAGAATACCGTTGGGTGTGTATTTGCCTCTTCTTTTGCCCTTACATCTTTTTTTTTTTTTTTAAAGATTTTATTTATTTATTTGACAGAGAGAAATCACAAGTAGATGGAGAGGCAGGTAGAGAGAGAGGAAGGGAAGCAGGCTCCCTGCTGAGCAGAGAGCCCGATGCGGGACTTGATCCCAGGACGCTGAGATCATGACCTGAGCCGAAGGCAGCGGCTTAACCCACTGAGCCACCCAGGCGCCCCAGCCCCTACATCTTTTATATTCAAAAAGTTCATTTTTGCTTTTATTGTTCTCAGTTTTTTTTTTATTTCCTTTGGCCTCTCTACCAAATCTCTAAAATGTTTTCAAGAATATTTATTCTATTCTGTAAATCACTTCTCTAATATGTTTCCAGACCTGGTTTATTTACTTAACAAAATAAACATTTCTGTAATGTAGTGCTACTTTTATTTGTATTTATACTTCTTTCCTGAGGTTAGCCTCACTTTGAGTCTCCTTTATGCCTAGTTCTTGAGACATGTATCTCTTTTTCCTGCTTTTTAGAAAACAAGACTGTTGCCTGCAATTTTCTTGGTCATATAGAGAATTATTTATCTGAGATCTAGGATAGAGGTTTGACCAGGCTTTCTAATTCCTATCTGTTGTCTTTCCGTCTCCCTAAGTTTTCATTTGCCTCGATATATGTATATTCTAGCTGTCACCTTGTGATAGCTGACAACCTCTGTTCCTCTTGGTCATTTAACTTCCATTCAGGATCTGGGAGTCACTGTATTCCTTCCTTCTACCCCTTTGGCAGTGTCCCAGAGCACAGAGGCTATATCATAGAATGAGGCAATGTACCTGAGATCCGGAGAAGTACTTGCAGACCTTTGAAAGTCTCCTTCACTCAATACAAGTTTCACAGATTTAAAAGATCTGTTTTATAATTTTCTGTATCTATTTTTATTAAAATTAAGGATTTTCCCCTCTTCCTTCCTTCCTTCCTTCCTTCCTTTCTTTCTCTCTTTCTTGAAGATCAAGAGTGGATTAAAAAAACCTGTACTAGAAGATTCCCCAGCAACTTATTCAGAATGATACAGACATTTAAAATCAAGCATGTAGAAATCACACACTATATTAAAACAATCCTTTCTATGAATAATCTTAACAGGAATATAAATAGTCAGTGCATAATGCAAAAAGCTTATTCCTCTTATTATTCTTCTAGCCAATAATTTCCTTCTTTTATTAGGTAAATACTAGCTAAGCATTTCTATTGGCCACATACTAAACTAGCTGCTATGTAAGTCACCAAAAATGAACAAGGCAGAGGCCCTGAACTCTAGGGGTTTAAAATGTCATTGTAGTGAAATTATTGGTATGCATATGTATATAGCTAGAAATTCTATAGCTTTGGCCTAAGAAGAAGGAAAGAATTTTTTTCACAAATGGTTTTGCTTACAGCTTTAGCTTAAGGAAAAGAGAAAATTTATATTCACAAAATGTGTTGCTAGTGACACAGATAGAAAACAGAGTAAATCAGAAGAGAATGGTAACTTCAATCTTAAAGTAAAGGCATAATGATAAGATATTTATATGTACTAGAAATATGCTCAGTGTATTAATAACCAGTACATGCTGGGAAGGTGTCATGTATGAAATTAGACAAAAAGAACCACAGTAAGGTGCATACACAAAAATATGAGATTGACACATGATTGACAGGTATACAGAAACTTGGGGGGTTCCCAGGACAATTACATGGAAGCTAAGTAAAATTAACACTTTTTGGTGACTGGAAGAAAAAGACATGTGTCACAGTATGGGCAATAAAAAAAACAAATACCATATGATTTCATTCATATGTGGTATCTAAAAAACAAACAAATGAATTAACAAACAAAAAGCAGAATCAGACCCATAGATATAGAGAACAAAGTGATGGTTGCCAGAGGGGGATAGTGTAGGAAAATGGGCAAAACGGGTGAAGGGGAGTGGGAGAAATAGGCTTCCAGTTATGGAATCAGTAAGTCAAGGGAATAAAGGCAAAAGCATAGGGGATACAGTCAATGATACTGTAATAATGTTGTCTGGTGACATGTGGTAGGTACACTTGAGGTGAGCATAGACAACATATAGAGAAGTTGAATCACTATGTTGTACACCTGAAGCTGATGTAACACTGTGTGTCAACTACACTCAAATCTAAAAAGATTTAAAATAAAATAAAACATGTGTAACCCATTAAAACCAGGCTCTTATAGGGGAAAAAAAAAAGAAACAGAAACCTCTTGAAAAAAACCTTAAATAAAAGAAAATAATTTAATTTATAAACTATTGCAACATTTCCTAAAACCCTCCCTCTCACTCTCTCTCAGAGATCTCTAAGATGTCCTTCTTACTCTCTCTTGACTCCCCAAGGCATCCTAAGGATTTCCATGCCCTCTGGGTTTTCTCTCTTACTCCTTATTCATTGCTCTCATATACTATTTTTTCTGCTGTGGCTGGCTCTCTGCAGTGAAAGTGGAACTTTTTATACCACTAATTCTTGTATGCTCTTTAGCTCATTACCTTTTTCAGCAAAATAAAGTTCAGGACAGATTCCATCATTAAAGACATTTAGCAGCTGAGAGACAAAAGTATTTCAACAGTGTTGGTCCTGTTTCTTAAGTAAGCATCATTTCTGAAACTAGTTCAATGAAACCCAAGTTTTGGATGATGCTTTTTTATTTTGACCAAAACTTTAATATGTGCACATTCTGAATAATCTGATGACCAGATATTATGGGGACACCTGGGTGACACAGTTGGTTGAGCAAGGGACTCTTGATTTTTTTGTGAGATGGAGTTCCACATCTGGCTCTGCACTCCATGAGGAGTCAGCTTGAGATTCTATCTCCCTCTCTCTCTGACCCTCCTGCTCCTGTTCTCTCTCTCTCTCCAAAAAATAAAAAATATATATAGATAGATAGATATACATATATATACACACATATGTGTGTGTGTGTGTGCACATATCACTCTGTGAATTGATCCTATATTTGCATTTGTGTTGATTGTTCATGGTTAATTTTCATACCATGATGAGAAAAGAAGGAACGCAATCTTAAAGTATAATGCCTCTCACTTTCCATACAGAAGTTAAATGATGCCACAGCAGAGCCTTTAGATTATTCAAGACTAAGAAATATTGGTGTGGCCAGATTTCACTACTCATGAGTTTTTTTAGAAGTTAATAGTGATTAGATGTTGATTTTAATTTTGAATATATATATTTTTAAAGATTTTCACTTATTCATTTGATAAAGATCACAGTAGGTAGAGAGAGAGGAGGAAGCAGGCTTCCTACTGAGCAGAGAGCCCGATGCGGGACTTGATCCCAGGACTCTGGGGTCATGACCTGAGCCAAAGGCAGAGGCTTTAACCCACTGAGTCACCCAGGCACACCTTAATTTTGAATATTAAAAATGGCTAGAGCTAGTGTCAACGTTTATTTTCCTGTAAAATGGGAACATGACAAGGGGAATTGAGACAGTGTGTGTGTGCGTGTGACAAAGCCTTCCAATAATTTGTCCTTCTCACCTTTTCTATGCCCTCATTCCTGCTTAAGTGATCATTTTGTTTTAGTTAAGATTGGTTTAGTTACTATTCAATGGCTTTGCTCTTGCTCTTCCATTCCTCTTACCAACATTTTCTACTCACCTAAGGTAACCTTCTCCACTTCTCTCCACAAAAACAAAACAGATAAAAATACAAATTGTAATGATGCCTAGGTCCAATAGAGATATAATTTATGAAAATTTCTCTTCTTCCTTCATTATCATTCTGTCTCTTTGGAAGTTTTCTTTTATCTCCCCCTACGGAAGCTTTTGAATGGCATCTAATTGGGAGCCCAATCACAAATACATAAGAAACTAGAGCACGGCCTCTTAGCTTATCAAGTATTTATCCTAAAGTTCACTCACTTTAATTGATCTCACTCAAACAAGGGACTACTGACTCAGAACTGTATGCATAGTTAAGTTTATTGATTTAACAAGATTGGTTGTCTGGTTTGTTGCACCTGACAGCAGATTAGAAGCAGCGTCCCTGATAGTTTTAACACACTGAGATGTAAGAAAGAAGTAGGAGATAAGAGAGGTGGATCAACAATTAGAAATCAGTCTGTACAGTCAAATACTCTTTAATATCTTACAAGCTCTGAGGGGATCCCTCTATAGACCCTAACACCAAAATTAATGATTGATCAAGAGTTAAAATACAAGGTATTTACATTGTTAGTATCACGTACACTACATGAGTAGATCAAAATAGAGCCCCATGCAGCAATTTCTTCTTCACCATTTCTTACATCTTACCCTTCCTTAAATACTTCACAAGTCAGCTTCTTCCACTGTTGGGTGGGTCCAAATTAATAGAAAATTATTCTCCATGCTGTACAGAACCTTGCCTGTCTCTAACAAAATGATTTATTCTAGTTCTTTTTTTCTGAAACAGCTTTGAAAATATATACTTACTTTTCTAAGTAGCAGCATTTTTAACCTTTAAAACAGTTATATCTGCTCTAAGAAATATATTTCCTCAGTTGAATTCATTAGTTTTCAAAATAATCATTGCATGTGCTTTCAGTGGTTCCTATTACATCATTTCCAGATTAATTTATCATTTTAGTTACCTTTTTCTGTATAAATTCTAGTGTGTTAGGATTCTTTTTAAAAATGTAACCCAAAATAACCTCAATATTCCAGATCTTGTTTGAAATGGGAGATAAGTACCCCTTTAGTTGATAGATACAGTCATATAAATGTAAACTTATCTGAACCTACCTTGGTTCTACTCACATAATTTTATAAAATAACATCCTTTTCACTTCTCAATGCAGTTATTTTTTTAAATAGATTTTTATTTATTTATTTGACAGACAGAGATCACAAGTAGGCAGAGAGGCAGGCAGGGAGTGGGGGAGAAGCAGGCTCCTTGCTGAGCAGAGAGCCCGGTGCAGGACTCAATCCCAGAACCCTGAGATCATGACCTGAGCTGAAGGCAAAAACTTAACCCACTGAGACACCCAGGAGCCCCTCAATGCAGTTATTTTTATATATTTATATTTTAACAAGATCAGCTTTTATGACAGAAACTATATTTTACTAATTTCTGAAGAACTTGTTATATAGTAAGCACTTAAAAATATTGTTTGAGGAATGTGTGAATAAATAAGCCATCTGAGATTATGTTAGCTTATTTTACTAGTTCCCTTCAACAATTAATTTTTTTATCTTGTCTATGGCATTTTTAGTATGGTTTTCAAGTGTTTGGTAGCTAATTATGTTTCTCAGATCTTGAATTTGTGAAATTTATTTTTAAGCAAAATACAAGTCTACATTTATTCTTAATTAAAGCTTGTGAGATTTCAAAACTATTGAGGTTATATGAACGTTGATTTTTGTCATCAATTTTATAAAGAGGCTTTACCAGTTAGTATGTTTAGTAGAATACGATACTGTATTGACTTGTCAAGCAAAAGTTGAATATAAGTGTTTCCCAATGTGTGAATTGTCTTCCTAACTAGCTTGAAGGTCCATAAACATTGGGAATGAGTTCTCCATCATGTTTATCTTAATCACTCCACAAACATATGCCAGGCAAGTTGAATTAAATTCAGTGGTATGATTTGCATATTGTGTAATTTTTTTTTCAGGAAAGATTGATCACTCTACACATATCATAATCTAAGAATACAAAATGTATTTTTTCAAATAGATGGAATATTTCAAATAGAAAATGATATAAAGAATAATTACTTATCCACTAGTAAAATTGCAGGGTTAAGATTCTACTTACTGGATTGATCTATGAAGTTTCTATTTAGCTTTCTTTCTCAGACTCTGAAAAAGCCTAGTACTTGTGAGCAATTATTACTATATATTTCTTGTTAAATTGGTATAGATCTGATAGACATTTTGGTCTAATTTTGAGAATATGTCGGAGAATAAACATATTTCTATTAACTGGTAAGAAAAATTTTGTATTCCACTTTAATAAACATTTCTTACCATGTGGAAGATTGCTCTATGCTCAGCTTGATCTTACAACGATAAGGTGTAAATTGGCTATGTTTCTATTAATGCCTTCCTTCTTAACCAAATCTGCCTACTTATCTCTGGTGGAATGTTATTAATGGAATGCTCTGAGATTACAAACTAACATCTTAATACCTAACACTTAATGAAATCTTACTTTGAGAGATGGTTGTACATGTTGGTTCAGTCTTCAGACATGGAGAAAATAGACTTCAAATTGTGTTTTAAAATACTCCACAGAGAAGTTTTCCCTGAAATCAGAGGACATAAAAGGTTTCCTGGGAAACCTAAATAGGCTCCTTACTGATTTGCCCAGGTGGTGTGTTATCCAATGACCTCTCCCTAATTGGGGGAGGAGCCAAGAACAAAAAGTGAGGGAAGAGAACAGCTGGACCAGAGAAGAGAGAACTGGAAAAGACAAAGCCATTGAAAACAGAATTGGAAACCCTTGAACCAGACCATCTCTATTTTCAGGCTAATCCTCATATTCTGTAGAAGGCCTTTCTGTGCTTAACATAGGGAAAAAAAAAATTGCACCTCCATGCACAATCTTTTTTCCTCCTATACACTGTTAGAGAATAGCAGTCATAACAGCTTTTATTCTCTGATCCATCCAAAACCTCCCTTCAGTTTTTTTGATGTTGTGATCTTACAGAGTATCATTATTCTGACAAAGAAATGGCCACCCATCCACACAATCATGAATTACCTGCCATCTGCCAGAGTTCTAGGATACTAGATACCTATATCTGCATTTATAATTTGACTTTTCAAAAATAACCCACTTGGGATTCAAGGTTCATTTCACTAAACAAAGGAAAAGTATAAAAATCAAAATATATACGACAGTGATTATGTGATATACTTAATGTCTAAAACTGATACTGAGAACTTTTTATTTCAGCTTGACCAAATACAAATAGTAATCAATCAATGTAACTATGAGCTTGAATTTGTATATCAACTGTTACTGTGAAATTCTGTATTCCATAATTTAGAATTTCCCTAACATTTCATAAGCACAAGATAAAAACTGATATGTTGTAAAAATCACTATTTGCCTACAATTTTCAGCTATGTTTTGAAAAAAAATCATGACGTCTGAGTTATATCACTGTTAGTGTTTCCTACTTGATGAGATATTTTTCTATGATTTTCTTTCAACCTCAAAAAATATATACTGAACACCTATGATACATTAGACGTTGTGCTTGACAATAAAGGGGATAGAAAGATGAGTAAAATTCAGTTTCTGTCCTCACAGATCTTAAAATCAAGTATAGGGAACTTATTAACTAGTTCCAAAATGACAAAGATGCATTTCTGATTATAAATGTCATAAGCCATATAAAATTTTCCATGGGATTTCATATCAAAACAGAAAATTCTAATAAAAGAAAATATAATTAAGCCAGGTATTAGAGTTCAGGCATTATTTCAATTAGTAGAGATTAGGAATAAAGAGAGAGCACCAATTATAATCTCGTTTTACCAGACCCTCAGTTACACCTAATAAACAATAATAAGACTCGGAAGGTTGGATTGTAATCACATTTTAGCATTTAAATTCCAGGTGGAGGAGTTTGCCATTAATTTTATAGGATGTCAGCAAATATAATAAAGAACATTTTCTCAGGAAAATCCCCATTATACAGGGACCTATGGTCATACTCAGAAAAATATATAAGGATTCAATTTCAGGTTGTAGAGTATCAGGATATTCTGATTATGTTTAAGGATTATTATGTGGGATGATGTATTTGAAAATAAAGGTGGAAAGTCATGTATGCTAGTTGGAAAATAGAGGGAATAAAAAATAAAGTTTACTAAACCATATAAGACGGCAGCAGAAAGGCAGTTTTGTCAAAATATCTTCAAGTTATTGTGCAAATTAGAGATTTAAGAAAGAACCCAGAGGTTAATAATACATAGGATTAATAAGTAATAACACGAAGTTGTCTTAAGGGGACTGCATACAGAGAAGTAGGGAGAGAAGTCCAAAGTGGAAGGTGGGGATAATCGGTTTTGCCCTCACCACCTTCCACCCTCCAAAATGTAGGTGTTAGGAATTAAGGTGATAGCGAGAGAGAACACACGCCAAAACTGCAGTGTCAAAGTTGCCAGTTAAAGCAACAACCCAAAAATGAAAAAGATAAGCTTTTAATCATTTACTGCAATAGTATAAGATGCTAAACCAAAGAAAACACCATTTTCCCCCATGAAAATGCTCCCAGATGGAAGGTCAGTTAGGACATCACATGAGTGAACATCACATGAGTGATAGTCTTCTCACTGTTGAGGAAACCTAGAATAAAAGGCTCTGGAAGTTTTATGAATCCTAAGGTGGGAGCAGGTAGGAGGTGTAAATTGCTAAGTACGGAGTCAGAAGGAAAAGTGTCTTCAGGTTTTACCTCTCCTCCTCCCGATAAAAAGGCTTCCTCAGAGAAGCCTGAAGAGGACCTCTGCTAAAATCTCAGACAAACTAACTTAGGAATGAAGATGCTGGGGCTAAAAATGCAGATATGGGAAGGACACGACCAGTCAGAAAGCCTGAGTCCTTTATTGCAGTCCTTGTGAGACTGCAGCACAGCGGTGGTCTACCAGGTGTGCTGTGAGGAGGGCAGCTTTGTAACTGCCTGTGATGTGGCCTGACAAATTACAGTTGGTTTTGTTTTTAGTTATTATTTTTTTAGTATAGTCAACATACAATGTTACATTAGTTTCAAGTGTAAAACATAGTGATTCAACATCTCAGTCGTTTGTGCTATGGTCACCACAAGTTTGGTTACACCATCTATCACCATACAACACACATGTAGGTTTTCAATCAGGAGCTGGCCTTCTCAGTATGTCATGCAAAGAAGGAGAGAAATACTTTGACCAAGATACCCAAAGTGAGGGCATTTGCATAGACACTTCCACTTTTCACTTAAAAACATATGCTGTCTGTTTTTCTAATGAACCAGTTCAGTTGTCCAATGGCTTGTTTCCTTCTTTCAAGGAACACACACACATACAACCACAACCACAACCACAACCACACCACACACTACCTCACACTCTTCTTGCTCTTTTCCTTCCACTCTGATTTTGAAGTACATAGGAAAGAACCTTATGACGACCATTTATGAAGGAAACATAAGCCTATTTTTAGGATTTGATTTAGTCCAGATTTTTAGGTAAATGCTTTGTTAAAGAACTATAAAGACCCTAATTAGTTTACCAGATTCCCTCTTTAAAACAAATAATATCACCCCCAAACTTTTGTATTAAAATATCAGAGAAAAGGTTTTCCTTTCCTGAATGAAAATTTGGTAATATGATTTTTAATGGGTTGAGATACAGTGATAGTTGAAGCACATAGCAGTTCAAAGGCTATGTTAATGGTATTAAGGGGTATGTAAAAAGGAATTTGAATTGCGTTTGCTTCAGTTGAAAGGAAAAAGGCAGGACATGAAAAAATTATATCTAAGATACATGCAATAGTATTTTATATCAACTGAATATGGAGGAAGAAAAAAAAATGATGCTTACACAAAGGAGAGAAATGTTGACCCAAATAACTAGGAGAGATTATGTTATCCATGGAAGAGAAACAAAAGGAGGTGTTTATTTGGAAAAGAGACAATTTAAAATTGTATGTATTGCAATTTTAAAGTTTGTGATATTTGCAAAGTATTAATGGAATATCCAGCATGTTGCTAGAAATTTGGAAATTCAGCTGGTAATAAAGTCAGTCCTCTAGAAATACTTTGCATAAAAATTATAAGTGAAGCTATAAAGCTAGTGCAAATTACGGAACCATAATTCTTTTTTTTTTTTTTTAATGGAAGGGCACCTGGGTGCTCAAGGTTAATGTCTGCCTTTGGCTCAGGTCATGATCCTAAGCCCTATACTGGGCTCCTCTCTCAGCAGGAAACCTGAATCTCCTCTCCCTCTACTCTTCCTTGCTCATGCTCTCTCTCACTCACTCTCTCAAATAAATAATAAAATCCTTAAAAAACATGAAATTTGTGGATCAGAAGACTCAAATGAGTAAAAATCTCCTTTACCCCCAAATTAATCTAAAGATTTTATGCAATTCCTAACAAAATTTTAGCATAGGGAATGACAAGTGTATGATAAAATTTATATCATAAGGCAAAAATATAACATAGTTAACACATTTTGAAAAAGAAGAATAGATTGAGAGGAATCATTCTTCCCAATGTTAGGGTTTACTCTATATCTACAAAGACTCTATATCTAACAAAGACTATGTTGTATTAGTGGAGAGGTAGAACATAGACCAATGGAACAGAATATGTTAGAGAAATATAATTAAAACCACAATGAGATACTACTTCGTACCTATCAGAAAGATTAAACTCAAATTAAAAACAGTGTTAGCACCAAATGCTGGTGAAGATGTTGAGAAACTGGATTACACCTACCCTGATAGTGGGAACAAAAAAGGATATGCCTGTTCTGGAAAATGGCTTAGCAGCTTTTTACAAACCCACATATCTAATTACCATACAATCCAACAATCATATTTTTGGACTTTTAACCCAGGAAAGTGAAAATTTATGTTCATATAAAATTCTGTATATCAGTATTTATTGTGGTTTTATTCACAGTGACCCAAAACTAGGGGGAAAATAAATAAACCCAACTCAAAATGTTTCAGTGGGTAAATGGCAATGCAAAAAATGCTATATTCATACCATGGAATATTAATCGGCAATAAAAAAAGATAACAGTTGATATGTACAATAATGTGGATGGATCTCAAAGGAACTATTTTGAATGGGAAAAAAATCCCATGTCAAAAAGTTGCATACTTCATGATATCTAATTAATGCTCTAATAAGATTTTGAAGAGGGGAATAGGGTGGGAAGTAGCTATGGCTTTAAAAGACTCACACAAGGAATCCTTGTGGGGAAGTGATTGTGGTAGTAGTCATATGAATCTTCACATGTGATAAAATTTCATAGAATTATACATACACAAACACTCACACACATATACACAATTACATTAAAAAATAGAAGATAGGTAAAAGTGGTATAATACCACTGATATTTTTATTATATATTGATAATTTTTATTTGAATTTTATTAAACAACTGTTAATTGAAAATTTACTTATATGGTTTTGCATTATCAAATTATGTATTCAGATTCTAAATTATTTGAAAATACATTATTTAAAAATATTAAATCATATCAAAGAGAGATAAATGCAAAAGTAAGTATTTCCCATCACCACTAACAATCTTATTTCCTGAAACTATGTTTAACTATTTCTGGTTTTATTTCTCCAATAATTACCATTCCTTTTTTTAAATTTATTTTTATTTTTTTTAAAGACTTTATTTATTTATTTGACAGAGGTCACAAGTAGGCAGAGAAACAGGCAGAGAGAGAGGGAGGGAAGCAGACTCCCTGCTGAGCAGAGAGTCTGATGCAGGGCTCAATTCCAGACTTGATCCCAGGGTCCTGGGATCCTCACGTGAGCTGAAGCCAGAGGCTTTAACCCACTGAGCCACCCAGGTGCCCCTATCATCCATTTTTATTTTTATTTTTATTTTTATTTTTTTTTAATTTTTTATTTTTTATAAACATATATTTTTATCCCCAGGGGTACAGGTCTGTGAATCACCAG
>NC_081571.1:37404107-37414302 GCF_022355385.1 Mustela nigripes | reverse complement strand
GTGTCTTCAGTAGAAAAGTACAAAGGAAAGGTTCTTTTTTTTTTTTTTAAGATTTTATTTATTTATTTGACAGACAGAGATTACAAGTAGGCAGAGGGGAGTCAGAGAGAGGAGGAAGCAGGCTCCCTGCTGAGCAGAGAGCCCAATGTGGGGCTCGATCCCAGGACCTTGGGATCATGACCTGAGCTGAAAGCAGAGGCTTTAACCCACTGAGCCACCCAGGCGCCCCAAGGAAAAGTTCTTTAAAAAGAAAAATGTTGCTGGGTCATAGGGCAGTTTTATTTTCAACATTTTGAGGAACCTCCATGCTGTTTTCCAGAGTGGCTGCACCAGCTTGCATTCCCACCAACAGTGTAGGAGGGTTCCCCTTTCTCCGCATCCTCGCCAGCATCTGTCATTTCCTGACTTGTTGATTTTAGCCATTCTAACTGGTGTGAGGTGATATCTCATTGTGGTTTTGATTTGTATTTCCCTGATGCCGAGTGATATGGAGCACTTTTTCATGTGTCTGTTTGCCATCTGGATGTCTTCTTTGCAGAAATGTCTGTTCATGTCTTCTGCCCATTTCTTGATTGGATTATTTGTCCAGACTTGATCCCAGGGTCCTGGGATCCTCACGTGAGCTGAAGCCAGAGGCTTTAACCCACTGAGCCACCCAGGTGCCCCTATCATCCATTTTTAAATAATGTGTTTATGTCTTCTTTCTTATCAGTTTGTTTAAAATAAATTCCGTCTCCCTGTAAAATAAGGAATTTTGTTCACTTAAACTGCTACTTCCCCTTTTCTCCCCTCTTCCAACATGTTAATTATATCTTTATTTAAATTTATCTATTGGCCATTTCCATAATTTAAAAAAATATACTTAAGTATGTTGGGATTAAAAAAAAAATTCAATTGTGGGGCGTCTGGGTGGCTCAGTGGATTAAGCCGCTGCCTTCGGCTCAGGTCATGATCTCAGTGTCCTGGGATCGAGCCCCGCATCGGGCTCTTTGCTCAGCGGGAGCCTGCTTCTCTCTCTCTCTCTGCCTGACTCTCCGCCTACTTGTGATTTCTCTCTCTGTCAAATAAATAATAAATAAAATCTTTAAAAAAAAAAATTCAATTGTGTTTTCCCAATATTTAGCATGAGTGGAATAGAAACTGTTCAGTTCTCATATTGCCTTTCTATCCTGCAACATCCACTAGTTAAATCATTACTGTCAGCATTTATTATAAAAAAGTTCACAGAGTGACATCAGCAAGATGGAGGAATAGGAAGCCCCAGATATTCCTCATCCTATGGAGACACCTGTTCAACAATACAGGGACCAATGCCCTCTTTGAGAAATCCATAAACCATTTAAGAGTTTTCTGTACCTAGATAAGAGGGAAATCAACCTCATAAAAGTTAGTAGGAAAATTTGTGGTACTAGTTCCTCCCCATGACCAGCTTGTGATTAGTTCCCAGCATCTTCCTGGTAAGAAAAAGAGAAGATCATATTATACTCTCCAATGTTCTGACTTTCTTGGGGCTGCCCAGGACATTAGCTTCTGTTTCACCTCTGTCAGAGTGCTGACAAGGTCTGGCACATTCTAGATGTCTGCAGACTATTGAGAACAAAGAAGAGCTGAACTGTATGCTGTTGTTCAAGATGATCACGGTACAACAGATAATTAGATAGGCCTTAGGGACTCTGTCTCAGAAAAAAAAAAGGTGAAGTGAAATGAAATAAAACTAGAAAAATTGGGAAATTGACATAAATATGGAAATTAGACAACACTCTTGAACAGCCAAGGGATAATAGTAATCAAAGCAGATATTGGAAAATATCATAAGACAAATGAAAATGAAGACACAACACACCAAAATTCATGAGATTTGACAAAAGCAGTACCAAGAGTGAAGTTTTTCATAATAAATGCCCACAAAAGGTGAGAAGGGCTTTAAATAAACAGTGTAATTCTAGACATTAAGAATCTAGAAAAAGTAGAACAAATTAAACCCAATGTTAGCAGAGAAAGTAAATAATAAAGATTAGAGATGATGAAATAGAGAACAGAAAAATTATTTTAAAAATTAAAATAAGAGTTGTTTTTGGAAAAGATCAACAAAAATGACAAACCTTTAGCTAGACTCTGTAAGGAAAAAAGAAAAAGACTCAAAATCAGAAATGAAATGGAGACATTTCAACTGATACTGCAGAAAAGCAAAAGATCATGAGACTACTATGGAAAATTATATGCAAATTGGATAACCTAGAATAAACGGATAAGTTCATATAAATCGGAAATCAAAAATCTGAACAGATCTATAACAAGTAAGGAGATTGAATCAACAATCTCCTAAAAAGAAAAGTTCAAGACCAGATGGTTTCATTGGCAAATTCTACTATTATGTAAAACTTTAACATCAATTTTGCTTAATTCCTCCAAAGAACTGAAAAGAAGTGAATACTTTCAGACTCATTTTATGAAACCAGCATTGCCTTCATACTAAAGCCAGAAAGACACAACAACTTGTATCTTTGTGAAAGAAAAGAAAATAGAAGGAAAGAGGGAGAGAGAGGGAGTGAGGGAGAGAGGGAGAGAGGCAGGAAGGAAGGAAGAAAAGTTAAGAATAGAATTACCCTATAATTCAACAATTGCACTAATAGCTATTTACCCAAAGAATACAAAAATACTAATCCAAAGGAACACATGAACCCTAATGCTTATAGCAGCATTATCTACAATAGCCAAATTATGGAAACAACCTGATTGTCCATCGACAAATGAATGGATAAGGAAGATACGCTATGTACAATGAAATATTATTCAGCCAAAGAAAGAATGAAATCTTGCCATTTACAATGATGTGAATGGAGCTAGAGTGCATTATGCTAAGTGAAATAAATCAGTCAGAGAAAGACAAATGCTATATGATTTCACTCATATGTGGAATTCAAGAAACAAAACAAATGAACAAAGGGGTAAAAAGAAAGAGAAAGAGGCAAACCAAGAAGCAGACTCTTAACTATGGAGAAGAAACTCACGGTTACCAAAGGGAGGAAGGTGAAATAGTAATGGGTATTAAGGAAGCACTTGTGATGAGCACTGGGTATTGTTTTTTTTTTTTTTTTTAAAGATTTTATTTATTTACTTGAGAGAGAGACAGTGAGAGAGAGCATGAATGAGGAGAAGGTCAGAGAGAGAAGCAGACTCCCCATGGAGCTGGGAGTCCGATGCGGGACTCGATCCCGAGACTCCAGGATCATGACCTGAGCCGAAGGCAGTCGTCCAACCAACTGAGCCACCCAGGCGTCCTGAGCACTGGGTATTGTATGAAAGGGTTGAATCACTATATTTTACACCTGAAACTAATATTACACTGTATGTTAACTAACAGAAATTTGAATAAAACTTTAAAAAATTGTTTTAACAACTAAAAATAAAATAAAATAAAATGTTGATAGATTTTAAAAAATCACATGATCATCATCAATAAATACAGAAAAATATTTGACAAAATTCCAAAACCCTTTTATGATAAAACACTTAAGAAACTATGAATAGAAAGAGATGACCTCAACACCGTAGAGGTCACATATGAAAATCCCATAGCTAACATCATAGTTAATGATGAACCCTGAAAGATTTTCCTCTACGATAATGGACAAAGTGTGCATTCAGTGGATGAATGGCTAAAGAAAATGTGGTATACACATACAATGGAATGCTATTCAGCCATAAAAAAAGAATGAAATCCTATCATATGCTATTGCATGGGTGAACCTTAAGGACGTGCTATGTGAAATAATTAAGTCATGGAAGAACAAATTCCACTAATATGAGGTATCTAAACCAGTCAAACTGATAGGACTAGGAAGTAGAATGGGGTTAGCAGGGGTTAAGGTTGGGGGACAAAGGGAGGCACTATTTAATGAATTTCTGTCATTGAAATGAAAAGGCTCTAGAGATTTATTGTACAACACTGTGCTTATAGTTAACAATGCTTTACACTTTTTCTTGTTGTTGTTGAGAGTAGATCCGTGTTGTTTTTTTTCTTCAATAAAAAAGAAAATTTTCTTAGATACAGAAAAGCAAAAATAAGACAAAAAGAACATCATGTTATCACTAACCAGATTAACCAAATGTTGTTTTTATTCTTGACTTCTGGTGATTTTAAAGAAAGATATTATTATTGTTACTATATATATTAGTGTACCTAAAACTGGCCCAACTGATAGTTTTGAACAATTAAGCAATTCCATCAGCCATTTGACTTTCCAGAAGCCTATGGAAATAAGAGAGCTTATTCCATAGCACCATTTCTCACCTTCATCCCAGTCTGAAGAAAACAGCCACCTCAAAGTTTTTCAAGGATTCTCCTGTTCCTTCAACAAGGCATTAATATTTCTTTCCAGAGAAGTTCTGGCATCACAGATTCATTATAGAGGGCATGTTAAAAAAAAAAAGAAGAAAAAAAAAAGTCTAGTTAGTTTGGGGGCAGTATATAAGAAATTTAAGAGGAAATACACACTTCCCATATACTTCCTGCACCCACATGTGCATAACTTCCCCTGTTATCAACAACCTTTACCAGAGTGACATATTTGTTACAATTGAGGAACTTGCACTGACACATCATTAGGTTTAAAAATCTGTAGTTTACATTAGGGTTCACTCTTAGTGTTGTATGTGCTGCGTGCTTGGACAAATGACATGTATCCATTATGGTGTCATATGTTTTCACTGCCCTAAAAATTCTCCATGTTCCAAATATCCATTCTTCCCTCTCCCAAACTTCTGGCAACTTTTATTCTCTCCATTACTTTTGAGTGTCAGATAATTGGAATCCTATAGTATGCAGTATGTAACTTTTTTTTTTTTTTAAGATTTTATTTGTTTATTTGACAGAGATCACAAGTAGGCAGAGAGGCAAGAGAGAGGAAGGAGGCTCCTTGCTGAGCAGAGAGCCCAAAGTGGGGCTTGATCCCATGACCCTGGGATCATGACCCGAGCTGAAGGCAGAGGCTTTAACCTATTGAGCCACCCAGGCGCCCCTGCAGTATGTAACTTTTAAGATTGGCTTTTTTCACTTTGTTAAATGCATTTAAGTTTCCTCTGGTCTTTTCATGACTTTTTTTTTTTTTTTAAAGTGATGAATAGTATTGCATTATATGAATATACTGCAGTATATTTATCTATTCACCTGAAGGGCATCTTGTTTGCTTTCAAGCTTTGGCAATTTTTTTAAAAGATTTTATTCATTTATTTGATAGACAGAGATCACAAGTAGTCAGAGAGGCAGACAGAGAGAGAGGAGGAAGCAGGCTGCCCGCTGAGCAGAGAGCCTGATGTGGGGCTCAATCCCAGGACCCTGAGACCATGACCTGAGCCAAAGGCAGAGGCTTTAACCCACTGAGGCACCCAGGTACCCCCCAAGCTTTGGCAATTTTGAATAAAGCTTCTATAAATATCCACATGTAGGTTTTTGTGTGGACATGTTTTCATCTCCTTTGGGTCAATACAAAGGGACTGTGATTGCTGGATTGTATGGTAAGAGTATATTTAGTTTTGTAAGAAATGCTGAACTGTCTTCCAAAGTGACTGTATCATTTTGCATTCCCACCAGAATGGGTAAGAGTTCCTCTTGCTCCACATGCTCTAGAGGGCCACTTTTAAATCTAGGCTTAAATTAAATAACCAAGCAATGTTAGAGTTAGCTTCTTTTGCTTACACATTAAATTCTAAATCCCAGTTGAATGTATGACCTAGTCTTATATTTAATGTTCTTGGTTGTGATGCCTATAAAACCCATTCCCACACTAGAATCCTACTGAAATGAACCGTTAAGATACTACAATTCTTGGAATACTCTACCTCTTCCTGGAGCTGACATGGCAGTTTCCCCTCTATACTATGCTGAGATTAACTTCCACAGGGGTCTTGCGGCAATGAGAGGTATTGGGACGTGATCCGAATAGAATGAGCAAACACTGTGAGTCAGAGTCACCTGGTCCTAATGAAGTCCCTGAAAGTTCTTCATGTCAGAGGAGGCTGGTTTCTACAGAAAGGGAAGAAGAAATTGTTTCCATGTGCATGGAATTTTCAAGATGATTTGTAGATTAAGTCTGTGTCCGTCAAAATGTTCCAGTTATAAGTCTCAGGGTCCTAATCCTTCAGAATTTTATCTTAATCTTAGCATATGAACTTCAGTGAGGCTGTGCTTTTAACGGTCATTGTGACTTTGCTGCACTCAAAATCGGATTTGAGACGTCATCCTCAGCCATTTCTGCCCACCTATTTCTAGAAGAGAAGGGATTTCTTCTTCTTTTTTTTTCTTTTTTCTTTTTTTCTTTTGTAATGCTGCCGTGGATGCTTTCCATTTCTCTATCCTTATCTTGGTTTGGGCATTCAAGGTTTTGAAGTTCTCATTTCTTTTTATACGCTTTCCAATAATCAGAAAGAATTGTTGCATTTTTTTATCTTAGAGCAAATAAATGCTACTTGACCACCCAAAGCCTGGCGTCTAGGTTTGACCCTATTCCTCCCCATCACTGGTGATATCTTGAGTAACTGTGATTCTCTAAGTCAAAGATTACTAGTGAGCCATTTTTCTCTAGCAAGGAGGTTACCTTGGGTTTGTAAATGTGATAATTATCTGAGCAATCCAGGGTCAGATTCATATGCACTATAGAGTCATGGCTTTTTTTTTTTCCTTCCTTTCTCCCTCCCTCCCCATCTTCCCTTCTTCTTTCCTTCCTTCCTTCCTTTCTTTTTCCTATACGTAATTCTTTAGAAGTCTCTATGTACAGATCATACCTTAAGATTGCAGAGTTAGCTTTTCCTACCTGAGGATGAAATGCCAATATATAAATGTATGGAAGAATTTTCCCTCCTCTCCCATTATTAATTTATTTAACTTTAATTTATATCAGTAGGGGCTCATGTTCATATCTTTTGTATTTTGTATCATAATCCAATACTATTTTATTTGTGGGCTTAAAATGTACAGCATTGGTCTTTGATAGCTATTTCAGTTGGCTCCTATGCTCATTTGTCATATCTTCATCAATTTTTTTAATTGTTTTTTTTTTGTTTTGTTTTGTTGAGCACTTTATTACTTTCTGGTATTACAAAATGCTTCACATTCTTGTGTAGTACTTGTCCAAGCCTATAATCAACCATTGCTGCAAATGTCCCTATTCCTTCATTGGAGAAGGGTGCTAAGTATGCTTGTTCCTATTTGGTTGTCTGGTTGTCACTTTCTTTAAGACTTCTGAGCTAACAGAATACATAAATATATGAGACATATCATTTTTCATTTGATTGCAGAACTCTACTTTTTAAAAGATTTAAAAAAAAATATTAGAGAGAGAGAGAGAGAACATGAACAAAGGGAGGAACAGAAGGAGAGGGCAAAGCAGAATCCCCACTGAGCAGGGACCTTATTGTGGGGCTCAATCCCAGAACCCTGGGATCATGACCTGAGCCAAAGGCAGCTGCTTAACCAACTGAGGCACCCAGGTGCCCCTGGAAATCTCTTTCTGTGAGAAAAGCATTTAAATGTTTCTGATTAAAATTTCTCAGGAAATTAACAAAGTCTATAAGGGTACTTTTGTTGCAATGGACACAAACATACCTTTACTTTTGAGATTTTCCTTTGGTATGAGAGAATATTAAGTTGATCTAATATATCTTTCTGAACTCCTTACTGAGCAGTTACACAGGTTATACTCATTCTAGCTTTATAAATGATTTAATAATCACTATTATCTACCTCATATTCTATATTGATCTTGCCCCAAACAGTAAAATTTGACTTGACCATAACAGGTCTTCTCAAAAAAAAAAAAAAAAAAAATTATTCAATTTTATAAAACATTAAAAACCCTAAGTTGTAAGTTTTCTTTTGTTTCTATTTAAGTTCCTTGTTACTTGATCAATTTCTATCGATTATAAACAACAACAAAAAAGCTGTTAAGGCTGGCAGATGGCTCAGTTGGTTAAGTGTCTGACTCTTGATTCAGGCTCAGGTCATGGTCTCAGGTTTGCAAGATCGAGCCCTGTGTAGGGTTCCACAGTGGGCATGGAGCCTGCTTAACATTTTTTTCTCTCCCTCATTTATCCCCCCCACCCACAAATCTGCTGGAATCAGAAATGTAGAACCAAAATCATGCTTCTGATATCTATAGAAAATATAATTTAAAATGTTCCAAATTTTATTTCCCAGAAGTAAATGCATTATGGCATTATGTAAACTTGTTGGAACAATAATAAAATTGGTAACCAGTCATCCCCTTTCTTACAAAGTCACAACATTAAACTAATTTGGTTATATTCAATTACAATGACTCAATTTGTGGCATAGATTGTAAGATAAATATAGTTATTAGATACTAAGTCATCAATAAACTCTGTCCTCTTGTCTTCTTTTATATCAGAAATTGCGGAAATCTAAAGTTTCTGAACTGCTTCAAATGTATGTGTTTAAAATAAAAATAATTTCAATTGAATATTGATGAATATGCTACAGAAGATAAAAATGATAAACAATTCTTAAACTGTACTTTAGTTTGCATAGGTTAGATTAAAAGACAGGATTGTCTCGAATATCTGCTGATGAGGTTACAAGGTCACTGAAATCATTTTAATCCAATATGCTTAAAATGACTTCTTATTCTTATGGGATATATGTAGTACACATCCATTTACCACTTGTATGATAGACACATAATGATCGTGGTCATCCATTTTAGATAATTCTCTGTAAGTTGTCAAATCTTGCTGAAAAGGCATACCCTGGAGAAGTGACTTTTTGCTTGCTTTGCAATTCACTGACTTAGGGATTTACTAGAAGTTGTAATTGGCTCTTCTGATCGACAATGAAGACCACATTTCGTAATGCTTTGACTCACTTTGCGGATTGATAAACACTGTGAAATATGGCAGGCGGCTGAATTAAAGTCTCCTAATGTGAAGGGATTGTGAGCTAAGGACTTACTAAGCTCTGTAGGGTGGCCATAGACTCACATTTTGTTCCCAGTCCTTGCTGCTTCATTTTATCCTCTTTTAGAAAGGTTCTTAATCTTTCCAGTTCAATCAACAAAATAAGAACTATATTTACTTGACATATGATACATGACTTGGTTGTAATAGTCCATTTTTGATGGGAAGAGCCAGTAACCATTTGTTAAATGATACACTTGGCTCCTGGAAAAGTTAATAAAGTTTCCCCAAAGCACTTAACCTCCTTTAGATGAATCATTTATATACCAGGAGAAACTATCTCAATGATTATCAACACTAATGTAACATTCTAAAAAGTAGATAAAGGATACCAAATTATTTGGCTACCTATCTAAAATCTCTAGAAGGAAATCTTATGACTGACTGGTCTTAAATTAATTTTCAATAACTGGATTCTGAACATGGTACAGAATGATTCTTACTTAATACTATTTTTTCCAAAGGAACATCTTCTGCATAGTGTACATTTTTTATGCTAAGACTTTAGGTCTATAAAGTAACTTTAATTTGTAAATATTCATAAGCTATAATTACTAATTAGTTTTTCCTTCTCCTTCTTTTCTGTAAGTATATTCTTTAATCCCCATTCTCTCAGTAGGAATCTAAAATGCCAAAATGATTTTTTTCCCAAAGGCTTACTTTCATCAATAATACAATTAGGGATCAAGCTCATAAGTATAGAGTGTAACTTGCTTACTTATCCCAGTACATAATTATATATACAGAAATGTACACATGCATAAAAATTTAAAGATATATGAATTTCTTTCTTCCTCTCTCCTTCCTTCCATCCTTCCTTCCTTTTCTGCTCCCCTCTTTTTCTCCCTTCCTTCCTTCCTCCTTCCCTTACTTCCAGATGTCTACCTATAGCTACCTTTTCTATATATAATATTGCTGATACAATATGACAATGCATAGTAAATACAAGTGTTTTTTAGAACTAAAATACATTTATTTTTTTTTAATTTTTTCAATTTATTTATTTTCAGAAAAACAGTATTCATTATTTTTTCACCACACCCAGTGCTCCATGCAATCCATACCTTCTATAATACCCACCACCTGGTACCCCGACCTCCCACCCCCGCCACTTCAAACCCCTCAGATTGTTTTTCAGAGTCCATAGTCTCTCATGATTCACCTCCCCTTCCAATTTCCCCCAACTCCCTTCTCCTCTCTAACACCCCTTATCCTCCATGCTATT
>NC_081571.1:37360729-37404007 GCF_022355385.1 Mustela nigripes | reverse complement strand
GATTCACCTCCCCTTCCAATTTCCCCCAACTCCCTTCTCCTCTCTAACACCCCTTGTCCTCCATGCTAGTTGTTATGCTCCACAAATAAGTGAAACCATATGATAATTGACTATCTCTGCTTGACTTATTTCACTCAGCATAATCTCTTCCAGTCCCGTCCATGTTGCTACAAAAGCTGGGTATTCATCCTTTCTGATGGAGGCATAATACTCCATAGTGTATACGGACCACATATTCCTTATCCATTCGTCCATTGAAGGGCATCTTGGTTCTATCCATAGTTTGGCGGCCATGGCCATTGCTGCTATAAACATTGGAGTACAGATGGCCCTTCTTTTCACTACGTCTGTATCTTTGGGGTAAATACCCAGGAGTGCAATTGCAGGGTCATAGGGAAGTTCTATTTTGAATTTCTTGAGGGATCTCCACACTGTTCTCCAGAGGCTGCACCAACTTGCATTCCCACAAACAGTGTAAGAGGGTTCCCCTTTCTCTACATCCTCTCCAACACATATTTCCTGTTTTGTTAATTTTGGCCATTCTAACTGGTGTAAGGCGATATCTCAATGTGGTTTTAATTTGAATCTCCCTGAGGGCTAATGATGATGAACATTTTTTCATGTGTCTGACAGCCATAAAATACATTTATTTTTATCAAGAATCTACATATCATTTTTAAATATGTATGCATATATATGTATAATAATGTATACTGCAAAACAGTAGCAATCATTTTCACTAAACCAAACATGACTTTTGTTTGTTTATGGAAGATAGAAGTGTTGTACTGGAACAAAAACTCTGTTATTCAATTAAATCAAATACTGAAGAAAATGTAACAGGTTGAAATAAGACTACATCAAAAACTATTTTAAATTCTGTAATATGAATGTGAGAAACATTTGCTGCAATTATAGTAATTGTTCCCTTTTTTGTTTTTTAATCGTTTACATTTTTTTAAAATTTTAGAAACAATAATCACTGCAGTGCTTTTTTCAGCTTATAATTTATACATATTTATATGGTCTTATGTAACCTCATAATATTCTATGAGATACAGAAAGCAGACACTATTATTTCCATTAGTAAATGAGAAAACAAAATTTTAGAAAATTTAACTTAATAGTAAAAAAACACATAAATACTAAGAATGTATTAGAACTGTGTGAACACCATTGTTGGCCTCAATTATTTTCCTGCTATAAATACTGTCATTACTGCAAACACAATAATATAATGACATGAAATATTTTGACTTAAATGTAAAAGTGTGGTTTTCTCAAGAATTTACAAAACTTATTAGCTATTACTGTTTTTTACGACAATATTATCATATTGCATGCCTCAACTCCACTTTAACAACAAAAACTTTTAAAAAAGGAAAATAAGGCAACCTTACAGTTAATATAACTGAATTTCAGTAATATTTCATAATTACTTTTTAAAACCCAAATTAGAGATTTTAACTACAAAACATTTTCTCCTTTAAAGATCTGGGAGCAAAAGATTTGTGAGCTGGCAAAGAATACCTCTACTTTAAAGGCTGGGTTAAAATGTGTTTTCCTATTTCTTTCAACAGTGAATGCTAGGTCAATTGTATAATTAGATCTGGCGAAGGTATTTTCTTTCTTGTGTGGTAACAAGATATTGTGTGTTTTCCCTAAGTATCAAAATCTCTTAATAGCCATTAATTATGTTTTAAACATTTTTTTTTTAATTTTTAGAGAGAGGGAGCATGAGTAGCAGGGGCAGTGGGAGAGGAGAGAGAATCTCAAGCAGAGTACAAGTTGAGTGCAGAGACCAATGCAGTACTCTATGTCATGACCCCAAGATCACAACCTGACCTGAAACTAAGAGTAAGATGCTTAACCAACTTAACCTTAACAGCCATCAATACATTACATTTTCCCTGAGACACAACTGCCATTCTTATTAAGTAAAAACACATCAAAGTTAGCAACAATTAAACACATACACACCCAACTACTCAATGATTGTATTGGATGGTTTTTGTTTCTGTTTTCTTTTTTTTTTTTTTTTTTAATTTTGTATTTTTTATAAACATATATTTTTATCCCCAGGGGTACAGGTCTGTGAATCACCAGGTTTACACACTTCACAGCACTCACCAAATCACATACCCTCCCCAATGTCCATAATCCCACCCCCTTCTCCCAAACCCCCTCCCCCCGGCAACCCTCAGTTTGTTTTGTGAGATTAAGAGTCACTTATGGTTTGTCTCCCTCCCAATCCCATCTTGTTTCATTTATTCTTCTACCCACTTAAGCCTCCATGTTGCATCACCACTTCCTCATATCAGGGAGATCATATGATAGTTGTCTTTCTCTGCTTGACTTATTTCGCTAAGCATGATACGCTCTAGTTCCATCCATGTTGTTGCAAATGGCAAGATTTCATTTCTTTTGATGGCTGCATAGTATTCCATTGTGTATATATACCACATCTTCTTGATCCATTCATCTGTTGATGGACATCTAGGTTCTTTCCATAGTTTGGCTATTGTGGACATTGCTGCTATAAACATTCGGGTGCATGTGTCCCTTTGGATCACTACATTTGTATCTTTAGGGTAAATACCCAATAGTGCAATTGCTGGGTCATAGGGCAGTTCTATTTTCAACATTTTGAGGAACCTCCATGCTGTTTTCCAGAGTGGCTGCACCAGCTTGCATTCCCACCAACAGTGTAGGAGGGTTCCCCTTTCTCCGCATCCTCGCCAGCATCTGTCATTTCCTGACTTGTTGATTTTAGCCATTCTGACTGGTGTGAGGTGATATCTCATTGTGGTTTTGATTTGTATTTCCCTGATGCTGAGTGATATGGAGCACTTTTTCATGTGTCTGTTCGCCATCTGGATGTCTTCTTTGCAGAAATGTCTGTTCATGTCTTCTGCCCATTTCTTGATTGGATTATTTGTTCTTTGTGTGTTGAGTTTGCTAAGTTCTTTATAGATTCTGGACACTAGTCCTTTATCTGATATGTCGTTTGCAAATATCTTCTCCCATTCTGTCAGTTGTCTTTTGATTTTGTTAACTGTTTCCTTTGCTGTGCAAAAGCTTTTGATCTTGATGAAATCCCAGTAGTTCATTTTTTCCCTTGCTTCCCTTGCCTTTTGCGTTGTTCCTAGGAAGATGTTGCTGCGGCAGAGGTTGAAGAGGTTGCTGCCCGTGTTCTCCTCAAGGATTTTGATGGATTCCTTTCGTACATTGAGGTCCTTCATCCATTTTGAGTCTATTTTTGTGTGTGGTGTAAGGAAATGGTCCAATTTCATTTTTCTGCATGTGGCTGTCCAATTTTCCCAGCACCATTTATTGAAAAGGCTGTCTTTTTTCCATTGGACATTCTTTCCTGCTTTGTCGAAGATTAGTTGACCATAGATTTGAGGGTCTATTTCTGGGCTCTCTATTCTGTTCCATTGATCTATGTGTCTGTTTTTGTGCCAGTACCATGCTGTCTTGATGATGACAGCTTTGTAATAGAGCTTGAAGTCCGGAATTGTGATGCCACCAACGTTGGCTTTCTTTTTCAATATCCCTTTGGCTATTCGAGGTCTTTTCTGGTTCCATATAAATTTTAGAATTATTTGTTCCATTTCTTTGAAAAAGATGGATGGTACTTTGATAGGAATTGCATTAAATGTGTAGATTGCTTTAGGTAGCATAGACATTTTCACAATATTTATTCTTCCAATCCAGGAGCATGGAACATTTTCCCATTTCTTTGTGTCTTCCTCAATTTCTTTCATGAGTACTTTATAGTTTTCTGAGTATAGATTCTGTGTCTCTTTGGTTAGGTTTATTCCTAGGTATCTTATGGTTTTGGATGCAATTGTAAATGGGATTGACTCCTTAATATCTCTTTCTTCTGTCTTGCTGTTGGTGTAGAGAAATGCAACTGATTTCTGTGCATTGATTTTATATCCTGACACTTTACTGAATTCCTGTATAAGTTCTAGCAGTTTTGGAGTGCAGTCTTTTGGGTTTTCCACATATAGTATCATATCATCTACGAAGAGTGATAATTTGACTTCTTCTTTGCCAATTTGGATGCCTTTAATTTCCTTTTGTTGTCTGATTGCTGAGGCTAGGACCTCTAGTACGATGTTGAATAGCAGTGGTGATAATGGACATCCCTGCCGTGTTCCTGACCTTAGCGGAAAAGCTTTCAGTTTTTCTCCATTGAGAATGATATTTGCGGTGGGTTTTTCATAGATGGCTTTGATGATATTGAGGTATGTGCCCTCTATCCCTACACTTTGAAGAGTTTTGATCAGGAAGGGATGTTGTACTTTGTCAAATGCTTTTTCAGCATCTATTGAGAGTATCATATGGTTCTTGTTCTTACTTTTATTGATGTGTTGTATCACATTGACTGATTTGCGGATGTTGAACCAACCTTGCAGCCCTGGAATAAATCCCACTTGGTCGTGGTGAATAATCTTTTTAATGTACTGTTGAATCCTATTGGCTAGTATTTTGTTGAGTATTTTCGCATCTGTGTTCATCAAGGATATCGGTCTATAGCTCTCTTTTTTGGTGGGATCCTTGTCTGGTTTTGGGATCAAGGTGATGCTGGCCTCATAAAATGAGTTTGGAAGTTTTCCTTCCATTTCTATTTTTTGGAACAGTTTCAGGAGAATAGGAATTAGTTCTTCTTTAAATGTTTGGTAGAATTCCCCCGTGAAGCCGTCTGGCCCTGGGCTTTTGTTTGTTTGGAGATTTTTAATGACTGTTTCAATCTCCTTACTGGTTATGGGTCTGTTCAGGCTTTCTATTTCTTCCTGGTTCAGTTGTGGTAGTTTATATGTTTCTAGGAATGCATCCATTTCTTCCAGATTGTCAAATTTATTGCCGTAGAGTTGCTCATAGTATGTTCTTATAATAGTTTGTATTTCTTTGGTGATAGTTGTGATCTCTCCTCTTTCATTCATGATTTTATTTATTTGGGTCCTTTCTCTTTTCTTTTTGATAAGTCGGGCCAGGGGTTTATCAATTTTATTAATTCTTTCAAAGAACCAGCTCCTAGTTTCGTTGATTTGTTCTATTGTTTTTTTGGTTTCTATTTCATTGATTTCTGCTCTGATCTTTATGATTTCTCTTCTCCTGCTGGGCTTAGGGTTTCTTTCTTGTTCTTTCTCCAGCTCCTTTAGGTGTAGGGTTAGGTTGTGTACCTGAGACCTTTCTTGTTTCTTGAGAAAGGCTTGTATCGCTATATATTTTCCTCTCAGGACTGCCTTTGTTGTGTCCCACAGATTTTGAACCGTTGTGTTTTCATTATCATTTGTTTCCATGATTTTTTTCAATTCTTCTTTAATTTCCCGGTTGACCCATTCATTCTTTAGAAGGATACTGTTTAGTCTCCATGTATTTGGGTTCTTTCCAAACTTCCTTTTGTGGTTGAGTTCTAGCTTTAGAGCATTGTGGTCTGAAAATATGCAGGGAATGATCCCAATCTTTTGATACCGGTTGAGTCCTGATTTAGGACCGAGGATGTGATCTATTCTGGAGAATGTTCCATGTGCACTAGAGAAGAATGTGTATTCTGTTGCTTTGGGATGAAATATTCTGAATATATCTGTGATGTCCATCTGGTCCAGTGTGTCATTTAAGGCCTTTATATCCTTGCTGATCTTTTGCTTGGATGACCTGTCCATTTCAGTGAGGGGAGTGTTAAAGTCCCCTACTATCATTGTATTATTGTTGATGTGTTTCTTTGATTTTGTTATTAATTGGTTTATATAGTTGGCTGCTCCCACATTGGGGGCATAGATATTTAAAATTGTTAAATCTTCTTGTTGGACAGACCCTTTGAGTATGATATAGTGTCCTTCCTCATCTCTTATTATAGTCTTTGGCTTAAAATCTAATTGATCTGATATAAGGATTGCCACTCCTGCTTTCTTCTGATGTCCATTAGCATGGTAAATTCTTTTCCACCCCCTCACTTTAAATCTGGAGGTGTCTTCGGGCTTAAAATGTGTTTCTTGGAGGCAACATATAGATGGGTTTTGTTTTTTTATCCATTCTGATACCCTGTGTCTTTTGACAGGGGCATTTAGCCCATTCACATTCAGGGTAACTATTGAGAGATATGAATTTAGTGCCATTGTATTGCCTGTAAGGTGACTGTTACTGTATATGGTCTCTGTTCCTTTCTGATCTACCACTTGTAGGCTCTCTCTTTGCTTAGAGGACCCCTTTCAAGATTTCCTGTAGAGCTGGTTTGGTATTTGCAAATTCTTTCAGTTGTTGTTTGTCCTGGAAGCTTTTAATCTCTCCTTCTATTTTCAATGATAGCCTAGCTGGATATAGTATTCTTGGCTGCATGTTTTTCTCGTTTAGTGCTCTGAAAATATCATGCCAGCTCTTTCTGGCCTGCCAGGTCTCTGTGGATAAGTCAGCTGCCAATCTAATATTTTTACCATTGTATGTTACAGACTTCTTTTCCCGGGCTGCTTTCAGGATTTTCTCTTTGTCATTGAGACTTGTAAATTTTACTATTAGGTGACGGGGTGTGGGCCTATTCTTATTGATTTTGAGGGGCATTCTCTGAACCTCCTGAATTTTGATGCTCGTTCCCTTTGCCATATTGGGGAAATTCTCCCCAATAATTCTCTCCAGTATACCTTCTGCTCCCCTCTCACTTTCTTCTTCTTCTGGAATCCCAATTATTCTAATGTTGTTTCGTCTTATGGTGTCACTTATCTCTCGAATTCTCCCCTCGTGGTCCAGTAGCTGTTTGTCCCTCTTTTGCTCAGCTTCTTTATTCTCTGTCATTTGGTCTTCTATATCACTAATTCTTTCTTCTGCCTCATTTATCCTAGCAGTGAGAGCCTCCATTTTTGATTGCACCTCATTAATAGCTTTTTTGATTTCAACTTGGTTAGATTTTAGTTCTTTTATTTCTCCAGAAAGGGCTTTTATATCTCTCGAGAGGGTTTCTCTAATATCTTCCATGCCTTTTTCGAGCCCGGCTAGAACCTTGAGAATTGTCATTCTGAACTCTAGATCTGACATATTACCGATGTCTGTATTGATTAGGTCCCTAGCCTTCGGTACTGCCTCTTGTTCTTTTTTTTGTGTTGAATTTTTACGTCTTGTCATTTTGTCCAGATAAGAGTAAATGAAGGGGCAAGTAAAATACTAAAAGGGTGGCAACAACCCCAGGAAAATATGCTTTAACCAAATTAGAAGAGATCCAAAATCGTGAGTGGGGAGAAAGGGGATAAAAAGAGGTTCAAAAAGGAAGAGAGAAAAAAGAAAAAAAAAAAAAAAAAAAGAAAAGAAAAGAAAAGAATTTTAAAAAAAGAAAACACCTAAGAAAAATGTAAAAAAAAAATATATATATATATATATATATATATTAGATAAACTAGTAAAAAATCGTTAAAAAAAGAAAAAGGTAACAGTTAAAAAAAAAAAAATTTTACCCGAAGGCGAGAAAAAAAAAAAAGAAAAAAAAAAATGAAAAAGAAAAAATTAAATTAACTGCAAGACTAAAAAAAATCACAGGAAAAAAGCCATGAGTTCCGTGCTTGGCTTTCTCCTCCTCTGGAATTCTGCTGCTCTCCTTGGTATTGAAACCGCACTCCTTGGTAGGTGAACTTGGTCTCGGCTGGATTTCTTGTTGATCTTCTGGGGGAGGGGCCTGTTGTAGTGATTCTCAAGTGTCTTTGCCCCAGGCGGAATTACACCGCCCTTACCCGGGGCCGGGGTGAGTAATCCGCTCGGGTTTGCTTTCAGGAGCTTTTGTTCCCTGAGCGCTTTCCGTAGAGTTCCAGAGGACGGGAATACAAATGGCGGCCTCCTGGTCTCCGGCCCGGAGGAGCCGAGAGCCCAGGGCCGCACTCCTCAGTGCGCCCTCAGAGAACAGCGCCCAGTTACTCCCGTCTGCCTGACCTCCGGCCGCGCTCCGAGCTCACCGAGCCTGCGACCGGTTCAAGGTAACACGGAGCTGTGAGCTTACTGTCGGCTCTGTCTCTGTAGCCGGCTTTCCCGTTCCAATACCCGCAAGCTCTGCGACACTCAGACACCCCCGATCCTTCTGTGACCCTGCGGGACCTGAGGCCACGCTGACCTCGCGTGGGCTTCGCCCCGGTTTAGCCTCTGGAGCGATGTCCCTCAGCGGAACAGACTTTTAAAAGTCCTGATTTTGTGCGCGGTTGCTCCGCCGCTTGCCGGGAGCCGGCCCCTCCCCCCGGGGTCTATCTTCCCGTCGCTTTGGATTCACTTCTCCGCCGGTCCTACCTTTCAGAAAGTGGTTGATTTTCTGTTTCCAGAATTGCTGTTCTTCTTCTCTTCGATCTGCCGATGGATTTTCAGGTGTTTGCAATCTTTAGATAAGCTATCTAGCTGATCTCCGGCTAGCTGAAGCAGTCTCAGCTTGCTACTTCTCCGCCATCTTGACTCCGAGTTTCCTGTTTTTGTTTCTGTTTTCTTTTAACAAACATTTCATTTTAGAATATATTTGGATTTTAAAAATACTGTGAAGTTGTGAACTACAGAAAATTCCCATAACACCTCATACCCAATTTCCTTATTATTAATATCTTGCATTAGTATATTTGTTATAGTTCATAAACTTATGTTGATAATTTATTATTAACTAAAATATATTTTTCTTAGTTTTTAACTGGTGTCCCATTTTTCTGTTCTTGTATCCTATTTAGGATATCACATCATGTTTAGTTTCTATGTTACTACTTTGATAATTTTGACTTCTAACATGCTAACTATACATTTCTCTGTACAATCAGATACAGAATATATATATGTGTGTGTGTGTATACATATATATGTATATCATATATAAAAGTATAAACTATATCATATATATCTAAGTGTATATATACTAAGTATATATATACCGATATATCATTTATTTGTCCAGACAACTGCATCATATCTAGCAAGGTGATCCCCTGCATTTTCAGAAGCTATATACTTTCATCTTGGCTCAGTTTAGTTTTAAATTCTTGTTGCTGTAATACCTTTAAATAAATAATGTCTAGCACTATAGTAACACACTAGCATTATCTTCACAGAAAGTAAAACATTATATATGTGAACAAGTGCACCTTGGGTGTTGGCCTGAGGTAGAAATCACTAGTGAAAAATATTTATTATTGTGAATAGAAATCGGTAGCTTGTTTATGAAATCTCAAAATTTCAATTTTATGAGAGGAAGTTTTTGAAAAATAACATTTATTGATTAAAATAAAAGATAAGGTTTTCAGTTAGTTACATTACTTTTTGGCAGTTCTTCACATATGTGGTCGAGGTGATTGTCTTGACTCCAATAATTAAGACTTTTTAAAATACAATATTTTGCTTTTTTTTCAGGAACTAATCTCTCTGGTTGAAAAAAATTCAAGATAGCCCACTTTATATCAATTAACTGTCATCTTGGATTCTTTATTTGTAACTGTTTTTTTCATGTGAATCCTAGTGACTCTAATGAATGTGTGACATGACATATCTAACTTGAGTAGACATCAGATTGGCAGTAGATATTTGACAAAAGTAATATGCCTTAGGGGCATCTGGGCAGCTCAGTTGGTCAAGTGCCTAACTCGATTTTTGGCTCAGGTCGGGATCTCAGGTTGAGAGAGATGGAGCTTTGGTGTGGGGCACTGTGTTGGGACAGTGCTCAAGATTTCTCTCTCCTTCTCCCTCTGTGCCCTACCCCCCTCTGCTTGCTCTTGCTCTCTGTCTCTCTCTTAAAAAAAAGAAAAGAAAAGAGTAATATCTTTTAGTTCTAAAACTCTAATTCTTTTATTGACTCAAAATATTAAAAAAAAAAATAGAAGTGAGGGGTGACTGGATGGCTCAGTCAGTTAAGTGTCTGACTTCATCTCAGGTCATGATCTTGGGGTCCTGGGATCAAGCCCCACTGACTGCTTATCCCTCTCCCTCTTCCTCTTCCCTTCCCTCACTCGTGTACTCTGAGTCTCTCTCTCTTTGTCTAACAAATAAAATATTTAAAAAAAAATAGAAGTGAAAAGCAGAAATGTATAATGACATAACAGAATGTATATTTCTAACCCTTACCTGCCATTGTAATTTAACAAATTGAATTCTATATAATCAGCCTGATTCTTTCCAGCACCTGTCTTAATGAATCTTACCCAAAGTTTAGTAGTGCAGAGAAGATGAGACATCCAGAAAAAACAAGCTCTAAATGAGAACTGAGGGACTTCTTGCTTGGAAGAATGAAAAATAGTGCTTAGATAACTTTTTATTATCTGTATGACTATAGGGCTTAAAATCTCTGGGTCTAGGTTTCTTCATTTGTAAAGTGAGTTTGATACTCACCTTTGAATGATGTGAATAATTAGAAATTATGCATGTAAAATACCTTAGATGATCTTTGAGACATGATAGACATTCAAGAATAAATATTATTTATTCTATAATTTTAGAATATTTTAGAATAAATTATTATTCTAAGTATAGAATGGTATTGTTACATTATATAGACTCTCTAACATCAAGAAACATTAATTCAATAAGTATTCACTGAACAGCTCCTACATACCAGGTAATAAATTCTGGAGGTTAACCAATCAATATGGTATTAGAAAGATCTGATCTCTTAGACCTTATGACCAAGCAGCATTAAGGGACACAGAAATATGTAAATGAATGGTAAATAAATGTTTTCATAATAATACATAAAAATATCTAGATTTTCACATGATCATAACTTTTACAAGAAAAAATAAACCAGCAAAGGACATAGGGAATGCTGGTGAGAATAGTATACATAATTCTAAAGGAGATGTATAAAAAAAGATTCACTAAGAGAGAAGTTCTCTAACATTACATATATTCTAACATATGTTCATGTATTCATTTGTTCACTAATGTTTCTCTACTTTTGTATTTTGAAAAAATTGAAAATCAGAATAAAGAAAGTAAAATGAATATCCTCACAATCTTCACCTAGAATCCTCAATTTGTAACATTTTGGCACATTTGCTTTCTACCTCTCTTTCTATGTATGTCTGTCTGTCTATCTATCTATCTATCTATCTATCTATAATTTTTCCACTTTCTTGGCTGAACTATTTGGAAATAAGTTCATACAGTAACACAGTTAAATAATAAAACTTCAAGCAAATATCTCCTAAGGATAAGGATATTCTCCTACATATCTATAATACCAAAACATGCACCCCAAATTTTAAATTTTAAGTATTATTTCTATGTATATAGTCAATTTTTAAATTAACCTGGTGTAATTATTTAGGATCATTTTTGCTTTGTTGGAATAGGCTATTGTAAGATGTTTCATTATCTCTTGCTACATTAAAACATTTTAGTTGCTTAAAACAACAGTGATTTATTATTTCACATGATTCCATTGGTTCAAGATTGAGGCAAAGCTCAGGTGGTTGGTCCATTTGCTGTACTTGACGCAAAGTGAGTTCCCTCATTGGCTGCATTCAGCTAGCAGTTTAGCTGAAATTAGAATATCCAAAATGGCCTCTCACCTCATAGGATCTTACTCTATGTGGTCATTAATCATTTGAGAGTCTCACCTGCATTTTCTTATAATATGGCAGTTGGGTTCCAAAAGCAAAGACAGAAGGTTCTTAACTGAAGAAACTGAAATTCAAGCTAAAATCCTTGCTTGACAACAGATATAAGCTCACTTCTGCTGCAGTCTGTTCAAAGCAATTCACAAGGCCAACCTAAATTCAAGGGGGAAAAAAAATAGACTTCACTCTTGATGGAAGGAGAGGCAAAGACTTTGTAGCCATTTAAATTCAGTTACATCAAAGATCACACATTGCATTATGTTACAACTTCTCCTTAGCCAACTTTAATCCAGAAAAGCAGTGTTTCTTTGTTTCATTTTTAGTCAATGTGTTTCAATGTTACCTTCATTATTCTTTTTGATGCTCAGTAATCTCAACACTGGCCAATAGATGCTTCAGTGTCCAACAGTGCCTTCTGTGTCCATTAAATATATGTAATTTCTAAATACTAAACAAAGATATTCTGTACACACACCCCCAATGTTTTTCCTTTTTAAAGCATTTGATAGTTGTGCATGCATGCACCCAAGCTTTTCATATATCAATATTATCTTGTTTTTATTTGTATGTAAGAAAAAGCAAACCCATACCATAGTTTTAAAATATAGGGTTATTTTCATCTCTTTTTGTTATTTATGTTTTCTTTAACTGCATATTAATTGTGTTCTGTAAAATAAATTAATATCTGGTCAGCAATTTGATTTCTATAGGTTCATTACATCTTAAAGGCAACAAATATTCAGAGACCCACACCCAGTACATATCTTACTATTGTTTTCTGAATCCATTCTTCAAATCACCTATGCAGAAAGGAAAGGGCGTGCCCTTTTTATTCAGGTAAATTTATCTCAATATGAAGCACAAAAGGTGGATGCCTGGGTGGCTCAGTCAGTTAAGCACCTGCCTTTAGCCCAGGTCATGATCTCAGGGTGCTGGGATGGAGTTTTCCATTGGACTTCCTACTTAGCAAGGAGTCTGCTTCTCCTTGTCCTTCTGCTCCTCTGCCCTGCTCGTGCACACACACGTGCTTTTTCTCTCTCATACTCTTTCTTCAATTCAAAAAAAGAAAAAGAAACAGAAACACAAAAGCTATCACTTTCCTTATTGTTTATAAATAATGCTTAAAGAATTAAAAAATTGTTTGGACAGATGAAAACTATAGTATCATAACTTAACAATTTTATTTCTCAGCAACTTAATAAGAAATTCTGTGCTTTAATTATTTATCTTTTTTTATGAAAGAAACCCACAATATGGCAAAGATGTTATTCTGATATATCTGTTAATAATTTTCATTAATGGCAGGAACAGAAATGATTTTTAGGAAACAAAAGAAAATTTAAAAACTTGAAAGTTAAGCTGATACAATCATTTTGGTGTTTAAAAGTTTGACATTGAGATAGGTTACATGATGCATCTTCCTCTGTGTTAGAAGGAGAATTTTATTCTAATATACCCACAACTAATTTTGAACACTTAGTCTAAGAAGTAGAAGGCAATATTGGTCACTTATAGCTGGTATATTACCAATATTTTCAAGAAATATTAAAGAAATTTTCAAATTCAACCATCCATCTTTTTTTTTTTTTTTTCCTTTTTGGGATATCTATAAAAAATGAAGAGGTGAAATGATTGTTGAACCTCCAGGATGTATCTCAAGATTATATAGTTATCAGAATCCAATAAACATTTTTCACAAAAAAATTCAAATGAAAACAAGTAGAATTTAGTTCTCCTTTTTTGTTATTCTTATGGAAGGCTACTTCTATTGTTATTATTATTATTATTATTACTTAAATCAACACTGCTCCTTTAATAGAAGTTGTAAAAAAAGCTTCCATTACTATAGATTCCCAGTTGTCAACCTTCACATTGCCGGTGAACACCAAGTATGACAGCCAAAAGTTATCTATGTGTACATCAAGAAAAATTTTTTTACAAATTGGATATCAAATATTCAAAGAAAGAAAGGTGGAAGGAAGGAAGGAAGGAAGGAAGGAAGGAAGGGGAAGAAAGGAAAGGAGAGAGGGCCAAAGGGAAGACCGGAGGGACCAAGAGGGCCTTAATGCTCCCCTCAGCTTGTCTAAACTTCAGAGAGTCTTTTTCTTTTTCTTTTTCTTTTTTTTTAAGATTTTATTTATTTATTTGACACAGAAAGAGGGATCACAAGTAGGCAGAACAGCAGGCAGAGAGAGAGAGGGAAGCAGGCTCCCTACTGAGCAGAGAGCCCAACGTGGGGCTTGATCCCAGGACCCTGAGACCATGACCTGAGCCGAAGGCAGAGGCTTAATCCACTGAACCACCCAGGCGCTCTAGAGAGACTTTTTCTTGACGTTCCTTCTTTATGTAAAAAAACTTTTAATTGTGATTTCTCCCGCTGCCCCTTTGAGATGTAAAACTTTTAGAGAGCCTTTTGCCAGCTTTACTCTGCAGGGACTATCTTTCTAAGGACCTGGCAGCCATCCCTTTGAAATGTAACCATCAAGGAAGAAAGAGGCACTATTTCTCAATTTCTGCTTCAGGTTGTAAAAGTATCTTCCCATCATGAAGGTAAGAGGAAATTGACTTTTCCTCCTGGTAAGGTCAATGAACAAATAGAGATGGCTTATGAGTCTCCTACCCCGAACTCTTAAACACTCTTCAGCTGCTTGTTGAAGTAGATGTGAACATCTCTCCATTATTATCATAGCCTTGAATAAAGTCTACCCTGCCTGTTTCATTTTGATAGCTACGAGTTTTCTTTGGCAGTTGGAAGGAAAAAGAATGAATGTGGGGGTAGAATGAAAGGGTCAGGGGAGAGAGGGAAAGCATAAAGAGACTGGAAGGGAATGTAAGTTAATTACCATAAAACCTGGATGTGGAAAAATGTTCTTCCTCTATTTTTAAGCCTGTAGAATGTTTTGGTATGTGGATGAATCATGGATTGTTCAACTAGTCCTGCACTCACAGCCATTGGGATTATTTCCAAACTTTCATAATTACAAATTATACCATAATAAATAACCATGTACATGAGCCTTTTCATAATTTGACAATGTTTCCCAGAAGTGGGCTTGCTGGGTCAAAAGCTAAATGCATATATGATTTTCCCACTACTTCCAAATTCCTCCCTATCAGGATTGTAACATTTTTTATACCAACTGCAAAGTATTGGAGAGCTTGTCTCTCTCATGGCATCCCCCCAACACTGTCAAACACTTGGGTTTTGGCCCATCTATTAGATGTTGAGTGGCAGCTCTGTGTAGTGTTCATTTGTTTGCTCCTACTACAAGAAAGATTGACCCCAAATACTGCCTTGCTCTCAGGAGATATTCCCAGTCCATTCTGTCTCCTGTGCATTTCTCTTCCTATATCTTCACCTCTTATTCTTAGATGAGTCCTTCTCATTCACGGAGATAATATACAAAATACGATGATAATGATAATTAATAATAATAACAATATAATTCCTAACATCTCCTTGTATCTCTGTCTGTACCCTCTACCTTAGGAAAGTGCAGACAATGGTTTATTATTCTAACCTTAAAAGCAAACAAACAAGCAAGTAAACAAAAATCCCTTTGTTGATCTAACTGTCCCTCCTGCCTATCTCCTTATTTTTCTGCTTTACAAAATAACTCTTCAAAACATTGTCTGGATTCCTTGTCTTCACTTCCTCTCCCTCTGAGTTTCACTCTTGTCCCTTCACTAGAGCTGATCTTTTCAATTTTCTCAATATCCTTCATGTTGCTAAATCTAAAATCAGTTTGGGGCTTTTCTTATTTGTCCTATCAGCATTTTTTGGACAATTCATCACACCCTTCTCCTTGAAACACTGTCTTTGCTTCCAAGGCAGCACAACCTTCTTGTTTTCTTCATTATGATATGCTCTTTTTTCATTGTCAGGGCTGATATTTTTCTCAAGAGTTAAGAACTCTTAATTCTGGAGTGCTTTAGGGCTCAGTCTTTGGATCTCTTCTGCTCTCTCCTGACTCTCTTGGGGATTTCATTTGGTTTATGGTTTTATTTTTTTTTAAAGATTTTATTTATTTATTTGTCAGAGAGAGAGAGAGCGAGCGAGAGCGAGCATAGGCAGACAGAGTGGAAGGCAGAGTCAGAGGGAGAAGCAGGCTCCCTGCGGAGCAAGGAGTCCAATGTGGTACTCAATCCCAGGACGCTGGGATCATGACCTGAGCCGAAGGCAGCTGCTTAACCAACTGAGCCACCCAGGCGCCCCTGGTTTATGGTTTTAAATACTAGCTGCATTATAGTTACCAAGAGAGGCAGGAAGCAGGCTAATAGACACATAGACTTTTACTATGTATTACTAACTCTTTGCCCTTGAAACAAATACTTAACTTCTTTGTGTCTCAGTTTCCTCACTATAAAATGAGGATAATAACAATACTTACTTCATGAGAATTTTGTATAAAATAAGTAATTCATACATATAATAGAAAAAATAGTTCCTAGTTTATAATAAGTATATTACAAGCATTAATTCACTCTATTATTATAGTTTCAGTGCAGTTCTCTCTTCTTAAGACTGCAGACTAGTATATTTAGTTGCTTTTTGAACACCTTCACTTGATTATTTGTTAAGGACTCTAAACTTAACATATACAGGATACCTCTTGAATTTATGCCTCAAACCCGTCTTGGGGGTCTTCCCCTTTTATGTAGTGGGGAATTCTATTCTATTTTATGTAGTTCCCCTTTTATGTAGTGGGGAATTCTATTCTTTCACTAAACAAATCTGATATGTCACCAAAATCCTTTCGTGATATGTCACCAAACTGCAATATGACTTTGTCTTCAAAATGAATCAATAATCTGATCATTTCTCTCCACTTCCAGTGCTATCATTCTGGTTACAGAGAGTATCATCTCTTACCTGGATGCTTGCTCCCAACTGATCTCGCTGTTTCTGCCCTTGGCACTCTTTAACATATGTTTGCACACAGCAGCAGAGTGACCCAGAATATATGTGATCTCTTCTTCTGCTTACAATTCTCCCATGACTTCCCAATTCAAAAAGCTGGACTCATTGTCATGGCTTATAAGATCCCAGAGAATATACTGCCACAGGCCTGACCTCTCTGACCTCTAATTCTATGGCTTTCCTCTGGCTTCTCTCTTTCTCTGTCCTTATTGTCCTCATTCCTATTCCTGGAACATTTACCTATGTTCTGCCTCAGGTCATTTTTTTCTTGTTGGTCTTTGTGTCTGGAGTGCTCTTTCCACAGATATCCACATAGCCTGAATTTCTCATAATCTTAAATTCTTTATTCAGAAATCAACCTAATGAAGAGCTCTTCCTTCATCATACTACTTAACATTGAATTCTCTCCCTCTACCACTTTTGCACTTCTATTCTGTTACCTGTTTTACTTCCTTCATTAGCATTTTAGCATCCTATATATTTTACTGATTTTTCTCATCTATTTTGTGTCGTTCTCTTACTAGCATGTAAATTCTTTAGGGACTTCTAATTTTTATCCCTACTTTAAATACTCAGTATTGGAATAGTGCCTGGCACAAAGAAGATATTCATGAATATTAACCAAACAAATCAATGAATTAAGTAGGACTGTGACTACAAAAATTACAATTTTTTGCAGACTACTATGTATTTGAAAGGCACTTTTCCAGAATAAATCCAAGAAGTATATTCAGAAGCATTTGTTCAGATTCATATTTAATAAATTAAACATAAGAAAATAAAAAGATGGGACGCCTGGGTGGCTCAGTTGGTTAAGCAGCTGCCTTCAGCTCAGGTCATGATCCCAGCGTCCTGGGATCGAGTCCCACATCGGGCTCCTTGCCCCGCAGGGAGCCTGCCTCTCCCTCTGACTTTGCCTGCCACTCTGCCTGTGCTCTCTCTCTCTCTCTCTGACAAATAAATAAATAAAATCTTTAAAAAAAAAAAAAGAAAAGAAAAAGATGATTTCACTTTATATATACATATACACACATTTATATAAAATAACTGTATACACATTCTAACCTTTTGTGTATATAAGTTATACATGTTTGTGATTGAAAAAATATAAAATCCTGTGCCATAATAGCTCAAAAAAAAAGGAAGTACAAAGCATTCACTCCACCCAGAAATCATTGTTGATATTTTAGTATACAATTCCAATATTGTTCTATATATGTATTTTATAGATATTTTAAATAAACTTGAAGTTTTCATAAATGTGTAAACATTCACTATAATTAAGATATTCATATTTGATAGGTGTTGTGCTGGATATTTATTACAAATTATTTCATATTTATCCATTTTTTACACATAGAAAATTATTTCACCTTCTTGAGTTTAGATGAGATCAAGTGATCATCTTTGGCCAATGAAATGTGAGCAGAAAAAAAAAAATGTATCTAATGTCCATGATGAAGAAAAGGAAATGCCCTCGAGATTTCCCTGCTCTGGGCTTTGTGGAGTAAATGCAGCCACAACTGAAGCATCCTGGCTCTCTGAGTTAGCACATAAAGACCAGATGCCTGGACTGTGATATATTCTGCATGAGTGAGAGAGAAACTTACATTACTTTATGAAGAGCTGCAAGTTTCTTTTATTTCAACATAGTTTATTCCATTCTGACTAATACACCCATGATGACATTTTCCCCAGTCATTAGTTATTTTTCTTAGTTAATTATTTTAATTCTCACATATCTTTCTCTCATAGATGCTTCAAAATCTAAATGTTAATAAGGCAATGAAAACAAATGATGAAACTTACTGTCCTAAAATGGTTGTTTCTGGATTGCTTAAGAGTTTGTTATTACTCTAAGGAAGTTATTAGCTATCATATGCTCAATCTGATTCATTGCTTTTGGTATAGACTGTATTTTGGTCTCTGAAATAGAATGCAAAATACTTATCTCACTTTTCTGCGTGATAATATTGGGAAACTTCCTCGGGTATTAGGTAGTAACCTCACTTGCCCAACTGGAGACATATATCCTGATCTGGAACAGTCATTACATGGCCTCTGTGGTCCATTTGCAAGAGAGAATTCTGGCTTGACCCAACAATTTCTTCACCTGACTTATTTTTAAGGCTGATCCTTTCCTAAGAGATGTTATTTTTTGTGTTGTAGCACAGAATCAACAGAAAAGGAGGTGAAAAATGCCCAAGAAATGGGCTGGACTAGGGCTAGGATAGTGGTGTAAGGTATGGCAGCTGTGTTAGCATAACTGTTCTGTATAAAGAAAATCCCCTTTATGGAATTTGATTAATTCAAGTAAATAATTAATCTTGAAATTAATTTTTATAATTTCTGGACTGTGATCTTCTGAACAAGATACTGATCTGAGATCTGGCTGTATTTCATATTGGAGGAGAGTCTCCTACTCTTTTTCTTCTACTCATAGTTCACACCAAATTTTTGAGGACCTGTGCCTTTGTTTCATGTATCTTGCTCAAAACATATTTGCAAATAGATTTTCAATTTCCTAAATTTACTTCAATTTTCTTTTTATTTTTCTCAAACTCACGTTTTCTATTTCTGATTGTATCCCCAGGTAGAAAAGGAGTCAGACAATTATCACCTAGAACTCTAACAATCATTGTTAGAAATTCATCATTCTGATAACTGATTTGATTCTATACCTACTGTTATAGTGAAAATGAGCTGCTTTGCAGATTATTAAATGACACTGTTGGAGTTTTGTAGTCGTGGTTCTATTCTCTAGGGAGAAAATAGTTCAGCATTACTAAAACTCAATTATAAAAAATTAAAACAAATCAAATTTATTGTGAAGAGTTCAAGCAAATTCAGTTTGCTCTGATAAATTCAGTGCTAGTTTTGATCAAGTAAAAATGTGATAGTACTTTACCAGCAATCATAAAAATGCAAAACAATTTTGTCTTTAGACTATCTCTTACAAGATATCTTAGTGAAAACACAACTTATATTATATCTTAATTTTATAGCCTAAAGGGAGAAGTTGACTGTATATATTGTATCAGCATACAGATTGTATAACCATCTTCACTTCTAGAATAGTTCAATATTTTCTTTTTCAGAAGAAGAAAGTTTTATTTTTACAGGCTTACCCCTGGAAAATGATGTCATAGTTGTATCACACCTAGTAGACAAATGAAAAATAAAAATGTAAAATTGCATATACTAAACTGGTATTTAAATAAATAAAAATAAATTCAAGGCTCTAAAACTATTTTTGTAAAATTAGTAACAGGTTTATGAAAGGTTTCTGTTTTTAGTAAGATTGTAGGAAGTCTTAAAACCTCATATAGTTAGTACAGAGCAAGTTTTTAGATTTTGAAAAATGTGTTTACATATAAGAAAACACCATTTTGTATATACGTTGACTCAGAAACTCTGCAGTTAGAAATTTATACTTAGAGAAAATAATTATGTTTTGTGCAAATATTTTGAAGCTAGGATACTTATCAAAAGATGTTTATTATCACAGACATTTGAAAATAACCAAATAGATTTAAACAAAAACCAACAATACATAATGATTAAAATATATAAGAATATATTCACATGATGCAAGATCTCCCTTTATTAATGTTATATAATAATATTTATATATTATATATATATATTAAATTATATATACTATTTATATATTATATATAATATTAAATATATATATATAATATTTACTTCCTTGAAAGGATGTTTTTTATACATATAGGAGAGGGTCATCATGATATTCTGTTATTATTCTTTGTATAGGTTATATATATATGGTATATAGGTGTGATATATATATATTATATATGCCACATATAATATATATAATACATATTTATACACACATAGATTGTGAATATAGATTGTGAATATATAAATATATAAATATTAATATAGATTGTGAATATAAAAGTTACACAATCTATTACTGATAATGATTATCTCTGGTGTTTGCATTATGAGTTCTTTTAATTTCCTTCTTTTAGAGTTTATCTTGCTTTTTACCCATTAAAGTTCAATTGGAACCTTTGCTCAAAGTCATCATCTTCACTCCACAATCAAAGCTCATAGAAAAGCTACTATTTTGAGTTCCTTGTTGCCAGAGAAAAAGATTATGTGGCAAATTATCATTGTCTGTTCAAGGTATATCCAGAAGTTACACATGGCCAGCGCAGGTCCCGGAGACACAGCAAACTTCAAAGGACATGGAGACAAGCCATTCTACCCTGCATGTGCCTACAGGAATAAACACTGGAGGTATTGTGAAGAGCATTAATGACTCCCACACTTATGAGAGATTGAGAGAGAGAGGGGGGGAGGAGGGTAGGAAGAGAGAAGGAAGGCAGGAAATGAGACATTTTGATCATAGAGACTTGTTTACTGACAAAAATTCATTCCTTCAGTGGTAATTGCACTTCTCTCCCTGAAATTTTCTTTTAATTAGTTAAACTTCCTGTGGTGGTTATTGAGGATCCCAGCATTATTTTGCCTGCAGGTTTGTCTAAGATAGAGAAAAAAAATAAAACTCACTGAAATAAAACCAAAAGAATGATAATGAAAATAAAACAGAAAACTTTGAATTTGAGGTCCACTACCTTACTTGTATCAAGTTCAGTTTAATTGACATTATTCTCATGTAGCTGTGATTATCCATTATGTTATAAGCTTACATCATAATTATATAACTTATATTTAATGGATAGTAACGAGTTAAAGATAAAAGTGCTGAGAGTGTTTCTCCTGTTCTCTGCCAGCCATCAGCCTTTGATACATGGCTACTTTGATTTAAAGAAACAGAGAACATATAAATAAAGGATTTTCTTAGTTTCTTGATGAGAACTGTCTTCTTTGTGGAACTACACAGAAGTTAGCGGTTTCCTATCCAAAAAATGGATTTTCTTGTGGGCTAGATAAATAATTTCTCTTACAACACAGAGGGAGAGAGAGAGAAAGTTTCAGAAAGACACAAGGCATCAGCAAAGAAGATAGTGATGCAAGGAAAAAAAAGATTCATGATAAAAGATCCAAAGCACCTGAGAGGTATATAAGTACTCAAAGACAGGGATAGAACTCAAGGTGATAAGGAGTGTGTGGTGTTCAAATGGCAAAGACAGGAAGATTTAGTCTATGAATTAGAAAAGGAGGAAAAACTTAAAGAGAAGAAAGAGGATTAAAAAAAAAAAAAAAGGAAACCAATGGGTTGTTGAAGACTGCACCAAGTACTGCAAATCTCATAATAATCGTAATAGATATCAATCTCTCACCTTCAGAGAGAGCCTCTGTGAAGGCTAAAATATATCCTACCATAAGCAGTGGCTGTCCAAAATATAAGCTCAATTTAGCCAGTGGAATTGACATGAAAAATACAGAACTTTATGAAGTGAAACAGATTTCAGTATCAAATTAGTCCAGGATAAGAGAAGCAAACATCAACTCACATGAGAGTTTATTTATACCTCTAATTCATATTTATATATTTGATTGACTATGTGTAAGTATAATTATATACATAATTGGTCCATAAATTAATCTAAAGGGCTCTTTGTCTTTAAAAGTCCAAAGTAAGTAGATTACTTAATTTTTAAAGGTTTTTATTTAAATTCCAGCTAGTAACATACAGTGTGATATTAGTTTCAGGTGTATAATATAGTAATTCAACACTTCCATAGAAGATTACACTCAGTGCTCACCACAAGTGCATTCCTCAATCCCCATCACCTATTTTATCCCTGCCCCCCCATACCTGTCTTTTGGTAACCATCAGTTTGTTCTTTAACATAGTTTTTAAGACAAACTCATGGAGATATCTGATCCCAGATTAAGACCATCCTTTTTGCCTAAAGCTCTCCTATGCACCAGTAAGAGAAACTCAGCATTACGTCCAAACTGAAGCAGTTTGACTTAGCTTATATGAAATTCAGAGAGAGAGAAATGAGAACGTGGCTAATTTGAATTCCCTCTGGAAATGAATTATTTCTGTGGCTAATTATTTGCCTCCTGGAAAGACTGCAGGCAGCTTTGAGTGCCATGTGGTCCCCACAGGGAAACATTTATTAGGGACAAGGACACAAGATGATAATGACATGCAGGCATCGGTCCTAGAAAAGCAATGTTTCAAATACATAGTCTAATATGGTTGGCAGTAAAAATATAAATGTTTTTATGTAGAAAGAAAATTGGAAAAGTTAGACTATTTGATGTTACTAAAAAGAGTTACATGGTGGTGTTGAGTAATATGGTGATTACGGCTACTACTATTATTAGGAGTTATAATGCCATCGCAAACAGAAGACACATTCCAAATTCACCACTTGGAAAGACCGTATTCATCTAATTAGGAACTTTAGGGTTTTATTTGCACAATGAAAACATACGAAATGCATGAATAAGACCATTAATTATATTTCAGCTTCTGAGAGACTTTAGCAGGAATGAGAACACCAAGGAAAGTGTTAAATTCAAATTAAGGTAATTAAGAGTTAGAAAGGATTATTTATTTTTATACTTCTTTCTAAAGCTACTGTCTTTTAGTGTTTTAAAGATTCCTCCTTGGAATAAAACTTGTATTTTCTGTAAGTTTTCTCAACTCTTTCTGGTCATGATTACTAATACAGCATAGCAAATCAGCAGTTTCCTAAGAACTATTCAGTAGGTAGCTTAAAAAGGAATTTTTTTTTTTTTTAAGCAGTTGACTTGAACAGAAGAATAGTTAACATGTTTTTTAAGGTAAATTTAGTTCTCAGTGTCAAAATATTTCACTAGTGTTAGGAAAAGCATGAACTATCATTGATGAATTTATATGTTGGTTGCTATTATGCAAGCATAGTCAAAGACACTATTTTATTTACCAGCCCAGCTACTGTGCTTTCAGGTTGATAACTTACTTGTATGATAACTTGCTTGTGTTATATCTAAGGGTCCTTTTTTTGGTCAACTTCACACCAATAATGTAGAAAAGCATCATTGAGTGATGCTCAAGTATTGCCTTTTCTGGTTTACAGGATGTACAATCAAGAAGCTCATAAGCTGATGCTTCTGAATAATGCTTTCAGAAAGACCATCTATAATTTGAAGATTAAATGTTGTGCTTTGAAAAAGACCTGTATTAACCCTCCACAAGAGAGCACTTCCAAAATATATTTGTCAACATGTGAGAGTTGGAACCGAGCACTGATTAATCATATAGAACAGATTAGTTATTGATGAAGAGGTAAGAAGGTAAAAAGACAAATTTGATCTATGTCCTTTAGAAGCTCTCTAAAGGAAGTATGGAGAATTATCTTGTCTCAGCTTGCTTACATATAACCCCAGCCACTCACAGCACATTTTCAGTTTCAAATCCAAGGACTTTTCTCCTTTCCTTTGCATGTGTCATGCTTTCTTCTCTCTTAGAAATTTTGCATATTTCCCTTTTCTCTCGTTTTGGACTAGATAACACTTATGTATTCTTCAGATGCTATTTCAAGCACAAATTTCCCAAGGAAGCACTTCTTGACTCCTCATTGAAGAACAGGTTCCTCTGTTACATGTGTCTACCCTCTCTCTCTTTAACTTCCTGGGCTCTTAACAGCAATATAATGAGGAGTAAGCAAGTTGGAGATATATCTCCAACTTGCTTACTTATATTATATATATATACACATATATATATATATATAATATATTATTTATATATTCTTTTTTTGCAAGCTTCCTTCAATTGTCCCATTGTTCTCTGGAGCTCATAAGTTAGCTGACAGACTTCAAGGATGTCAGCAGAGAGAGCAAAGAGCACATCCATCTAGGGATCAAGTGGGGACATGGCTAGAGCTCAGGGGGTGCCAAAACTGATGGGACAATATAAGATTATAGGTAATGATTGATTCTGATAGGCTGAGTACCGCCTTCCTGTGCCCCTATCTAAAAATCTCCTCAAGGAAAGGAGAAATTGGGACTAAAAGCCTTGAAATTAATTCAAGGAAAAAAGTAAATAATTAGATTTATCTAGATATAAGTAGTTCATTTTTCTTCACAGGAAAGAATGGAGATTTGATAGAAAATAACTTTGATCATAGAAATATGAAGACAGCTGCATTTCTGCATTCCCTGCTGATACTTTTTAAACTTTATGTACCTCAAAAGATATATTTGTATGATTTTAAATCAGTGTTTGTTTCCCTCACTAGCTTCTAAAACTTTATGGAAAAACAGACTCTATTTCTAAATATATGTGTATAAAAAAAAATTAAAAAAAATTTTATCACCTCCCACTACTCTTTTTAGCAGAGCAACTTACACACCTTAGTATCTTAATAAATATTGAACAAATACACCATAAATATGGGGCAATAATTATTTAAAAGTATAATATATTTTTCTTAATTAAAGTAACTTTGTTGAGCTTCATCCTGATTATTAAAAAAATCACACCTAATTAATATTTCCAGGATTGATTCTGATTTCTGGGATAAAGGTGTATATTTACTTTTTCCTATGTTGCTAATTGCCACAATATTTTATATTGAAGCATCTATACTTTCCCCAGATTTAAAAAATCTATAGAAATCAAATGATATCTGTTATGAATCATGCATAATAACTAGATGGACATTCACTAAATTTACAGGGTATTTTTGATATGGTTTAGCTTAAACTGGGGTTCATATTTATGATTAAAAATTCAGTTTGAAAGGATCAAAGGAAGTTTGATGGAGAAAGAATAGTCTTTCAACAAAAGGTGCTAGAATAGCTGAACATCTGCAGGCAAAAAAATGAATTAGATGTTAGATTTTTTTGCAAATATCAACTTAGTTGTTTCACAGACCTATGTGAGAAATGCAAAACTATGAATCTGGAAGATAGTGCAGGAGAAAACCTAAAAACCTTGGATTAGGTGTTGACTTTTTAAGTACAATATCAAAAGAAGGATCCATGAAAGAAAACAATGGTAAGTTGGACTTCATCACAATTAAAAATTCCTGCTCTGCACAAGACATTGTTAAGAGAATGAAAAGATAGACGACAAACTGAGAGAAAATTTTTGTTAAAGACACATCTGATAAAAGACTGTTATTCAGAATATAAAAAGAACCCTCAAAACTCAAAATAAGGAAACATAATAACCCAGCTAAAAATGGACAAAAGCTCTGAATATAAAGTTTGCCAAAGAAGTTATACAGATGACAAATAAGCATATGAAACAGAGTACTTAACATCAAGTATCATTGGGATTGTAAATTAAAGCAATGAGGAACAACTATACACCTATTAGAAAGGCTAAAATCCAGAAGGCTAACAACACCAAATGCTGGTAAGGTTGTGAAACTCTCATTCATTGTTGGTGGGTGTGCAAAATTGTACGGCCCCATTAGAAGGCAGTTCGTCACTTATTTACAAGGCAAAGCATACTCTTACCATAAAGTCCAGCAGTCACATTTCTAAGTATTTACTCAATTGAGCTGAAACCCTATGATCACTCAAAAACCTGCACACAAATGTTGTAACAGCAATATCCGTAATTGCCCAAATTGGAAACAACCTGATGTCTTTCAGTAGGTGAATGGGTAAGTAATTTGTGGCATAACCATACAATGATATTAGTTAGTGATAAAAAGAAATAAGATATCAAGCCATAGAAAGACATAGAGGCTAAAATCAGTAACAAGAAACAACAGGTGTTAGCTTGGATATGGAGGAAAGGGAACACTAATGGACTGTTGGTGGGAATGCAAATGGGTACAGCCACTGTGGAAAACAGAATGGAGGTTCCTTCAAAATTTAAAAATAAACTACCTACATTCCAACAATTGCATGACTGGGTTTTTGCCCAAAGAATACAAAAACACTAATTCAAAGAAATATATGTATCTCTCTGTTTATAGAAGCATTATTTAGAATAGCCAAGATATGAAAGCAGCCCAAGTGCCCATTGACTGATAAAGGGATATATAGATAGATAGATAGATAGATAGATATAGATATAGATATAGATATAGAAAGATAGATAGATGATAGAATATTACACAGCCATAAAAAAAGAATGAAGTCTTGCCATTTGCAATGACATGGATGGAGCTAGAGAGTATAATGCTAAGCGAAATAATTTAGCCAGAAAAAGACAAATACAATATAATTTCACTCATATGTGGAATTTAAGGAACAAAACAGATGAACATGGAGGGGAAAAAAAAGAGAGACAGGCAAACCATGACATAGACTGTTAACTATAGAGAACAAACTGAGGGTTGCTGGAGGAGAGGTAGGTGGGAGATGGATTAAATGGGTGATGGGTGTTAAGGAGGGCACTTGTGATAAGCACTGGTTATCATATGTACATGATGAATCACTAAATTCTATTACTGAAACTAATATTCACATTATTTAACTAATGAATTTAAATAAAAACTTAAAAAAAAGAAAGACATAGAGTAATTTCAAATTTATATTGCTAAGTAAAAGAAGTAAATATGAAAAGCTATATGCTATATGATTCCAACTATATGGCTTCTGGAAACAGTAAAAAGATCAGGTCTTGCCTGGGGTTAGAAAAGAATGAAGGAGGGATAAATAGATAAAGCTCTGGGGATTTGTAGGATGATGAAAATATTCTTTATGATAGTTATGCTCAATACATACCATTGCACAGTTGTTAAAATTCATAAAATGTACAATACAAAAGGCAAACCTATTGCCTACTATGGATTTTAGTTAATAATAATGTACCAATATTGGTTCGTCAATTGTTACAAATGTACCACACTAATGCAAGATGTTAATAATAGGGGAAACTGCCAGGGAGAGGGGATGGAAAGATGGAGTATTTGGGAGCTGTGTACTTTCTGCTTTCTTTATTTTAAAATCACTTTAAAAAATGAATTAATTTTTAAAATTCATTTTGAGGGGGCACCTGGGTGGCTCAGTGAGTTAAAGCCTCTGCCTTCAGCTCAGGTCATGATCCCAGGGTCCTGGGATCGAGCCCCGCATCAGGGTCTCTGCTCAGCAGGGAGCCTGCTTCCTCCTCTCTCTCTGCCTGCTTCTCTGCCTACTTGTGATCTCTGTCTGTCAAATAAATAAATTAAAATTTTTTTCATTTTGAGGAACTGGAGTTAGAAAATGAACACAACAGATTCTCTAGATCCATTTCTTCTACCCTTGGGTAAGTCATTTCTTCATTTTTTCTTAGCTTTTTACCCACAAAATGGGTTAATAAAAATACACCACATACACCTGTTGAAGATTACAACAGTCTGGCACTATTCATTATTTCTGTACAGTCTTCATCCATGAGATTAATTGAAACTGAAGTAGAGCAAGAGGGTATTGTGACTATGAGGAGAAACATGTCATAGATATAAGATTCTATGGCCAGAAGGTACAATCCTGGTTTCAAAGCCAGGTCCCACACTGAAAGTCACAAAAGCAGTGGTTGGCAAGCATTGCTTCATAAGTGGTTCATTTCTCACATGGCTATATTTATTTATTTTGTCCATGTGGTATCTACAAAGACTATTGATTTATTCAATCAATTTGGGGAAGATGATGAAGAAATAGTAATTACTGCAATTTATACAGCGTGTTTTGGGGGAGGCAGGCACTGTTCTAAAAGTTTTATGTCTTATTTAATTTGTACATAATTTGTACATAAAAATTAGTTAAGTACTGCTATTCTCATTCTACAAATGAGGCAACAGTTAAGTTGATTTAACTTGTGTCACATAGCAAATACATAAAAACTGAAATTTGAAACTAAGTCACCTGATTTTAAAATCTGAATTCTTCACCACCATGTTATGTTGGCACCTTTGTAATATATACATTCTGTGTATGTATTTTATGTGTCTTTGTTTCTTGTTCTAGAATATGGTTTTACTGACTCCACAACTTATTAATTTTATGTCTTTAAGCAATTTTTTTGGTCTCCATTGGGATAGTGACAATGACATATGGTATTGTAAGGATAAAATGGCCAAATACATGTAATGCTTTGAAAAGCAGTTGGGGTAGAGAAAGTACATAATGCATGTTATCTTTGTTATATTTTCATGATTACTCAATTATTTTATTGCCATATCAATACATCTTTATTAATGAATATGTCAGTAGCAACCTTTTAAAATCTTTTAATTTTAATATTTTAAAAATTTTATATCTGCATTTTATATATAAGTATACACAATATTTGAAAGTGTCTAATAGCCATTAACAATCTCTGTTTTACAGTATAGATGGCTGTGTGGTCATTAGCAATATGGTTTTGAGTAGAGAAGTTCTATCCTCAGAGAAGAGTAAATGATAACACTGAATTTGGCATGGTGCCTTGTCCATAGTAGGCTCTCAATAAATATTTGATGAACTACTGAATAAATAGTACTCATTCCAAGAGTGCCCTACTAGAGAACAAACATAGGAAATGACAGTGTTACCTCTAATACCATGGTTAGCCTCAATCTCAGCCCAACTGAACAAACACAATAGATTTAAAGCTAAAACACTTAGTAAATTCATAAATCTTACAGGGGTCCAAAGAACTTCCTAGGAAAAAAATAATGGAAGAGTGATAGAGAAGATAGGACTTGAATTAAGATTCGATAGGCTAATAGAATTTACTGAGGGACACGATACTCTATTCATTAAGCCAGATGTATTAGAGATGAAAACATTACCTCCTAGTGTTAGGATTAGTATAGTGAATGATTGTTAAATATCTTTTTTTTCCTATATTATAATCTATGCAATATATTACATAAATTTCAGGTAGATATATACAAATTCATATATACCTGATAAAGTTTTACTCAGTTATTGCTGCAATAATGCTGCTTACCAAACCACTAGGAATATCAGTAGCTTAAACTGAACACCTTTATTCTCACACTCAACTGACTAGAGGTCATATATGGTTAAGCCAGTCTTAATCTGTGTTCTGTTGGGTGGCTCTCTTCAAGGTGCAAATCATCCAGATTTGGATCTGTGGTATGGGTTGGGTTCAAACCTCCTCTGATCTTCTGTCATCCACCTTAGCCCAGTGAGGAAAATTCTTCTCTCAGTAAATGGCAGGAATTCAAGAAGCCAATCCAAAGCCTCTGCTTTGAGGCCCCTGGGTGGCTCAGTCAGTTAAGTGCCTGCCTTCAGCTCAGGTCATGATCTCAGCATCCTGAGATTGAGCCCTACATCTGACTTCCTGCTCAGTGGGAATTCTGCTTCTCCCTCTCTCTCTGCCTGCCCCTCCCTCTGCTCATGCTTTCAGTCTCTGTCTGTCTCAAAAACAAACAAACAAACAAACAAACAAAACAAAATAAAAACAAAAATTAACAAACCAGAACCTCCACTTCTATTCTATCCAATTATCATTCCTTTGGCCAAAATAAGTCGTGTACAATGGTGCATCAAAATGTCCTCCACTCCCAGGCACCACAAGAAGCATGCACTTCCATGCAAGGAACCACAAGTCTGCCTACATTGCCATTTTGAAGAATGAAAAAGAAAGGAACTTTGCCAGTCCTCCTTAGGAAACAATGATTGACTCTGAACTAGTAATAAGCAAAACAGGTAGTCATTTGGGTAAGACAAAATAGAAAGTATACAGAAATCTGAGACTGTGAAGTAGGTGGAATGTGTTATTCTAGGAAGCACACTTGGGGAACTGGCTGTTCTGGGAGTAAAAGCACAGAAGAATTGAAACAAGAAGTCAGAGACAAGCAAAGAAAACCTGGACTAACGATTAGTTGAGTTCCAGTGTCAGGTCAACAAAATCCGGGATCTTAAGATTCTTCCTAACTGAAATGTGCATCCCTTCTATTAAATTATACTTACCTACCTGGACATAGGTAACATCAAAAAATCACTGCTTCTTGCTTTGTAATGAATATAACTCTATTTCATGCGGTAGGTAAAATTCAAAGATGACCGACATCTGTTTACAATCTCTGTGTGGCAGAACCTATAATTCGCATCTAACCAATAGGACATGGCAAATATGAAGGAATTTTGATGATGTATTTAAAGACTCTAATCAGTTTAAATTAATCAAATAGGAGATTATTCTGGGTGGGCCTGTCCTAATCAGGTGAGCTCTTTTTATAGAGGGTCTAAAGCTGAGTCTGAAAGCAAAGTACTGGATATAGTGTTTCTCACTTTGTGTGTGTGTGTGTGTGTGTGTGCATATGTCAGTGTATTCTGTTGCTGGCTTTGAGGAAATAATATGTAATAAAGTCTACCTCTGCAAATAAATAAATTCTGCCAACAACATGAGGGAGCTTAGAGAGATTCCTCCCTTGTACCTCCAGATGAGAACACAGTCTGCCTGTCATCTCGAATGCAGACTTGCTGAGAGCCTGAGCAGAGGACCTAGCTACACTGTGCTCCTAACTCATAGAAACTGTGAGAGAAAAAACTATATATTGCTTTATGTCAAAAGCTATCTGAATACAATGTAATAAAAGTATTTTAATGTATATCAGAAATGTTGAGAGGAAAAATTGAAAGGTTAAATATGAATATGTTTCTCCCACCCCATAAACTCAAAATATCATGTCACCGGTCAGATTTCCTGGGAAGCAGAATCTGAGAAAAATATAGATGCAGGAAGATTATTAAAGAGTGTTCGTGGGACCTGGGGAAGAAGGGAAGGAATCAAGATGGTCAGGGCAGAAAGAGAAGTTGTGTTCAATGTAATCTCAACAGAAACCTCAGGGGGTCTCATGGTAGTTCTAAGGCTGAGGTGACACTTTAGAGACATCCTGAGCTGGGGCCACAAGTCCCACCCCTACAGAGACCATTCATTGGATACTGGCTACATGGGGATGGGACAATTCCTAGCAAAAGTCATCAGCTGAGGACTGACATCTGGCAGCATGTACAGGGGCTGGACCTTCAGTCCTAAAGGGTATAGGAAGAAGCATAACTACATTTGCGATGTACCATTTAACTTTTGATCATAGTTTTGGCTAACTATAAGCTAGAAATCAGGACTGCAAAGTAAATTAGTCATCATTTTCTTACTTTCTAAAACAGGAACAAAATAACTTTATTTTCCCACTCATCTTTCCCTTTGTTTTTCCCACCTCTAAAATGAAGATAATAGGAGTGAGATGCCCGTGACAACCACATGGGTTTGTTTCTTATATTTAGAAAAGAAAAACAATACAAAAAAGCCCCCAAACTAAAAATGCTAACAAACCAGAAATAGTCTTTCAAAAAGATACAATAAATATGAATTATGCTGAAACTAATAGTTACAAATTGCTATCAAAATAGTGTATTTTAAAATAGCAGACTTACCTTCTTAGACACCTATTTGCAATTAGGAATGAAATCCTTCGTGACTTTGTAACTTCAGGATTTCAGTTAAACCCAGGACAGCCTTGTGTTTCTGAGTACCTTTATTGATCTCTGGATGTTGACTCAAAGAAAATTCCGTAGCAGCCATGAAATTTTGAGTTTGGCAGTCACAGTGCAAGTGATTAAGAGCCTTGTCTTTCACCTTAAGCGTTAAAGTTCTGCTCTGAGCGGTTTAACACCTCACCTCCAGACTCAGTCAGGTCCCCAGTGCCTGTGAATTGACACCACAAACACACCTCCAAATTTAACAAAGGAGAAAAAAAAAGGAGGAAAATGGGGGGGGGGGGGTGGAATGCTATAAGAAACTTTTGAGTTAAGATTAAAGCACAAGGAAAATCTTAATGAAATCATTTTAAAAGGTCATTAAGGGGAGAAACAAAACAAAACACGAACTCTCCAGCCATCAAAGGAGAGCTCAATTGTGTCCAGATAAAGTACTATCATCCTTTACCTTAATGAACTCAGTACTGACAAGTCTTTTATGACAAATTTTGTGCTCTAGCAGCAACTTCAAATCTATATGAGATTTGGAGCTCCATTTAAAGCCATATCTGGCCCTGTCATGCTCGTGTGACAAGTTCTCTCAGTCCTCATCTGGGTCACTAAATGGAGATCCCATGAGAGAGAAAATCGACATCCTATCCATCTTGCTTTGCATGAGTGCGCCTCAGTCGGTGAAACTACCTAACAATGTTAGTTTTATATGCTCTCCAGAAATGCAGCCATGAATTGGCTTCGAGTGGCCCGAATGGAAGAATTTTGCAAGCATCAGTTTAGAAGAGGGTTGGTCCCCTCAAACTTGGGGGCGGATAGGGGAAGACAGCAATCTCTTCAATTCTATACATACAGCATTTCAAACCTTTTGTATACCCTCCCTTTTTTTTTAAAGGAAAGATGAATTACTCTCCCTTGTTTGAAACAAGGAAATAACATAGCATGTAAAAAAAAGAAATTATTCAATAGTACACATTTGGGGCGCCTGGGTGGCTCAGTGGGTTGAAGCCTCTGCCTTTAGCTCAGGTCATGATCCCAGAGTCCTGGGATAGAGCCCGGCATCAGGCTCTCTGCTCCGCAGGGAGCCTGCCTCCCCCTCTCTCTGTGCCAGTCTCTCTGCCTACTTGTGATTTCTGTCTGTCAAATAAATAAATAAAATCTTAAAAAAAAAAAAAGAGTAAACAGTAAAAACCAGTTTCTTGTATAGTTAATTACATTTTTATTAACATGTCACTTCAATTATTTGCTCAAAAAAAATGCCAATAGCTAAAATATAAAATATTTCATCTTAGAGTCATGGCAGTCTTTGTGCGATTATATGTTTTTTTCTAGTTTTTTTCCCCCCATCTTTGTCTTTATTTGTAACATGGGTTATTTGATTTTCCTTAAAGCAGTGTGTAAAAAACAAACCCCCACAACCTCAGTGTTTTCCTATAAGACCTGAAGCATTTCATCATGAGTGAAAAAGTTGGATCTCTAGGACTCCATAAAATACTCTTTAACGTTTCTAATAAAGTTTCTATTGTTCTAAGTAATTCTAAAATGATATGTAAATCAGGTTAATGGTGACACTGTCATCTATACAGCAAAAGTAACTCATGCACATAATTTAAAAAAAAAAAAAAGAAGAAGAAGACATCCCAAACATCACAAAGTCTTACGTGTTATGTCATCATTATGGTGCATAAGGGAAGTACTATAAAACTACCTAGATCATAATGAAGCCTAGAAATAATAAAGAGTATAACCTAGGTCCGTTCAACTGTAAATGCTTATTAAGGATGAGTTTAGAATGGGATTGTAAAATTACTGGCCTCAAACAGCAATAGAAAGAACAATAATTGAAAAGGATAGAATGACAAGCTGCACTTTACAAAAAAAATAAAAAATGTAACCACTGTATTAAAAAGGACAGGGTTGCAATGTCTAAGGCTTTGAAATGCCTTTTAGGAGTAATATCTTTTCACCTAAGACTTTCTCCAACATACATTTTGTTATAATTCTTCCTGACCTTTTGCTCATCGAGATGCTGGTATCTGCAGAGGAAATTTCATAGAAAGTATCCCCACGAAATGAAGGAACAACTTACTTTTGCCCTTCACTGGTATAAACTATATTGAAAACAATTTTATGTTGCTCAGCAACATTTAATATACCAAAATAAAACCACACCCTTCACCTGACACTTAAAAGCAACAAAATTGAATTTCTTAACATGGCTTCTGATATCTATTTAGTTGAGATTAAATGCAGGTTAAAGTGTAATCTTTCTGTAATCCAATCACAGGTTCTAACAAATAAGATAGCTAGGGGCAGGACATGAAATAGAAGATTCCAAATTGTTCTAAGTGTGTTCATATACAGACTTTGAAACAGAGAGTCCCCAGTGGCCTCCAGTGCCAGCCTTGCGTCTTCCAAAAGATGTGGTATCTCTGAGTGAACTCCCTCTGAACTCCACTTGTCAAAGTAATGGCGAAATAACAACATCACATAAACAAAGCAAAACAAGAGTCTGGTTTGCTGCTATTGTTAGCATCATTAAAAATTAAGTAGGGCTGATTTAGAGCAAATACTTCATGCTGACGATCGCATTCTTTCCTCTACTGTATAGAACTGTGTTTGAGATATTTTTCAAGGGTTAAGGTTTTTCTTTTGATAAAGGGTATTTTATTTCCTTCGTCCTTTAGTTATGTGTTTGTTTTACGTTACATTAGAGCACAACAACATAAAATCTCTTATAAAACACAAGCACTAACATTGCTTCTTTTTAAAATATCTGTTAGGAGTTATATATGCTATTAAAAGTCCTTAGGTATATATTAAATGCACAAAACTTTGAATTAGATTCTGAGATACCTGGAAAATCATAAAAGATTTAGCTTAAATGTTGAAACAGGTTTTCCACATAGATGAGTAAGAGAGCATGTTGAAAACACGTGAAAAAGTCTATATCTAAGAGGTTTGTTTGGAGGTCCTCTCACTTATAATGTGATTTGCAATACACAGATACACAGCCCTGTTTTTAAACTTAGTCAGCTCTGACAGATTAGAATGGGTGTTCCATGTCAAGTTTTATGTGTTCTACTCTAACGCCATTAAAAATGGATAGTTTATTCCTACTCTGCTATAAATATCAGTAAAGTTAAAATGTTAGAATCCTAGAGGCATTTGCATTTTGACAATTTTTAAAAAGCCTACAGTCAGTGGGATGAAAGCAGAGTCGTGAAATTGGAGGAGTTTATAAGATCACTGTCAAATTTGGGGTAATTTAGCAGCTTCCCAACAACTATATGTACAATCATGTGATTGGCCCTTCTTGTGTTCCTTTGGCCTGATAGAGATTTCTCACAGATTTCAGAAGCAATGGATATAGAATTTAACACTTACTAAAGTGATGTTGGACCACATATGTTTTCTCTTAGAACATCATTTTTCAATTGAATATATGTTCTTGCTTCACATTCTATTCTTCAGTGTTCTTCAGTTCACGAGTTATGCCCTTTTCTTTTTGCCCTTTGTTTTTGTGGACATCGTATTTCCTCTCTTTGGAATGTTCTTCCTTTACCTTTCTTCTGGTAAAACCCTACTTATAGGGCCTCTGGATGCCCAGGTGTCTCAGTTGGCTCAGTTGATTGGATGACTGTCTTAGGCTCAGGTCATCATCCTGGAGTTCCAGGATCGAGTCCCACATTGGGCTTCCTGCTTGCTGGGGAGTCTGCTTCTCTCAGTGACCTCTCCCCTCTCATGCTCTCTCTCTCTCTCTCTCTCATTCTCCCTCCCTCTCAAGTAAATAAATAAAATCTTAAAAACAAAATAAAACAAAAACAAACAAAACAAAACAAAACAAAAAACCCCACTCATACTTCATGTCTCAGGTTGGAATTTCCTTTTGCTGGGAAGCCATTTCCATGCCCATCCCAGGAGAGAGTACGTGCTGCCTCCTTTCCTTTAGAACAGCCTATCCTTCCTCAATCAGAACACATTCAGACAGTGTGATTTCAGGATCTAGATGCCATCTATTTTACCCATTCCTGTTATAGTCTTAGCACACAATACTGTGTTTAGCACATAGTACGTTTTTGACTAGGTGGTGCTATATACATTTATAGTCCTGTATTTTATCACTCCTTTCTTGTGCTACATTCCCTAACCATTTGTAACCTCTTGCCTTCCCTGAAGGTTCTGTGCTCTCTTGGATCTCTAGGCCTCAGCTCCTTTTATCCAGAATTGTCTTTTATCTTTAATCTTCTACCCACTCACCTCCGTCATTCTTACTATCCTTCAAAATTCAACTCAGCTACAACCTCCTTTGGGAAGCCACCCATAGCCTTTCATCAACACATTGTTAACAAAGGTGTTTCAGTGTCCTCTTGGTATCCTCAATCAAACATCATATAGTGAATACTATGTTGAAATCATCCAAAACTTCTGACTCTTTGAATTGAAATATCTTAAGTGCAAAGGTGCTTAATTCTCTATACCTACATGCTAGGTCGATGTATGGAGGTATAGACAAGATATTCAAATGGATTTACTTGAATTAAAAAAGCTGCGAGTCCGGGCTCCAGAATTTACTTCTTATATAATCTTTGGCAAGTGACTCAGTATTTCTGAATTTTATTTTCGTTATCTTTGAAATGGGAAAAATAATGCCTGTTGGGTCTATAAATAAGCAGCCTCCCTTCCCATGATGTCATGTTTCCCTGTGGATAATTTTGAGCTTCAGTGGGGCAGCACATCTCTCCCTACCCCACACTCACTTAGCTCCGTGGAAAGGATGACTTATCTGGGTGCCGAATCTGGCTTCTATTTATTTTGCTAACCTTCCTGCTGCCAAGTTTGTATTCTCCGCCCTTCAGTAAGACGCCTCCTTGTAGTTGTTCATACTGCTTGAGACTGTGAAGGTTTAAGACTGTGTGCTTCATGGGTAGGGAGTAAGCAAGCCCTTCTGGCCCTAGCTCTAAAGCTACATTCAACCCTAAGCTTTCTTCCTCATACCAGTAAAATCTATCTTTTACCAACATCTGTGATAGCTCTTCAGGAAAAGATATTGTCTCTGAATTAGAAGTACCACAGAGTTGGGGGGAGGAGTTAATACTTCTGAAATAAATGGGATTTCGAGGTTGGGTACATGGAATGAGCACTTGGAACACTCTGACCGTGAAGAAGACCTGAAACCTTCTCTGCAAATCCCAAGTGAATCCATTAAGGGAGTCACACGTTGGGCAGAGAAGGGCATAGCTAGGCTTGGATCAGCCAAGGCTGGGGACTGGCAACCAGCCACAGTTCTCGCTGGGCAGTGCGTATCATGTCCTGTCTCGAAGTAAGCTTTGAGCAGTGTATCTCTGTCTCCAGACCATCTGGCATTCGTCCCTTCTGCAGACCAGTAAGTTCTATAACCAGAGATCTTTTTGTTTCATTCATTTTGAGCTTCATCACCGGTGTCTTTAAGAGTGCCAAATATAGGGCGCCTGGGTGGCTCAGTGGGTTAAGCCGCTGCCTTTGGCTCAGGTCATGATCTCAGGGTCCTGGGATTGAGTCCCGCATCAGGCTCTGCTCAGCAGGGAGCCTGCTTCCTCCTCTCTCTCTCTCTGGCTGTGTCTCTGCCTACTTGTGATCTCTCTCTGTCAAATAAATAAATAAAATCTTTAAAAAAAAAAAAGAGTGCCAAATATAAGTAAGAGTTAAGTAAATATTTGTTGAATGAATGAATAAATTTTTATGCTCTCTATATCCATCTCTCATTTTTCCAAATATTGGCAGAGAGAAAGGATGTAATTTACTGGATCACTTCAAATTCTCCCAGGTACATAGCTTGTTTCTTAGTATTCCTGTAGGATCATATTTTTAAAAGTATGTAATTTGATATTAAAAATTTCAAGACATTGCACAAATATCCCAAATGAATACTATTTAACTTTATTGCTATTTTAAATGTACTGTTTCTGTCCTTTCCTTTTGCTTTTTGTTTTAATTAAGATAAAAATTGACATATGCTATTAGTTTATATACATTGTATTAGTTTGTATAGTATATATTTTATATATATAGTATATATATATAATGGTATATAGTATATATTTTAAGAGGATCACAGTAACTCTAGTTAACATCCACTCCACACATTGTTATGAAATCTTTTTCTTGTGATAAAAACTTCTAAGATTTACTCTCTTAGCAACTTTCAAATATGTAGTAGAGTCTTTTAACTGTGGTCATCATGTTTTATATATTGAAATATATAAAATATTTTGTTGCATGAAAATTTTGAAGCCAGTGGCTACAGTGTAATGTGAAAAATGTAAATTTGTACTGATAGTCAAAATGTTGCATGCAAAATACATAAAACCTATTGGTCACTTATTCTTTCTAAGAGGCATTAACCTCTTGGAGTCAGTCTCGACTGCTGGACACTTTCTCAGCTGGGTGGGCATTCTGGGCAGTCAGTCTAAGCTACCTTGACACGACCTCTCTTACTTGTTCTCATTGTCCATGACTTCCTTTTCAGAAACATTAGAACTTTCATTACCTCCCATACCACATCTCTTACTTAAATATCTCTCACTCATATTACTTAAATATATCTAGAAATGCTATTAAAATGTTACATTAAAAATATCAATTGCACTAAAAAAAATATATCAATTGCACTACTTTGAGTAAGTTTATTCCTAAGTATCTTATAGTTTTTGGTGCAATTCTAAATGAGATTGATTCCTTAATTTCTCCTGCTGCTTCATTATTGCTGTCTCAAAAAAGCAACAGATTTCTGTATATTGATTTTGTATCCTGCAACTTTACTGAATTTGCTTATCAGTTCTCACAGTTTTTTTGTAGAGTCTTTGTGGGTTTTGTATACAATGTATTGTGCCATCTACAAATAGTGAAAATTTTATCTCTTCCTTGTCATTTGGATAAATCTGATTTCCTTTTGTTGTGCTATTGCTGTGGCTAGGACTTCCAGTACTCTGTTAAATAATAGTGGAGAGAGTGGACATTCATATCTTGTTCCTGAATGTAGGGGAACAGCTCTCAGTTTTTCTCCATTGAGGATGATAGTAGCTGTGGGCTTTTTATAGATGGTCTTTATTATGTTCAGGTATATTCCCTCTAAACCTACTTTGTTGAGGGTTTTAGCATGAATGGGTGCTGTGCTTTGTCAAATGTTTTTTCTGCATCTATTGAAATGATAATATATTTCTTACCTTTTTTTTTATTAATGTGGTGTATCACATTGATTGATTTGCTTGCTTCTCATGTGTCAGAATGACTAAAATCTACAACACAAGAAACAACATCAACAGGTGTTGATGAGGATGAGGAGAAAGGAAAACCCTCTTGCACTGTTAGTGGGAATGCAAACTGGTGCAGCCACTCTGGAAAACAGTATGAAGATGCCTCAAAAAGTTAAAAATAAAACTACCCTATGTTCCAGCAATTGAACTACTAGGTATTTACCTAAAGAATACAAAAATTCTAATTCAAAGAGATACATGCACTCTGATGTTTATAGCAACATTATCTACAATAGCTAAATTATGGAAAATGCCCAAATGTCCATCAACTGATGAATGGATAAAGAAGATGTGTGTGTATATGTATGTGTGTGTATATATGTACATATACACACATATATGGGCATATATATATATATGGATGGATATGTATACATATCCATCCATATATATACACATACACACGTCTTCTTTATCTTATATATATATATATATATATATATAAGATATATATATGTATATATATATACACACACACATCTTTATCCATTCATCAGTGTGGATACATGTATGTGCCCACAGTATGGGTGTACAGTATGGATACATACACACACACAGTATGGATACATTTGTATATGTATTCATACACACACATATACAGATATATATATATATATATATATATATATATATATATATATGGATGTGTGTGTACAGACAAGGGCATTTGCTGTGATGAGTGGAAGTGATATATGGAGTGATGTATGGAAGTGCTGAATCATTGTATCGTTCACCTGAAAATAACATTACACTGTATGTTGACTGACTGGAATTTAAATAAAAACTTTTAAAAATGTCAATTGCAGCCAACTTTTTTAGAATACTTACTCTGTGGATCATTTTGCATTGATTTCTTTTTCTGTATTATCACATTTAATTTTTGTAAGACTCCAGTTAGATGGGCATATAATTAGTATTCTCCTGATTTTACAAAACATAGAAAAAGACTGGAAAAGGAATAGTAAGTGTCTGGGACTACATAGCTGCCAGGGGGAGGAGTGAATATATGAACCAAGGCAAAATGATATCAGGGTCCATCTTCCTAATCAGAATGTTAGACTGCCTGTGTACTTATTACTGTTATTTTTTCCCCACATTTTTTAGCACTATTTATCTCATCTGTTCTAAAGCCTTTAATATTTCTTAATTATTAAATAAGAAATACAGAAACCTGACATTCAAAGTCGTCTCCAGTAGGACAAACTTATACTTCTAATTTCATCTCCTATTCATTCTTCTTAGCTATTCAGCCATTGACATTTTTCAGAACTACTCAAATAGCCAACTTTCCATCTGTTACATCTCAATATCATTTCTCACTATTCTCAGCTCTATTTTTTTTTCTTCTACCAATCAAATTCTATCCATCCTCCAAAGAACAAACTTAAAGACCCACAAATTCCTCTCCATTCTCTTTCCGAGGTGCTCCTGTGACACATGTGCTTCTGTTACATGCACTACACAAGCTTTTATATAACAGTGGGTGTCCACATTCTAGTCTAGAGTATAAACTGTGTCTTCCCTTGTGAGGAGCTCTGTTACAGACAGGTTCTTAATTGTCACAGCTTTGACAGAGAAAGTCCCATAAATGATTAATGAATTGATAGAAATGGAAACCTAATTTCCATTAATACCAACAAGAAAAAAAAAATCAATGAGAATGAGGTTATTTTGTTTATTACATCCTCTACCCATTTTGATATGGAATTTTCACTTATAAATGCAAGTATAGCTTTCTAAATAAAATGTTCATTCTTCTCATTGTATTTTTATAAAGCTTTCTTTGCAATAGAGCAGATGAGTTTTAGGAATGGTGCATTCTATACTGGCGTGGTGCTCCACATTTTTAGTGTTAGTTTTCAATGGTACTTACCTCTGCAGAGCAAAAGAGCTGGTACTACATAAAAATCACATCTGCTGTCATAACTATTGTCATAAGTTCCTTTCTCTCTCCAAAATGGCAGCAGAAAAGCTGTGCACAGAACAGAATCCCAAAATGTGGGAGCTTGCCCAGGTGCCCCATTGTCCTTTCTGTCATAGTATAAATGAAACAAAAGGACAGCACAGGCAGTTGGCTAAAATCTGACTGCCAAAAGTAATAACTAAAATGTTTAATGGTATGTCTTTTTCAAATGAGAATGTCTTGATAGTTCAAAAAAAACATATTAATTTAATATACAGTGAATCTGTGTACAGTAGCAGCAAGTTTCTTGATACATGTGATTAATTGATTTCAGTTCTCATAATGAGTCCACAGAAACATGTGAAAGGACATGGTGTAAGGGGAAAACTCATTTTTGTTTCTAAAATTTATCCAAGGTTAGTTCAAATCTAATTTAAAACCTAGTATTAAAGGCTAAGCATGGTGATGTGCTAAAGTGGAAGAAACATAGGTTTGATACCTGATGGAACTGTATTAGATTCTTGATTTTGACATTTCATAATTGGTAGATATTGTCTGGTTATTTAACTCTCTAATCTTCAGCTTTTTAATTTGTAAAATGAAGATAATATTAAACATGTCGTATATATGCCCTAGCTCTTAGAGATAGTCATGATGTCTGAAATAAATTTGTTTAACAAATAATGGTTACTTCTGTGAATATTACTGTCATATGAAAGTATTAGCAAGAAGAATAGGAAAATATATAATATATAAGAATAGGAAAATATATTCCTATAAGAATAGGAAAATATATAAAATATATAAATATATTTCTGAAGTTTATCCCATGGAAAAGAACCAGACAGTGCAGGACTCCACTGGAAATTCCCTCCAAGTTGAAAAATATCTTCTCTATTCTGGTCCTCAGATTTTCATTCTCTAGGGAACCTGAGGTAAAAGAACAATCAGAAAACCATACAAATAGGAGGCAAATAAACACTTTGGGAAGAATCCAAAACTTTTCTCCCAGCTACTTCTAATTTCCCATTCTTTGAGATAATTGCCTATTAGTATCCTCCTCACTAAGAAGCCACTCCGCTTATTATAACAGAGGAGAATATCAACCGTCTTCCCAGTTCTAATTTTAATCTGGGATAAACAGGACTGCCTGCCTATACTTATTAGCTTTTATTTTCAACAAATTACTCTGAAACATATTAATTACTTTTCTTTCTGCTAACATAACTTATTCTATGTGTAGGTATTATAGTATATATACTTGGACTTTGTTCTTAAGAAACCAAAAAGGTTGATATGAAAGAAGGAGTTGGGACGGGCAAGTAGCAGTTTGTCCAGAACAAGTTGAGGCCTCTGTAAAAAAGTGTATAAGGGGGAAATATTGCTTTATTTTTCTGAATGTATTTGCACAAAAACTAAACATATCATCTGACCTCCACTTTAAATAGATGGCTCTCCTGCAATTCATGAATTAAATCAAGGCTTCCAGCTCATAGTCTACTTCCATCTTCTCTATCCAAAGAGAAAAAAAAAATGGTATGCAAAGGATAGAAGAGATTGTTGAAAGGAATTGAAATATAATATAAATGAAGAGAAAGTAAGAGCTATTTAACTATTCAATATGAATTCAAATCAATCATCCCAGTTATAGTTCATAACAAGGAATTTAGGAGAACTTTCTATGAAGCTAAAATTGACAATGTTTGTGGAACCAGGGAGGATAAGAGAGTCAATGGAAAACTGAAACTATCAAGTGTTCCTACTTGCAAGAAACTGAAATTTATAGCATACATGTTTTAATATCTGGTTTGTAAATCTCTAGAAATAAAAGCATTGACCATTAGCAGGCCAACATATATTTACACAGAAGAGAAGGCAACTTACTCTATTTCTTTCAAAATCCTAAATTTAACAATATTCTAGAAAAGTGGTATGACAAAATCTCTCTCTTTATTTGTAAGTTTTTTTTATTAATTAATTTATTTTCAGAAAAACAGTATTCATTATTTCTTCACCACACCCAGTGCCCCATGCAATCCGTGCCCTCTATAATACCCACCACCTGGTACCCCAACCTCCCACCCCCCCACCACTTTAAACCCCTCAGATTGTTTTTCAGAGTCCATAGTCTCTCATGATTCACCTCCCATTCCAATTTACCCCAACTCCCTTCTCCTCTCTAACACCCCTTTTCCTCCATGATATTTATTATGCTCCAGAAATAAGTGAAACCATATGATAACTGACTCTCTCTGCTTGACTTAT
>NC_081571.1:37271522-37350729 GCF_022355385.1 Mustela nigripes | reverse complement strand
AGCAGAAGGCAGAGGCTTTAACCCACTGAGCCACCCAAGTGCCCCTGTTTGACGAAGTTTTAAAACCCATCAGCAACCATCTACTTCAGAGGTACTGTGAATTCTAGATTATTTCCTAATCATTCTTTTCATGGTCCTTTCCTGCCCTCCTATAATTTGAGATGTTTTTTAAACGTAATTTACCAAAAGCCATATATGTTGTATATATATATACACAATACATATATACATATACATATACCTATATATACAATATACATATATACAATATATATTGCATATATATGCACACATGGAATAGAGAATACATATCATATCCTTTGCCCAGGACAGTGTATACCCATCTATACAGCCAAAAATTGTGCTCACAACTTTTTTCCGAGATACATCAGCGCTTAGGGCCAAATGAAGATTTTCTTCATCTAATTCGCCCACAGTGGTTTAGCTAAAAATGTTGCAAAGTCAGATATTTTCAATCCTTTATTAACTTCGGTTGAGGTTTTTAGCACTCAACTTTATATCTTTGTATTTATCTCTGTTAAATTTCATCTTTTTAATTTCAGCCTATTGTTTTAATCTTTTGAGGTGATGTTAACTCTGTGCCAACAATATTTGTCATATTGCCCAGTTTTTTGTCACCTACAAATTTAATCATCAGACTTTTTCTCTTGCCGATTAGTTCAAAAACAAAAACGATGAACCTGAGACAAGCATAGATCCCTATGGGACCCTGTTGGAGATTACATTGCCCAATTGTTTGCATGAGGATGTCAGTCAGGTGTAAATTTCCCTTTCTCTGCTATCACCCAATTTATATTACACATGTTTACAATAAAGTAGTCATGAATGCATTTGCAAAGCTTTTCTGACGCTGGAATAAGCCATAGTTAAAGTATGCCCATGATTTTCCCCCAAAAGAATGTGTAGCTCCATTCTCTGTGCACTTATTGCACTTTTTATGTACCTACAATGTAATGCCTACTCAATTATATTAGAATCATTTGTTTGCACAGTGGGTCATGCAGTGGTGCTCAATATTTATTAGTCCAATGAGTAGATGAGTGGTAGGTAAGTTTGTGTTAACTTCTCAGTCAAGGACCCTAACAGAAAATGACACAAGACTGCTGTCCTGTACATATTGAATGACTTTGGCAACACTTAAGGTCTCAGCTAATAGAATTCAGTATAGTAAGATCATCGCATGACTGTAAGTTGTACAGATGACAGGAATTGCTACTTGCATTTAGTGCTGGGGAAACCAGAGTAACCAAAAATTATGACTGCTCCAGGGTCTATGACAAAGCAATTTAAAATAGTACTCACACGTCCTACTTTATAGAAATGTTCCACTCAAATCAGGGACACATCTGTCAAATCAGAGGAGCTGCTTGAGGGTATATCATGTTTTGCCAATGCAAATTAACATAGCAGTTTGGAATTAATGTTTTGTGTTACATGCTTGCTTTTGTTTGTGAATTTTTAATAATGGTATATGCAACTATTTTTATCATTAAATATTTATTATATATCAGCTATATAGTAGATAGTCTGCTATGCGTGCATAATATTGTGAGGGCTCTATGAGAGGCATTAAAAATAAGATATTTAATTTACTATTTATAATACATAGAGGTATTGATCATATCTCTTCATTATTGGGAGCTCACCATCTATCTGGTGGAAACACAAGCATGGGAAAATTAAATAGCCTAATAGGTACATGATTAAGTTTAACTAGTAGTTTTGTAATGTAATAATGATAATAGCATTTTGATTTCTAATTTATTAGTGATTCAACACATACTTAATAAACAGCTACTATGTACTAGTCAAGAAATTACCCCAGTAAGGAAAACAGTTAATGAATTCTGCATTCTACCAATTTGCAACTTAATAGCAGATACATTGTAGAAGTTTAAAAAGAAATTTGGTTGGGTTGTTTGGTCAGTAGAAGATTCATAAGGACTTTGAATATGTGCTGCATCTTGAAAATTGAACAGTCACAGGATAGAGGGAAACTCAACTCCAGGCTAAAGAATAACTACTTTGCACATGGAAGAAAAAGAATGATAAAAATAAGTGCTGCTTTCTAAAAAATGCCGAGTTTTTTTTTTTCTCTTCTTCTGTTCAATCCTTCAGACACATCAAGTAGAAAAAATAATATAGATTTCAATTGGGAAATACCAAGACTTGCACAAAGAAGGATGAGGACGAAACTGTATTCTATGACTAAATGAATCTTAGTGTCCCTTGAAAAAGTAAAACATTTACCGCTCTATTACATGAAGAATTTATTTTAAGTTCAAAACCTGAAAATCTCATTTATACCCTCTGAATCTAAATGTCAAACCTGGTGTGAAGACTAAAATAAAACATGACTTAAAGAGAGAAAACTCTCATACCACAGCTTCCAACTCACCTAGAAAAGGCCACTGCAGTGCATTTTCAATGCTGCCTGTCATTCACTTTGCAAATTACAGGTCTTCCACTGAACATTGATGATCCATCACTGCCATGACAACAAAAAGCACTGCCTTAGCGACACTTGCTGCCGGTGAGAAACAACATACTACTTATAAATACTGTAGTTGGGAGATTAGTGTAAATTCTGAACAAAGAAACAAAATAAATCACACTTTGGAAATGCAACTGAAGTGGGTCAATTTGTTCGTGTGAAAATGCATTCTAAACTTTTGCGTAAACTTCACTATATGAAGTGTTTGAAAGAGGTGCCTAAATGTACACATATGAACTTTACATTTTTTACTTAGACATTTCCTTAAACTGATGCTGCCTTAATACGAATTTTTAATTAGAACCCAGAAAAATAAGTATAAAAAAACATAGAAACTTTTCAATTTAAACAACAATCTTTGAGCACCTTATTAATAAATGGCAGTTTCACTGGATGAGAGGTCAGAAATATTCTCTAACCATCATTACTTTATCGTTTCATAGATTAGAAATTAAAATTTCTGGTTATTATTGAAATTTTTTTATAACATTGTATTTGCTTTTTAATTCTATTACAGTTCTTTTTGGAATATAAGTGAGAGTTTTACAACTATATATTTGAGAAAAGGAAACAAAGTCATGTGTGTCTCTTTCGAAAAAATTTATTACAAGACTGAAACACATCTATCTCAGTTTTAGATTACATAAGCAAAAAGGAATTTGTAAGTAGAATATAAAATATGTAACTACTATAATTTATTAGATTATCTATAAGTTTCCAGTTGTCAACTTTTAGACATCTTAAAGTTGCCTGTGAGTGGTACTCCTTGATGAGTAAAGGGAAATGCTGACCCTCAGATGACTCAACTAAGGGAAAATGGTTCCCGCCCTCGAGGGGTAGCTTTATTTTTCCATACAACTCATTAGAGATCAAATTTTACAGTATTTTATATTGTTATCTCTTTAATATGTCTCTATTTTTTCAATAAACTTGAGGAAATATTTTTAATCTTTGTTCATGTTATCCCTCTATGGCGCTTAGAAAATTGCTGTGCTGGGTGCCTGGGTGGCTCAGTGGGTGCCTTCAGCTCAGGTCATGATCCCAGGATCCTGGGATTGAGTCCAGCATTGGGCTCTCTGCTCAGCCTGCCTCTCTCTCTGCCTGCCTCTCTGCCTACTTGTGATCTCTGTCTGTCAAATAAATAAATAAAATCTTTAAAAAAAAAATAAAAAGAAAATTGTTGTGCATATCATATACGTTGAACATATATTCTCTAAATTCAATTGAGACCAGTTTACAAGAGTTTCTACTACTTTATAATTTATAGGGAACACAGCTTTGAGAATAATCTGTTTTGTCTTAGTACAAAGGCCTTTGTTTCATCAGAAGCACGCTGCTGGAAACCAACTTAGTTCACTGAGGTTAACCTCCCTTGTAGTTTGCCGACCATAAAACCCTCACCAAATCATTGATGTAGCTTACAGTCGGACACCTGCATTCATGATTTTACACAAATTTTTAGACTCTACAATAGTTAAGCATAATGTTGTTAGAAATTCTTTTAATAATTACCTGTTTACCAGCAGTTTCTATTGTTTTTCCCTAAGTTTATTTCTTTAGGCTCAAGAATTCATCAAGTGTAGATATTTTTTAGCAGTAGGAATTATAATATCACTGGGAAGCCTGGCTGATTCAGTTGGTAGAGCATGTGACACTTGATCTTGGAGTTTTAAATTAGAGCCCCACATTAGCTGTAGAGATTACTTAAAAATAAAATCTTTAAAAAAAAGAATTTGAATATCCCAGGGGTCAGGAACTGTTAGTAAATGATCAGGAATTCAGAAATGAATAAAAAAGTTGTCTCAAGGGTGAAGAGTTTACAGTAAATAAAATGTCAATGCTGTATTTTAACTATATGTGTGTGTATATATACATACCTACATATAGACACACTTGTGCACACATATAGATCTATATGCAAATGTGCATATATTTTCCACATTATAAAATACTTATATGTTAGCAGTAAAAAAGGGAAACTTACTCATGATTGAATAATTGGTTAATGGCAGACCTGAGACTCCCAACACAGATGGTCCTGTATTTGACATTCTGCTCTGTAACACTGACAATAGCATACCATGAATGTCAAATGATGAGAGAAAAAATCACAAGATTCTAATTGAGGGATATTCTACAAAATGCCTGACCAGGATTCCTCAAAACTTCCAAAGCCATTGAAAACAAGGAACGTCTGAGAAGCTTTTATAGCTAAGAGAAGATTAAGGAGGCATGAGAACCAAATGTAATGAAGTATCCTAGATGAGATGCATGGAACCAGACTAAGACATAAGGGAAACTGGAAAAAATCTGAATGAAGTGTAGATTTTAGTTAGTAACAATGTATCAATTACGGTTCATTAGTTGTGACAAATGTACCATACTGATATAAAATGTTAATAAGAGAGGAAACTGGGTGTGAGATATTGGGGAACTCTGCCACTTTCTTCACAATAAATTCTGCGAATCTAAAAATGTACTAGAATAAAGTTGTTTTTAAAAATGCAATTTGCAATATAATTTTTATAGTATCGTCCTTTATGTTAAGGCAAACCAAAGTATTGTGAACGCATGATATTTGTTATATACATACGTGCATACATTTTATTACATTGGAAGAATATGTAGAAGGAAGACTCCGCTATTACCATTGACTAACTCAGGGAATGAAAAGGAGAGATGCTAAAAGAAAAATGGTTGTTTTTCTTTTACATGTGTGATTTGGGGTTTATTGAGCCATTTGGATATATTTCCTCTTGGAACTAGACTTTTCTGTGATTCTTTGAATACCAGACATACAGATTAATATGCTTTTCACCTCCTGTCAAGTACATTTGCCAGACAACATTCAACCTTTCCCTCAAAGTAGATGTCTTCGGTCATGCAAGTTGTCTTAGATATCGGATTTTATATTCCATTGGTGATTGGGACTTAGAGTTGAGATTCTTACAAGTTGTATCAACTTTCCATTTTAGGAAAAGAGAGAAAGGAAAAAAGGAAGGAAGGAAGGAAGGAAAAGAAAAGAAAAGAAAAGAAAGAAGGAAAGATTTTTTTTTTTTTTGCCTTAAAAGGACAGCCTTTGAAAATTTATATTACAATTCCTTTTGGCTTTAGCTGAAATAAAAAAATAATAATAAACCTCTCCATAATCTTTATACACAAACTTAAAAGTCAACAGTACTAGCCAAAATGGTATCTATACCTTAAAAATGTTTTTACTAAGTGGATTTGATAGATAATTTTCTTACTTCCAACAGTACTTGAAGGTTCTCTTTCACAAAATGTTGAAGGGACCCGGGCCCTCCATCTTTTGATAAAATGTCATTATCATTTAGTCATACATGAAAATAAAACATTTCTACATGGTTGTGTGTCCAAACTTTTAGTCTCTATTTGCGGATTTTCTAGAGATTATCATAATAACGTATTTGCATTCTTACTAGTTATAGTGATCACATATTGTTTTATGGATAGTAAGGAAAAAATAAAATGCACAGGGAAAATGAAAATTTAAAGGACTATGCATTTCTTGAATAAACCAAACTCAAAACAGGGAAACTTCATGGTATCTAAACCAGTTTCTAAAAATACCACTTCAAACCACCTCTCTATGATCATCTTGCTTCACATTCTTACATAATATTTGAGACAAAGCATTTTTATTATAAAAACACTCTGGCAAGTAAAAATTCATCCTTTTATTAGTCAATGTGTTACTTAAAACTTCTCAAATAGTCATGATTTTCCCCTTTCCCTTATTTAGCCAAAAAAGCCTTCTAACTACAGAAAACTTTTTTTTTGCCCAGATTTCTTTTTTGAAAGAAAAATCAGTTTACCTGTCACACCTTTTCAGGCTTTTGAAAAAGCAAAAAAAAAAAAAAAAGTGTTTAGTAGTATATTTAAGGGTTCAACTTTTATTTTTAATAAAAATTAGTAATTTAGGGCACCTGAGTGGCTCAGTCAGTTGAGCATCCAACTCTTGATTTTGGCTCAGGTCATGATCTTAGGATTTGAGATCAACCACTTTGTCCAGTTCTGCACTTAGTGGGAAGTCTTCTTGAGACTCTCTCTCTCTCTTTCCCTCTGTCCCTCCCCCCACACTTGCTCTCAAAATAAATAAATCTTTAAAAATTAAATTAATAATTTTAAAGAGTAATATTTAAAACATACAATTTGGTGATTATATGTGGCACCCTTTCCTGATTTGTTTAAAGCTATTAAGATTAAAAGTTCCTTAAAAGTACAAATACTGTTTTGTTTTGTAGAATATTCAAAAATAATAATCATTTAAAAATCTCAATAATCCACACACATGCACACACAGACACACACAAATCTCAATAATCCAAATTAGAGAAATAATGATGCTGTGGAGAAAAAAAAAACACAACAAAAAAAAGGAAAACAAAAATATATTGCTTAAGAAAGAGTAATAGTATATGCCTAAAAATTATGCAATTTATGGTATTTGATTCATATAGAATATTTATATCAAATTATTATTTTTCTGATATTTAATCCTATCGAAAATGTCAATGCCTAACAACTATTTATATATTTACCAATTTCACATTTCCTTCTGGTATATAGCTTTTCTTGATCTTTTTGTTCCTTTTTTCCTCACTGTCTCTCTTTAAGCATAGTATTGGACTTGGAACATGTCCATTTCTGTTGTAAACATATCAATTTTGCTTTTATCAAGTGTCTTTTTAAGATATGGTCATCCTTTATTCTTCTAAAAAAATTCCATTGAAAACATTATCTGGTATAATATCAAATTATGTTTGCATAAGCACTCACATGATAGTATTGCTCCCCGAATTAAGTGCCAGGAAGTCATTTATCTTTTCAGAAGGAAGATGTTTCTTTTTATCAGATCATGAAATCAATACTGCCTCATCACCTGAATCTTTCTTTCTGCCGTCAAGAAACTCAGAGAAAATGTAATGGCCATTTGCAATAACCGAATCTTATGTTTGGAAAACATTTTCCAAATAATGAGGAGCTGTTTGTTTTACTTAAATATGTGTTATGTGTATGTAAATGCCTTTACTGTAATCTTAAATGGTTTGTGTTTTTCTACTTCCCCTATTCTCAAACTTCTTTATTACGTTAATCTTTTCTGCCTTTTTCCCCACTTTCATTTACTATAGCATCTTCAGCTGCATCTTATTTGTACATGTTTTCCAAAACTATTATTGTCAGTGCTAACCTTGCTTAGAATTTTCATGGGGTGATTTGCTGATGATGATACCTAAACGTAGCATAACAAACTTTTCCTTCCTTAAAAAATGGTTTCTTTTTTTTTTCTTCTTCTTCTTCTCTCCTTCATTACCAGTCAAGCCAATCATTCAAGCTAGAAACTTGGAAGTTATCTTAGATACCTTTGCTGCTACTGTTCTCTATTCACGAGATGTTTCTAGTTCCAGCAGTCTGTTCTCACATGAAATATTTCAATAATTTCTTAAATAATTTATCTTCTCGTGATCTCTATCTCCCCTACATTCACTCTTCACAGTGGCATTGGAGTTATGTTTTCTCTGTATCGTTCCAATTTTAGTACAGAGATATAATCATGAGAATTCCATTTAAATCTCTTAACTGACTCTCCATATCCTACTGGAAGAATCACAAACATTTGCAAAGGTTATCAGACGCTTTACAAATTTTCATCAACATGCATTTTTAACATTCTTTTTATCCTCCATCATCCTTTCTCTTTTTCATTCTGTGCTTTTTCACGAACTTGTTATTGTTCTTCCCAACTAAGGACTATTCATCATTCAAGACCAAACAACAAAAAATCAAGAACATAAAAATAATTGTGATGATTATAAAATATCTAATATTTTACCTTATATCAGGAATTGTTGTCAGTTCCTCCATATAAAATTTCATTTAATATTCCCAGAAACTGTGTTAAGTAAGCTATACTGCTCATAAGAGATAGAATTTTATTTCAAATGCACAAATCTGTTTCTTAAATGTTTCTGAATTTTTAAAAGCCTTATATAGTCTTCATTTTTACTTTTTCACGAGATGGTTATGAAGGTTTCATGAGTTAATATATGTGAAGTTTTCGGAAGAGTAGCTGGCACATAGAAAGTACTAATAGATATTAGTAACTTTTATTATGCAGTAGTGTACACTACAGTCCAACTTAGATTTCACTCCTTGTATGGTTTGTTATGATAATTTCACCTAGAATAAATTTTTCTGTATTCCTCTAGTATTTCAACTCTAATATTGTGCTTATCCAAGCATGTGGTATGTATATTTCAGTCCCCCTGAACATTGTAACTGTATTTCATTTTATTTAAAAAACACATTTATTTTACATATTTATTCTTGCAGACCTCTGTGTCTCCTGGTGCTGAGTACATACAACCCTTATTACCTAGAATTTCAAAATAAACAAAGGAAAATGAAGGGGGGAAAAAACTTTTAACTGAAAAATATAGTTTTTTATTGAGTTTCTCTCCAGAAGAGTCAGTTTCTCTCTTAATGCCTCTCAGTTCTCCCTTCATCAGAAAGAATCCTGAGTGTGGACAAGTGCTGGTGGGCATTTATGACTTCTTGTTTCTGTCATCACTTTTTTCATTTTCAGTTACTATAGTGTCTTCAACCATATCCTACTTGTGCATGCCTCCTGAAACTATCATCACCAATACTAACCTTGATTAGAATCTTCATGTGGTGGTCTCATGGTGCTGTCGTCTCAATATATCTGAAGTTGCATTTTTCCTCCCTTGAAAAATGGTTTCCATTTTTTTTTCCCCCTCTCATTTTAACAATGTCATTACTATTCAAACCAGGTCAAACTTTCTGAATTCTAAATTTATCTTTCATCAGCAACATCTTTCACTACTGCCTACCTCATATCTTTCATCTTGAGGTAAAGAGATAACTGGCCAATCTTTACCAACTTTGAAATGTCTATTTTGGCATCCAAGGAAATTTCCTCACTAATTCAGTTTTATTAAAAATATTTTTCTTAGGAATTTGACACAAATTTCCTTAAAGTAAGACAGTGGAATATGAGTGATGCTTCCAATTATATTAGAATGCCTTTCCTTTCTTTCCCAATATCATTTCTGAATGTTTTCCAGACAAATCAACCTTCTCCAGCAACTGATTAAATTAACCTGATACTCCATATGAAGTACTCCGTATCTGGATGAGAGAGTACATTTTAACTAATGATATTGTTGTAGTCTTAAGTCTGGCATCTCAGCATCTAACTACAAAACCAAAGTTCTCATAATAATTTATCTGAACACAAATTGGACTACTGAAAATTCATTCCAAAATGCCATGGTTCACAAGGTGAGAATTTGATTTAATTTATAATAACTCTCAGAATATAAAATTGAATTAAAGTAGGAAGAGCATATAAAGATTCCATCAGTAAGACATTGTCAACACCAGGAATTATTGCTGTATGCAAAATACAGCAAACTTTTTCTACCTTGTAAGTGGAGTTTAAATATATATAATGAAAATTTATTCACTCTAATTTATTCATATGTAGTGGAAAGCCACAAGGCACATACAAAACATTATTACCAGCATTGATTACAACTAATCAAATCAAATCTAATAGTACTTGCTGAATTAATCTTCTAATGGTTCACAAGTTTGACAAGCAACTTTCTATTGAATCAGATCTATTTATTGAATCAGATGTTTTGATATATCAGTTGAATACTCAAATTATGTGCCTTATTTTGTTTTGCCTTCTCCCATAAGAACTTCCATTTATGGATGCCCTAGAACATTTAAAAAATACTCTTACTTAAAAATGCTTTTGTAAAACTTAACTAGCTAATGGCCCCTTCTAGCTAAACTATTTATATTATCTGACACTAACCACATTTAGGAAACCAAAGAAGACAACTAAATTTTAATATGTGTCTAGTTATATTTGTATTCTACTACTATTTCTTTTCACTATTTTCACCAGCAACATCAATGTTGGATTCTCATATGGCCTGAGAACATTATTATGATCTTCTAAGACCAGATTTTTTCAGATATTTTTGGATATGATTTCCTTACATCTGGATACTACAGAAAGTTCATTTTATAGTAATAGTTATCAGATAAAAGCCAAATAGAGTTAGAACTAATTAAATGCAAGCATATACACTTGGATAAATGTATAGTATTCACTAATGATAGTATTTTACTAAAATACAAGTAGATTTTTAAGATGTCCTTGTTGTTTATACATTCTTTATTGGCCCAAGTATTATATACTTTGAAGTCAAGCTTTATTACAAAAAAGCAGATTAAAAACAAACAAAGATTATAGATTTGTTTGCTGTTATTATGTCTTCATATTAACAAAAATGTTTGCAAGATTTTCCATGTAGATGTTCATTTGTTATTACCAAATGCTAAAGATCTGATCATCTTCTAATAGTGTTGTTTTTAGTAATCAGTTACATAACAATATTATGTCTGTCATTTCATAATCAACATTAAAGTTACATCAAATTTTGTAAACTTTGTGTGAGGTGCTATAATAATCATCAGTGATTCATGTTCTTATTCCCTTTCAGTTTATTTTTAATGCTAAATGATAAAAATCTTGATATATGAATGCTTAGTTTATCTTTTGGAATGAGAGGACTAAAAAGAATTATGAGCTGTATCCTTAAAAATATCTAAACTTTAGTGGTCATATACAGTAGAAAGGATTAACATTGACCCTTACTGCTCAAACTAAGGGGGAAAGTAGAACAAACATAAATGATAGAAGTGATAGTACAGAACTAATATAAATAAGCAAATTCAAAATTGCAATACCTTCTATTGGCGATTTTCTTTTCCTTTTTTTTTTTTTAATTTTATGTATTTATTTGACAAAGAAAGACAGCAAGAGAGGGAACACAAGTAGGGTGAGTGGGAGAGGGAGAAGCAGGCTTCCTGTTGAGTACCCTGGGATCATGACCTGAGCCAAAGGCAGACATTTAACAAGAGTCAACCAGGCAGCCCTACCATCAATTTTCTAAGTCCCTGGATATCTGAGAGTTTTCTAGAAAAAGTAGTTTTCTAAGAAAGTGGTTTGTTGGAGAATACATTTAGAGTAAGTCAATATTAATACTGACATGTATAAGAGAAAATAAAGATCATTTTAGAGTACATGAAGAAGGTAGTAAAGAACTTATCCTTCACTGCTTATGTCCTTAATTGAATGCTAAAGGAATTTCTCTCTACATTTTTCTAGGATAAAAAAGAAAATATCTTTAATTCTATATTTTTTAATTAATTTATTTATTTTAGAGAGAAAGAGAGCATGAGCAGGAGGGGCAGAGGGAGAGGGAGAGAGAATCTCAAGCAGGGTCAGATGCAGGTCTTGATCTCAAGATCCTGAGATCCCAACCTGAACTGAAACCAAGAGTTCCATGCCCAACCAGTTTTGCCAACCAGACACCCTGTCTTTAATCCTTTATAATAAAACATAGATCTTTCAATAGAATGCAAATGATTAACAGCAGTGTGCATTCAGAAAAATGTAAAAATTGTTACTAATATATGCAACCTAATAATGTCATGTCATTTAAATATTATATGAATTTAAATATAACCTGGGATGATATTCTGCAAATAAATTTATTTATATATAGATACACAAGAGGAATTATGTTATTTATTGTAACATATCTGTTATTTTTATTATATATTACAAACATTGTGGTCAGCTTGGTGTTCTGGATCGAACACTAAGCCAAAAGGTATAATTAAGTTAAAAAGGTGCAATTAAGTGTGAAAAATGAAGATATAATGTTACAAGAATCAGAGAGAAATAATAGTTTACTTAACTCTTGATTGTGATTTGAAGATAAGGAGCAGACTGGTTTAAAGAGCATCTTTTAAGGGACAAAAAAACACCTTTACAATTGGCACACCTCTTCCAGGTCTTCTGTGCAATCAGTTGAAGAGGGGTCTGATTCTGCACATTTAGGGGAAAAAAAAAGGAAACTTTTATAACTCTATTTCACCATTTACTTTTCAAAATTCAGAGAGTAGGAGCCTTAGCTATTTTTTCCTGTCTTCAAAAAGCAGGTTGAATCAGTCCTCTTCAATTGATTACATTTGGAAATAGTTAAAGCAATCTAAAATCTGGTTTGTAGAAGCTCTTCATGGGCTCAGAAAACTAACATTAAATGACAGTTGATTTCACAAAGTTTTCTTTTAAAAATTGCCACCTAGTGACAAAGGAAGAGGAAAAAAATTAGTCTTTAATATTTTTTTTTGTTTTTGCTTTAAGTTTTTATTAAATTCCAGTTAAGATACTGCATAATATTAATTTCAGGTGTACAATGTAGAGATTCAACACTTCCATAAAACACAAGGTTTCATCACAGCAAGTGCCCTCCTTAAACCTCATCACCTATTTAATCCGTCCTCCCATCCACTTCCCCTCTGGAAACCGTCAGTGCTCTATAGTTAAGAGTCTGTATATTTATAAATACACAGACTCTCATGGAGTCTGGATTTTGAGAAACAAAACAAATGAGAAAAGGAGAAAAAAGAGAGAGAGTGAGAATGGCAAACCAAAAAACAGAATTTTAACTATCAAGAAACTAATGGTTAAACAAAAAGTGGCTTTTGAGAGGGGAGGCAAGAGAACTGAAGAGTAGGGAACTTTGTTTCATCTGGTCCCTTGAATTTAGCTAGATAACTACCAAATAATTCTGATCACCTATCAATTCAAACTGAGATGTAAGAAAAGAATTGCTGGAATTCTATAAATAGAAAAGAGACCACTTTTTGCAAGGTAGGAGGTGTGGAGAAGTGAATCTGAGGAGATATACTGGAAGATAATTGGTAGGGGAGGGAACTGCCATAAGCTGGCCATTGGAAAGTGATATAGTCCCAGAGTGCAAAATCAGAACTTTCAGAAGTCTGCTCCAGCGAGAGACATCCCTGCCTGAAAGTTGCTTGAGAGGCAAAGTGGGACAGGCTCCTGGTGGGACCGTGTGGTCTCAGGATCCCTGGGGTCACAGAAGGAATGGGGGTGTCTGAGTAGGCAGAGTTCCCAAGCACTGTAGCTGTGAAACTGGTTACAGTCAGTGAGCCTGGGAGGGAACTCTCAGCTCACCTCTCCATAAATCATTAACTGTGACACGTTAGAGTGATAGCTGTCCTTGCAGAGGCCCCACAAAGGGTAGAAGTGCTGTGACCCTCACCTTTCTCTGAAAGACCAGTGCAGGGGCACACTGTAGGAGGCTGCAGAGTTGGGCACACACAGAAGTGAAGAGTGCTTATCGAGGTTTTACTGTAGAGAGGAGACCATGATCTTTCAGCCCTGGGGCTGGAGATCAGGACAGACCATTTTTATTTTCATCCTCTAAAGAGGTTTGGAAAGTGTTCAGAGGACAAAAGCCATGTAGAGCAACCAGAAGCAGTTTATACTGAGCCTGGCCCCCTTGGCAAGGACTGGTGCAACTCTGCCTGGGCAAAGAACACCTGAGAATCAGTGCAGCAGGCACCTCCCATAGAAGACCAGCTGGAACAACAGGTGAACACCAAGTTTACAGAGCACACAGGATTGCAAAAAACCCCAGCACTAGGGGAAAATAGTACATAGAATTTGAGTTTTTTTCCTCATGACTCATTTATTTTTCAGTTTAAAATTTTCCTTTTCTTTTTTTCTTTTTCAACTAGTTTCTTATTTTAACTATTTTTAAGTCTTCTTCAACTTTCATTTTTTACTTTTCCATTTTATAGATATGGTCTTAGTTTTTGGTTTCTTTTCATGGCATTCAATTTTATTTTTGTATGTATACAATTTTTTGCTTTCTTTATAGCTTCGAGATTTAGTGTCTTCTAACAAACAGACTAAAATACACCCAGAAGCAAGTGGTTCACCCTGTTTTGTCCAACCTGTTTTGTCTACTTTTATGTTCTTACCCACCACTCACCCTCCCCCCTTTTTTTCTTTTCTTTTTTTGGTTTCAGAGCTCTTCCAATTTGTCCATGTGTATTTCACTTGGGTCACGGTGAAATTTTTTATTTTTTTCTCTTGTTCATTCATTCTTTTCTGGGGAAAATGACTAGAAGTAGGAATTTACAACAAAAGAAAGAACCATAAGTAATACTCTCTGCCACAGATCTAATCGATGTGGATATAATTCCCTCAGAGCTGGAATTCAGGACAATGATTATAAAGTTACTAGTTGGACTTGAAAAAATAATAATAGACACGACAGAATCTCAGTGCAGAAATAAAATCTAATCAGGTCAAATTTAAAATGCTTTAACTGAAATGGGGTCTAAATTGGATGCTCTAACAGCTAGGGTAAATGAGGGAGAAGAGGGAGTAAGTGACATAGAAGACAAGTTGATGGAAAGGAAGGAAGCTGAGGAATAGGGAGAAACAACTAATGGACAATGAGGGGAGGAAGTCAGCAATACCATAAAGAGAAACAAAATAAGAATTATTGGGGCCCCTCGGGAAGAAGAGAGGGACAGAACGTATAGTTGAGTAAATCATAGCTGAGAACTTCTCTACTATGGAAGGAAACAGGCATGCAAGTCAAAGAGGAGGATCCCTCTCAAAATCAATAAAAAAATATATCAACACCCTGACATATAATAGTAAGGGTGCAAATTTTGGAGATAAAAGAGAAAATCCTGAAAATAGCTCAAGAGAAGAGGTTCTTAACCAACAGGGATAGAAATATTAGACTGACAGCAGACCTATCCACAGAGAGCTGGAGGGTCAAAAGGGCTGGTATGATCTATTCAAAGTACTAAATGAGAAAAACATTCAGCCAAGAATGCTTTATCCAACAAGGCTGTCATTCAGAATGGAAAGAGAGAGAGAGAGCTTCCAGCACAAACAGAAACTGAAAGAATTTGTGACCACTAAACCAGCCCTGAAAGAAATACTAAAGGGGATTCTGTAAGTGAAGAAAGAGCCCAAAGGTAACATAAATCAGAAATAAAGATAGGCAATCTACAGAAACAGTGACTTTACAGGTAATATAATGGCACTAAACTCATATCTTTTTATTTTTGTAAAGATTTTTTTTTATTCATTTGACAGAGAGAGACACAGTGAGAGAAGGAACACAAGCAGGGGAAGTGGGAGAGGGCAAAGCAGGTTCCCCACGGAGCAGGGAGCCCATGCAGGGCTTAATCACATGACCCCAGGATCATGACCTGAGCCCAAGGCAGATGCCTAGCGACCAAGCCACCAGGTGCCCCTCGTATCTTTCAATAGCTACTCTGATTCTTTTTTTCCATCAGTTTGTCTTCTAGATCACTAATTCGATCTTCTGCCTCATTTACCCTAGCTCTTAGAGTATTTAGATTAGATTGGATCCCACTGATAGCATTTTTAAGTTCTGACAGATCAGCTCTCTTTTCCACCTTTAGATATTCTATGTTGCCACTAATGGTCTTCTCCAACCTAGCCATTGTCTGGATAATTGTTAGCCAGAATTCTATTTCTGACATATTGTTTATATTCATATCCAGTAGTTCTGTGGCAGAGGTAACAATCTCTGAATTTTTCCTCTGCTAGATGTTCCTCCTCCTAACCATTTTGGAGAGAGGTTGTTGAGGGGATGTATAGCTGAATATATCAACATAATCCAGGCAAGGTGCACCACTCCACTGATGATCTTCTGCCCCCATAATGATCCATAACTGTGTAATTTTACATCTCAAGCTGATTTCATGGCTGTTCATAGTTCTCTGGTAGATATTAAGCTCAATTCAGGGGACAGGTTGAAATAGGGTCTCCTACTCCTCTGCCATCTTGCTCCCTCCTCTCAATAGCTACTCTGAATGTAAATAGGCTAAATGCTCCAACCAAAGATACAGGGTATCAGGTTGGATAAAAAAGCAAGACCAATCCATATGTTGTATACAAGAGACTCATTTTAGACCTAAAGACACCTCCAGATTGAAAGTGAGGAGGTGAAAAATGATTCATTATGCTAATGGACATCAAAAGAAAGCTGGGGTGGCAATCCGCATATTAGACAAAGTAGATTTTAAACCAAAGACTTGTAGTAAGGGAGGAAGAGCAACACTCATCATACTTAAGGGTTCTATCCAACAAGAAGATCTAACTATTATAAATATTTATGTTCCTAACTTGGGAGCAGCCAATTATATAAACCAATTAATAATCAAATTGAAACACATTGATAATAATACAATAATAGTAGAGGACTTCAAACCCCACTGACAGCAATAGACAGACATTCTAAGAAGAAGATAAACAAGGAAACAAGGGCTTTGAATGACACACTGGACCAGATGGACTTCCCAGATACATACAGAACATTCCACCTATAGCAACAAAATATACATTCTCTTCAAGTGCACATGGAACATTTTCCAGAATAGATCACATACTGGGTCACAAATCAGGTCCCAACCAATACCAAAAGATTGTCATTATTCTTTACATATTTTCAGACCATGATGCTTTGAAACTTGAATTCAATCACAAAAGGAAATATGGAAGGAACCCAAACACTTGGAGGTTAAAGAGCAGCCTACTAAGAAATGTATGGGTCAACAAGGAAATTAAAGAAGAATTTTAAAAATTCATGGAAACTAATGAAAATAAAAACACAACTGTTCAAAATGTTTGGAATACAGCAAAGTTGGTCCTAAGAGGGAAGGAAATACATAGCAATGCAAGTCTTTCTCAAAAAATTAGAAAAGTTTCAAATATATAACCTAAACTTCCACCTAAAGAAGCTAAAGAATAGAACAGCAAATAAAACTTAAAGCCAGCAGGGGAAAAGAAATAATAAATATTGGAGTAGAAATCAATGAAATAGAAACCAGAACAGTAGAACAGATCAATGAAACTAGAACCTGGTTCTTTGAAAAAATTAATAAGATCTATAAACCCTTATCCAAATTTACCAAAAAGAAAAAAGAAAGAACCCAAATTAAGTCATGAATGAAAGAAGAGAGATCATGACCAACAGTAAGGAAACAATCATAAGAACATATTATGAGCAACTGTATGGTAACAAATTAAGCAATTTAGAAGAAATGGATGCATTCCTAGAGACATATAAACTACCAAAACTGAAACAGGAAGAAATACAAAACCTGAATGGATCCATAACCAGCAAAGAAATTGAAGCAGTAATCACAAATCTCCCTACAAATCAGAGTCTAGTGGAATTCTACCAAACATTTAAAGAAGAATTAATACTTATGCTTCTGAAGCTGTTTCAAAAAACTGAAATGGAGAGAAAACTTCCAAACTCATTCTTTGAGGTCAGCATTACCTTGATCCCAAAACCAGACAAAGACCCCACCAAAAAAAATTATAGACCAATATTCTTGATGAATATGGAGACCAAAATTCTCACCAAGATACTAGTCAATGGCATCCAACTGTACATTAAAAGGTTTATTCACCACAACCAACTAGAATTTATTCCTGGGCTGTGAGGGTGGTTCAACATTCACAGATCAATTAATGTGATACACCACATTAATAAAAGAAAGGACAAGAACTATATGATCCTCACAATTGATGCAGAAAAAGCATTTGATAAATAAAGCATCATTTTTCTTTAATTAAAAAAATTATTTTAGAGAGAGAGAGAGAGAGAGCATGAGAGGGGGAGAGGGTCAGAGGGAGAAGCAGGCCCCCTGCCAAGCCAGAAGCTGGATGCAGGACTCAATCCTGGCACTCCAGGATTATAACCTGAGCCAAAGGCAGATGCTTAACTGACTGAGCCATCCAGGTGCCCTACAGAATCCTTTCTTGATTAAAACTCTTCACAGTGTAGGAATAGAGGGAACATACCTCAATATCATAAAAGCCATCTATGGAAAAACCCACAGCGAATATCATTCTCATTGGGAAAAAAAATGAGAGCTTTCCCCCTAAGGTCAGGAACGTGGCAGGGATGTCCAGTCTCACCGCTGTTGTTCAACATTGTACTAGTAGTCCTAGCCTCAGCAATCAGACAACAAAAAGAAACAAAATGCATTCATATTGGCAAAGAAGAAGTCAAACTCTCACTCTTCACAGGTGACAGGATACTTTTACACGGAAAACCCAAAAGAATTCACCCCCAAATTGCTAGAATCCATAAAGTTATTTAGCAACATGGCAGCATATGAAATCAATGCACAGAAATTAGTTGCATTTCTATAAACTAACCATGAAACAGAAGAAAGAGAAATTAAGGAATTGATCCCATTTACAATTGCACCAAAAACCATAAGATATCTAAGAATAAACACAACTAAAGACGTAAAGTATCTGTACTCTAAAAACTAAAGAACACTTATTAAAGGAATTGAAGAAGACATAAAGAAACAGAAAAATGTTCCATGCTCATGGAGTAGAAGAATAAATATTGTTAAAATGTCTATGTTACCCAGAGCAGTCTGTATGTTCAGTGCAATCCCTAACAAAATACCATTGTGATTTTTCACAGAACTGCAACAAATAATCTTAAAATTTGTATAGAACCAGAAAAGACTGCAGGTTCCCATCACCTACACCTCCCTTACAGAGGAATTGGTGACATACTGTGTATTCTGCATCTCCCACCACATGATGACAGAGGAGTTACTACCTCAACTTCAATCATATGAGGAAGTCTTTGAAATAAATATTCAAAGAGCTTAGTTTACTTTTGAAAGATACAAGGAACATACTGATTCATGCCTGAAAAGTCTAAATGTGAGACATTATGACTGGCCAATTCAAATAGCACAATGGGAAGGGGCTGCTATTGGAATGACCTGTAAACCCAGGGTTTGATGGCCAGTGGGCGTGTGAGGTTCTCTAAACCAGCTTTGGGCCTCATGGCAGAGAACTGCTTTGAGAGATACAATATCTGAGAGGCTTTCTGGAAAGTTCAGATGATCTCAACAGAGAGTCAGACATTGGAAACTAGGGCTAAGAGAGACTTCTTTAGTCTCAGGAATTTCTACTTGTTCTTTAGAGATCGTAAGGAATAAGTACCTCCTAAGAACCTGCAGAAACAACCCATGAGAGAAAGAATCTTTATGTAGATGCATCTCCCCATGATGAGCAATATGGCCAGATTAAACCCATATTAATGAGGTAAATTCTTCCCTTCCTTTACCTCTCCAGACTCTCCATGTTTCAAATGAATGGGTGCTTCAAATAGCATCAAGGAGGTAATGGAGTGAGAATGAGAGAAGAAATCAAACATATGCTACTTTTCCAGGACAGGTTTCTCAGCCTAATCTGAGAGTGACAAAAATAAACTATGAGGGACTTTAGAACTTTGATATTACATTGGCTTAAGTTCTTATAGGTGCCAAATATAAACTATTCTTTTATTATCTGTGACTAAAACAGCTATGAAATTTGTCTAAGATTTTATTCCACTTTGGTAAAACTGAGTCCACAGAATAAATTTAATGAGTAATGGGTGAGAAATAATGAAATGCCTTCTGTCTCCATTCTTCAGTGCAGTTTCAATAAACTTCAATAAATATAAAAGTAAATATAAAAATAACTTCAATAAAGTTACATGCAATTAAAATTTAGGAAAATAGGATAAAATATTTATAAATTGATATAATTTATACATTTATAAAACATAGGATAAAAATATTTCCTGTGTTTTCTAGGGAAGTAACAGTGAGGTCAGTACTTTATTATGTAATCTGAAACTTAAAATAAAACATAGTAAAAAGTAAAATAAAGAGGCAGTGGATCAGGAGAAAACAGAATTGGACCCAAATCCCAGTTCTAAAAATAATGCAATTTTCTATGGTATAAGGCTGACACCTAGTCTGAAACAGTTTAGTTATACTAAATGATATTAGCTAGTCAAATTATTTAGATAAGAACTCCAGTTCATTCATGTATATGATTTGCTTTAAATGTTACTATTATGACTAGAGTTCTGTAATGGAAAACTCCCAAAGTAAACAAAGACTTATTTATGATATTTGTTCAATATTTTACATAAATGGTCTAAAAATATTGATAACTTGGCTTATTCTTATTATGTTTGCTAAATATTTCAACTTTCTAAGATTTCTGAGTTCTGTTTTCAGATAAGTAAAAACATTTTAGAAACAACATATGCTTTATGAGTATTTAACCAGAGCCTTCAGACATATTCACTTACTTTTTAAAAGCAAATATCTGTGAACATTTCAACTAACAATGCATTTAAAGTTAGATTTCAGTGATGGAATTATATGCACTGACTTTTATTTATTTATTTATTTATTTTTTAAGATTTTATTTATTTATTTGTCATAGAGAGAGAAGCGAGAGCAAGCACAGGCAGACAGAGTGGCAGGCAGAGGCAGAGGGAGAAGCAGGCTCCCTGCCAAGCAAGGAGCCCGATGTGGGACTCGATCCCAGGACGCTGGGATCATGACCTGAGCTGAAGGCAGCCGCTTAACCAACTGAGCCACCCAGGCATCCCTGCACTGACTTTTAAACCATGAAAATTTCCTGAAAATTTTGCCTAAGTTTGGGTGCTAAAAATAGTAGAAATATGTGTCGCCCACACCAAAGGGCAGGGAATTTATGCTCTTCCTTTTTAAAAAGAGTATATTTGCATACATTTTTTGGACTTCTTTTGTGCTGTACATTTACCCATTCTCCTCATTCATTTATTATTCAATCATTTATTTATAACAGTATGGACTCAGTGATGCTTATTTTATACGTTAGATTATACCACTTCAATACCACTTCATTAACATTTTTATTGAAGTCATTCCATCTTTGGCCATTAGGAGCTCTCACCATTAGGTCCTGTGTCCCTATCATTGTGCTTTTATTTATTCCTTTGAATTTATTTGGTTTTACTTGCCCATTGTAAATTCATTCCAAGGGTACAGTAAAGAAGGGAGAAAAAAAGAGTAACTTTACAATCAAGAAACCTGACAAACACTACCTCAAGTCAGGTGATCAAGGTCAGCATCAATGCTGCTGTCATGTTGATACTATGCACTCTTGAAAGTATGAGATGAGAGTGGCACTTCACCTCTTTGGTTTTCCTCCACAAAATCCACAATCCAAATCTAATCGTGAGAAAATATCAGACAAATCCCACTGAGAAGCATTTTGCAGAATAACTGATAAGTACTCCTCAAACTGTCAAGATCATCAAAAACAAGGGAAATCTCAGGAACTATCACAGCAAAGAGGAGCTTATGAACATATGGAAACTAATGGTAATGTGGTATCCTGGATGGGACACTGAAATACAAAAAGAAAATTAAATAAAAATTAAGGAAAACTGACTAAAGTCTGGGCTTAGTTAATAATAATAAAAAATCAATACTGATTCATTAATCATGACCAATGTAATGCTAAGATGTTAATAATAGGGGCAATTAGATTGGGAACATATAATTTTGTCCACACAACTTTTTATAAATATAAAACTATCAAAAATCAACAACGTTATTTAAAAGAGAAAATAACGCTTATATATATATATGTATATATAATTGAAATATATTTATAAAATTAGGAGAATAACCAGGTAGGATGTGAATATCTAAGTAGATTAAAAGAAAGTGGAATAGGAAATTTGTCAAATTTAGACTTTGCTATTAATAAATATGTACTTTTAAGTTAATATTGTTTAAATCACAATAAACCTGTTTATCTAAAAATCCATCATCAAAAACAAAATTTAGAAGAAAATACTCTACATATATTGAAGTGTTTTTAATAGATGTCTTTCTAAAAATAGAACACATATATCTAAGATTTCTATCTTAATTCTCTATCACATGCTGTGCTTTTGGCTGTGGAGACATAGTCATATCTGTAGTGCATAATACAATATGCTTGAGCCTGAGGATTCTCATTCTGGCTATTTGTTAGAATCATGAGGGGAACAACCACAGCCCAATTAAACTGGAATCTTTGGAGTTGAGATACTTGCATCCATATGTTTTAAAAGCTTTTCAAGTCATTCTAAATTTCAACCAGGGTTAAGAAACATTGCAACCCACAGATATTCTTATGTGAACAGCAGAATCTACCTCTACATATGGTTGTTGTGGAGGTATATTCTTTTGTCATGCATTCAAAGGCACACAGACTGATTCCATATTGAGGAGCTCATGTGAACTTTTGCTCCAATGCAGAATATAAATGTCCCTTCCGTTGCGTTACTTCATCACTGGCTATCTTGTTATCTACCATAGCTCACAATGTTTGTGTTGATTTATAATCTCCTTTACTCACCAATATCAGTGCAGTTTTAAAGATACTACTCTAATTTTATCTCACAGATACTTCTGGCACTGTCTTTTCATGTATTCTTCAAGGCTTCTGCCACTTGCTGTCTACTTAGTTTTGTTCATCAAGCTTTTCTTCTTTCTACTTTCTTGTGTCTCCTATCTCTTGTCAAACAACACAAAATACATTCAAAACACTGATTCTATTATAGGCATCATCAACCAAATAAATAAACTATTAACTTGTACTGAATGAAGCAAACATTGGATTGGCATTGAGTTCTTGCAACCTTCTACTGAAATCATATGATTATTTCATGCTGCTGGTTGCTTGAAGATCAGGTCCTCCCTACCCTTTTTATTGTTATTGCTATTGTTATGCCTAGTGTTGGAGCCATTTGAGTTAGTGCCAGAGTGTTCCTTAAAAACTTGGGGCCTATTTGATAAGAGAGATTGATTTAATTTACAGATTTTTTTTAAAAAGACTTTATTTATTTATTTATTTTTTATTTGACAGAGTGAGACAGTGAAAGAGGGAACACAAGCAGGGGGAGTGGGAGAAGGAGATGCAGTCTTCCTGCTGAGCAGGGAGCCTGATAATGGGGCTTGATTCCAGGACCCAGGATCATGACCTGAGTGGAAGGCGGATGCTTAATGACTGAGCCACCCAGGCACCCCTAGTTCTCAGAATCTTCTCAGATTAGTTTGATATTATGGTATCGTCTGAATTTTTGCTCAAAGCTATACATTTTGTATATGCAAATGATTTTTGTAAATAATTGGAAATACAATAGCAAATTCATTCCTTATCACAGCCCAATCCTATGGCAATATAGGCACTGCTGTTGTAGAGGGCTAGAAATACTAGCAGTCACCTCCATTAGGTCTGAGAGATCATAACTTCTTTGAATTTGTGGCTTGTGACTAGCGTACTGAAAGAATTCAAACAGATTGGGATTTATATGACATCTTGGGAATAGATGAATATCACAATATCATAAATGCTTCATAAACTGAGAAGAAAGCAGAAATTAATTTAAAGGCAAAAAAAAAAAGTACTGCAGATTGTTTCCTTTGTTGAGGAGCTAAAGAAATGTGGAGTACTAAAAGTATATAACCACTCACAATTTGTATAATAGGTATAAAATACTAAATAAAAGTGATTCCAGTGCAAATCTCACTTTTTATGTGGTGGATTCCAAAATATGATACTTCCAACAGCTTTGTCCTATCTTCTTAATGGTGATAATTATGGAGAAAGTCTATGTAAAAAATATTCCTGAATGTGTATTTGTTCATAACAATGATAGATTTTGTCTTTACATATTAAATATATCTAATTCTTTTAAAGGAGTCTCATTAAAAAAAGATGTAACTTGTCCCTGGATCTATGTATAATTCTGCAGAGTGAACTATACATACTTGATCAAGTATGCATGTTGTGTAAGCAATCAGTCCATTTCTTAGTCCTACATTATGGCATTTAAGAATTATACTTGATCAATTTATCTATAATTTAATTTTAGTCTTTCATTGAGTTATTACATACTGAAGATTTATTAAACATATGCAGAATAATGTATATTAAAAGTTAAAGTCCTCTTCTCTGGGCATTTCTGTGGTTCAGTTGATTAAGCATCTGACTCTTGGTTTCAGCTCAGGTCACGGTCTCAGGGTCATGAGATCTACCCCCAACTCAGTTTCCATATTCAATGGAGAATCTGCTTGAGATTCTTTCTCCCCCTCTCCTACTCCTCACCCTGCTCACATGCTCTCTTTCTCTCTCTTAAATAAAGAAATCAGTAAAATATTAAGAAAAAAGATTTTAGGTCATCTTCTCATATTTAGCACTTGTCACACTGACTATGAAACTTTCAACATCTTCATGGCATGCAATAATGAGGTCCATCAGATCAGAAAAATGTCATTTTAGAATTAGAAGTTATCATAAGCAACATCTAGTTAATTTATTGGTAAGGAAACTAATATTTTGCCGAAGTTCATGTATGGAATAATTAAGACAACAAATACTCTTTGTTCTCAATTGCTCATGAACAAATACTTCTTTACTCTTCTTCTGTTCTGATAAGGCCTTTGCTACTGTCATTTTATCACATCTCTGACCAGCAAAAATTTATTCAAGCAAGAGATTTAGATTTATTTTAAGTGCTTATTAAAGTACTCTTTATGGAAAACTCTCCTAGATCTGAAGAAAGTTATAGTCATTTTTAGTGTTTTCATTCAAGTCTAAGTAATTCTAGTGTCATCAGCTATTTTTTTAAGATTATATTTTTCTAGTTCTTCAAAGGTTGTCAATGTTCCTTTCTCTCTGGAGAATTTTCTCTTAATGGCCTCCCTGTCTCCTACCTTAATTTTTCATCTCAGAAGCACATCAAATTATCTAATAAAAGCTTTTAAACAGATTACAATAGCAAACTAAAAATGCTGAAGTCACCAGCCATCATTTTGTTATTATCATAACCTTTGTACTTATTGTTATTCAGCATTTATGCATCACCTTGATTTTCTCAGAATGTTTATAATCATCATTTTCTTGCTATCTGCAGCTAATATGCAGAATCTATAATTGCTGATGAACAAACATGATAATAATTCATGAACTGTCTGTCCCTCTTATTTCTTAAATAACATGTTTTCTATCTAAACTAGATTCTTCTCATCTGCAGTTACTAGCAAATCCCATGGGATGAAAATTTGAAACATAATTTATGTATTATGTGATTTTTTACATATATAAACTTGCTAAGCATCTGAACTCACATAAAGATAACATTTTTTTTCAGCAGGTGGGACTTTTGCATTCCTCTTTTTTCTTTTTCTTTTCTTCTTGTCTTTAGCATTACTGCAATTGGCTCCATACTATTCTTCATAATGACAAGTAGAATATTAAGTTACAAAACATTTTAAGTCATAAAATTAGGTCTGAAAAAATCTAAATGCAAAATTAAACAATAAAGAGATTAAATAAAGGCACTTAAAAGGTAGAAGGAAGATTTTACTTACACTCTGAAGCATAGCAGTATTAACAATAATATGTTTAATATTAATCCATGTTTACTCATGCTACATCAAGCCTGTTTTATTGCTGATGGCCTGCAATAAATCCTTTCCAAGGCAATATTACTACTTAACAGTTACATAAAAGGAAAATCATCTATGTATAAACCCAGAGGTGGTAGGGTTTTATCAATCACTACTTAGGCATTGGTGCTTATTTGTTCATATCTTTTTCAACATACTCTTGTTTCACATTTATATATGTTAACTATACACAAAAATAACAAAGAATCATGTTTTAATAAGAAAGCTAGTTTGAAGGATTGACACTAATTATTACTGTGAAATTGTATCTCTATGATCATCAGTTTCTCTTATGTAACGTGAAAACTGAAATTTTGCTCTCTTAGCCCTATTAAAATTTATACTTATAATGCTATGAAGCTGTGTGTGCTTTACTTTCACATTCTTTGAGAATGATACCTCAAATGTCTTATTTTATTGTTCCTTTGTCTGAAGGCTTTTGCCCATACACAGAAGATATAATAATTTTTCCAATAATCTCTGACATTTCTACAAAACACATTTTTTTTTAAATTTTCCCCTTAAAACAAAACAAAACAGATGATGGATATACTGAAAGAATGTAACTGTTGATACTGAAGTCATACTATACCTTTATAATGTTGGCTTATTCATGTTTTCCTAGCAAGTTTGTCCTACAGCCTTACACTGAAAGAGTATAGAAGAGTTCGGAGTGACTAAAGAAACTGGTACAGCTTTAATGCTGATTAAGGAAAACAGACCACTTAGATTTTTCCTTATAATTGGGAATTTCAAAATACCTAAAATGGGCAAGACAAAATAGAATTTTTTAGAAATTGGACAAGAAAGACAATATCTGTTATACTTTCTAAGACAAAGAAAGGATTATGAACTGGAACAAAACAGTTGGGTATGTAACTTACGCCAAAACACAGTAAGTTACTTTTAACCTGGAAGAACTCTGAGTTTATCCTATTCTGTTAATCAGTATTACCTATAACTAGAACGAAGGAAAATGTAGAATTAAGGAAATCAAGAGTGGCTAGCAAATTTTAAAATTCTACAAAAAAGAGCGACATAGTTTATGTTGTAAGATAGTAAAATGTTTAATAAGCAAATGTGCAAATTCAGTGAAAGCACACACACACAGATGCACACACTTGTTTAGTTTGAAATATAATTTACTTATTTTGACTATAGCAAACATAAAAGAAGAACATGGGAGTTTTAGTTGGTTAAATATCAGTAAGTCATTAAAATGTGAAGAGTTGATGGTAGAAAAGACACTAGTGTGAAAGAGAGTAGAAGATTAAATCATGCTTCTGAGTAGAATTTGGAAGATTTGGGCACAATATTAAAAAAGAAGTTCAAGTAGTGAACCTTTCCAGCATTGTATAAAGCTGTCCACATTGTTCTCTGCATTGTTAGTAGAACAATAGAGAAGGTTGAGTGCTCAAAGAGCATAGGTCAAGATGATAAGAGAGATTTGTGTATTGAGTACTGCTTGGGATAGATGATTTCTAAATTTTGTTTCTATTGTAAAATTTTATTATTAAAATTTCTACTAATTTATTGCTAGGATCTGAAAGTTTTTTCTCTATTACCTAGAATTTCTAAGTACACATATGACTCTCTGATAAATATAAAAGTATACTATATTTTATCCAATTACATTTAGTACAACATTTCTATGTTGAATACCAATTAGTACCAGATCTGTGTTTGATACTGAAAATGCAAAGGTAAATGAGGCAAGTTCTGCCCTCATGCAGTTTATAATATAATGCAGAACACAAACACGTGATCTGATCACTATATGTGCTTACATGATGTGGTAAATGCCATGGGATGTCATGTAAAAACAAAAGAGGATGCTATGAAAGCAGTGCTTAGAGGGAAATCTACAGCAAAGAATGCATATACTAGGAAAAAATATTCTATAATCAATTTTCTAAGCTTCTACCTTAAGAAACTATAGGAAGAATAGTAAATTATATTCAAAATAAGCAGAAGAAAATAAATAATAAAATTAGGGCAAAAATCAATGAAATTAAAAATAAGAACTATACAGAGAAAATCAACCAAATTAAAGGATCAATGAAATCAATAAGCCTCTACCAGGCTAACTAAGAATAAAAGAGATAACCATAAATTACTAATGTCAGAAATTTAAAAAGTGGACATTACCATAGGTCCCATGTTTTTTTAAAGGATAAATAAGATATACTATAAACAACTCTGCCCACAAATTTGATAACCTAGATGAAACAAACCAATTCTTTTAAATATATAATCTTCCAAACACACAAGAAAAGAGAGGTGTTATAAATAAACATATGTCTATTAAATAAATTCAATCAATAATTAATAAACTTCTAAAACAGTACCAGGTTCAGATGGGTTCATCGGTAAATTTTATCAAACACTTAGGGGAAAAAATCACACTAAGTTTCTATAATCTCCTTCAGAAGTTAGTAGAAGAAATACTTCCTTACTTATTCTCTGAGACCAATATTGTCCCACTACCCAAATGAGACAAAGACATTATAAGAAAACTATATATCAGCAGGCCTCATAAATACAGATGCAACAGTCCTCAACAAAATAACAAATTAAACCCAACAATGCATTAAAAAAATTAAACATTATGACCAAGTGGAATCGATCCCAGTTGATACAAGGCTGGTTCAAAATTCAAACTCATCACATCAAAAGGCTAATGAAGAACAATTATATAATCATATAAATAGAAACAGAAAAAAAAATTGACAAAATCCAATATTCACTCATTATAAACTAAGGAATAGAGGTCAACATTCTTAATTTGATAAAGAATAAAATCATATCTATAAAAACCCTATAGCTAATATCATACAACATAGTGAGGTACCTCTACTCACTAACAACAGGTACAAGGCAAAGGTGCCGCCTCTCATTACTACTTTTTAACATCACATTTGAAGTCCTAGCTAATGCAATAAGACAGGAAAAAGAAATAAAAGATGCAGTGATTAGGAAGGAAGAAATAAAACTCTGTTCTCAGATAACATAGCCATCAATGTAGAAAATCCAAAAACTGCTCTAAAAAATAAAGCCAATTGGAAAAAAAGAAGGGAGGTTGGTATTGAATTTATTATTGAGAATAGATATTCTATTTATTTATACTTTGAAAAAAATCTTAGAAAAAAATTTCCAAGAATGAATTCAAAGTTAAAACCAAACTCTGACTGTATTTACACATGCAGATCTATCTCATCTAAACAACTCAGTTGATTTTGACATTTCCTTGGAGAAAATATTTTTTTTTCTTTTCTAGAAATCGAGAAGGATAATTTCCTGTTGTCCTTTTAGAGATGAGAGAGAGTGTGTGTGTGTGTGTGTGTGTGTGTGTGTATCCAGTGTGTATGTGTGTGCATGTTTTATAGGCAATTTGTGTTAGACGGTAAATAAAAATGTCTATTATTTCTCTAATATGACATTTTTGAGGAATATTTGAATCTAATTGATATAAACTTCCGTATTTTAATGCTTAGAAGACTTTTTACCTCTTTACAATGTATTTATAGCTACTAAGAATAATTTACAGTAGCTAGCTTATATCTATCATATCTCTTAGACCATAAACCTAGGCATTACTCTTGAATTATCTCACTCTCTACCTGCATCCAGTTGATTATGGACTTATTCCAAGTTTTTTTCTAAGAATGACTTAGGGATGTCTGGGTGGTTCAGTTTGTTAGTGTCTGCTTTAGCTCAGGTCATGATCTAAGGGTTCTGGGACCTAGCCCCACATTGGGCTCTGTGTGTAGCTCAGAATCTGCTTAAGTATCTCTCTCTTCCTCCCACCCTGCCTTTGCTGTCCCTCTATAATATAAATAAATCTTAAAAAAAAAAAAAAGTACAGCTCGAATCTACTCTTTTTCCTATTCTCTACTGTCTTTTCCCAAAGACAAACATTATTTACCCTTCTCATACTACTTTAATATTACTAATATATAGGGGTGCCTGGGTGGCTCAGTGGGTTAAGCCTCTGCCTTCAACTCAGGTCATGATACCAGGGTCCTTTGATTGAGCCCCACATCGGGCTCTCTGCTTGGCAGGTAGCCTGCTTTCCTCTCTCTCTCTCTCTCTACCTGCCTCTCTGCCTACCTGTGATCTCTCTCTCTCCATCAAATAAATAAATAAAATCTTAAAAAAAAAAAAAAAGATTCTCTCTCTCCTTTAAAAAAAAATTACTAATATATATGCTTTCTTTTTTCACTCTCCTGTCCATTTGTTACACAGCATAAGGAATTATTTTCAACAACAACAACAACAACAACAACAACAAAATTTCTTCATGCTACCCCACTGCTTAAAAATTTCAGTGGCTTCTCATTGCTTTTGGTAAAATAGCTAAACTGCCTGTTATGAATTAAATGGCTTTGTGTTCTTATCTTCTTAGATTGGCCCACTTCTCTACATCCCTGCTTTTTAAGAGTTTGTTTATTTAGGTACTCTTTCTGTTTCTAACAGCCCACTATACATTACCTTTCCTCTCATTGAAAAACTAAAACCACTTATCGCTTGTGTGACACCTACTCATCTTTCAGATTGAAACTTAGATGTCATCTTGTGTGTCTATCCATGACCCCTAAAATCTGCACTGTCCTTGTTATAACACCTATCACTTTGTGTTTAATCTCTTGCTAACTTTTCTGTATCACTTATTATACTGTAAATTCAAATGGGGAAGAAATTTTGTAATCAGTGTTCAGTGCAGCATTATGCACAGGGAAGGCATTAAATAAGTTTATTGTAAGAAAGAAAAAAAAAGAAAAAGAGAAAATTCATTTTTACATTACTAACAGTTTGAATGAAAATAACCCAATAAGCCACATTGTCAGGGCTTTTTCATTTCAAATCCAAGCTGGCTTCTCAGAAATCTCATCTTACCTGATAATAATATCCTTAATGACTTATTTTAAAATCCATGTTAAAGAATGACCAAATATGTCTGATGTGGAGATCTGATTATCAGCTAAGGCTTTCTGGGTCAATTTAATCTTGGTATTTTATTTTTAATTAATTTTTTAGGGCATATTATTTATTTAAATTTTTAGGGTATAAATAACCCCATTAGCTCTTTAGCTAGATTTGTCTTAGAATATGGTTAAATTCAATATTTGGATTTTCTTTCTACATGTGGATCTTTCCTTTCCCTCTTCCAGAGATGAACTTCAGTTTTGAGATTACTAAATATGATTAAGTCAATACTTGCCTTTGTTATATATATAAGAGGGATCTGTACTTCATTTTACTATTGTATATAATGCATATGCACATAATATGATATGTAATATTTACAGACTTTATGAGCCATATGCATTCTCTCCAGGCATCATGACATAAATAAAATTTCTGTTGCTCCTGGCAGATTGAGACCTGAACATTTAGAAAGGCTGGGATTCTGATTCTGTTGTTTTTCTACACCAGATGATTTTAACAAAATGGTATCTCCATAACAAATAAAGAAATGATTGCTGCTTTGGTTTCCTTAATTCTCTTTTGTCTGTTAAATATAAATCTGTGAAATATTTGTCCTTTGAACTTTGATGTTTTAGTTTCTATGCCTAAAGCATGCACATTTGTAGTGATAAATTTTGAGACTTGGGTTTATCTTATTTTCAATTAGCAAATTAAGGACCCAAGTAACTTTTTTCAAATATAAACGGCACTCTTTTCCCAAAGCATCTTGAATAATTGTATCCAGTTTTGTATCCAATACTTATAGAGCTATTTAGCTCCACTAGTCTTGACCTGACAGCAGAGCAGAAATTGAAGTCAATGATTTTTAAGTCAGTATGTCCTCATCCTGATCTCTTGTTTACAGACTTTTAAAATGTTTAACTTCTTCTCCCCAATAGTAATAAAAAATAAATACCTTGTTTAGTTCATCTGCTTTTTTTCTGCAGCAAAACTTAACATCTTTCTCTTTCTTTCCTACTGATCACTGAATCTATTAGTACTAAAAGTTCATGAATGTGTTCTTGTGTTTCACATATTATAGCATGCTAACCTTAAAATTCCTTTGTAATAGCACAGAAGAGTTGTTGCATATATGAGAATATATATATATATAAACATATAAATATACTCATTGTAAAGGAAGTTTATGAAAGCATAGTCAGGAAAAAAGCAATGTTTCTTTGGTCAATTGCTATATTTAAATATTAATCATTAATGGCAAACTGATAGACAAAAAAATGTCACAGAAAATGTAAAAATTGTTGCCTCTGCCATGTTGAAAATAGACCAGCTTTTAGAATTCAATAGATCCAATGATAAAGATAAGTCATATCCCTGTGTGATTTCAAGTTGAATTTATAATACTTCAGAGATTTTTGCACCATAAAAAGCTATAGTGTCAAATTCGTGTTTTCTGCCAAGGATTGCTATTAGCATGTGATTAACCTTCCAAACGATAACATATTACCAAAGGTTGTCTTATGAGGTCACACATTGGGAACAGCAAATAGAGTATAATGGCTAACATTATTTACCAGCTACTACCCCTGCTATTTGTTTGTTACATAATGGTTTCTCATTTTGTCATTTCTGTAACTGGTGATCATTAGCATACAGGTTAACAGTACTTCATGTACAATAAAAGGGGAAAGAACAAGTGAGTAAAACTAATTTAATTATAAAATGGTAACCTGAAGAAATGTATTTCGAAAGAATGACATTTCCTTGAACTCATCTTTTCATAAGTTCTGTTTTTAAGGGCCTTTAAAAAAAAGACCTCAGCGTTCCAGTAAAATTGTGAGAGCAATAAATGTTCCATCAGATGTGCTTTCTTCAATCCCATATTTAAGAACTTCAGAATAAGTATAATAATCACAATAATAATGTTGCTATTAAATTTTACCACAGTTCTTCCTAAGAGCTCATAGTATATTATGTGACCACATTGAATGTATGCTTTAAAAAAAAAAATCACCTGAGGAACACTGTATGTTTATAAAGATCTATAATGGTTTTTTGATTCTGCAAGAGAATGAAACATCTGATTTGTTTACTGGTTTCTCTGGCCGAGTTATATTAATTAGCTGCAAAGTTTTTTGAGGCTAAATGATAGGTGCCTTGTAAAGATTAATAAATATGTCTTTCCTATTTTTTTCCCATTTTTTAAAAACACATAAGTTTGATGAGAACTTTTAGAATGGTTTTGCCCCAACTTGTAATGAAAAGCAATACCTGGCAAGGAAACCATATCTGCTTTTTTCCATGAATCACAATGACTACCAGATTTATCAGACAGTAGAAAAACGATGGTTTTAATAACATTATTTTATAGAAGCCACATGGTTCTATTAGAGCACATGTAAATGTAAGTTGACCCTCATGACAGACTTAATTGAAGTCTTAACAGCTCTGACTGACCGCCTTTGAAAAAGAGCTACATATGATAGTTGTCTTTCTCCACTTGACTTATTTCGCTAAGCATGATACGCTCTAGTTCCATCCATGTTGTTGCAACATGGGGGCTTAAGTGGGTACGAGAAGAATAAATGAAAGAAGATGGGATTGGGAGGGAGACAAACCATAAGTGACTCTTAATCTCACAAAACAAACTGAGGGTTGCTGGGGGGAGGGGGTTTGGGAGAAGGGGGTGGGATTATGGACATTGGGGAGGGTATGTGCTTTGGTGAGTGCTGTGAAGTGTGTAAACCTGGCGATTCACAGACCTGTACCCCTGAGGATAAAAATATATGTTTATAAAAAAATAAAAAATTATTAAATAAATCTCTAAAAAAAAAAAGAAAAGAAAAAGACCTACATAAACGCAAGACAGTCATCATCAATTGGCCAATTACATATGAGTCATTTCAGGGCTACCTTAAATAGATTGACATGAGATCACCTGGATGATATTTTGGCATGGCTCTTAAAGATTCCTTCTGCTTTTTCTTGCTGGCCCATATTTGCTTACTTTAACAGAGCAACTAGATTTTTATTGAATGTTTTCAGTCATGTGGTGATTTGGTCTTTTATATCCATGTTCCACTCCAATAAGCAAAAAATTGCCTTTGAATGTCCAAAATTTGCCAGGTTTTTAAAAAATATATACTAACTATTGAAATTAAATCCTGAAAGAAGTAGCTAAAGTTTGCTGCTATTTCTCTTGTTTTTAGTATAGTAGCCTCTTTGGGGGATGGGTACATGTGGGATATAATTGCAAAGAGCACTGACATGTCTTCTAGTCTCCATTACTAACCTTATTCAACTACAAGACTTTGACTCCTAAGCCCTGGCTTACACATCATTAAAATGGTAATAGAAACCTTATTTCTTCTTATTTCTCCTTTGCTCCTTATTTCTTCTGAGTAGTGACAAAATCACATATGATAACATTGAAAATAATTTTATTTTTTTTTTAAAAAGCTGCTCTACACCAGTGTTGCATGGAAGGGCTGAATCACTATGGTGTACAACTGAAACTAATATTACACTGCATATTAACCAACTAGAATTACTTGTGTAATTTTTTGAGAAACTGCCAAACTGTTTTGAAGTGCAGTTGTACCGTTTTATATTCCCACCAGCAATGAAGGACTTTTCTTCATCCTCACCAGCTTTCAGTGTTGTAGCTACTTTTTATTTTTAGCTATTCCTATAGGTATATTGTGGTTTTCATGTACATTCTCCTAGTCACTAATTATGTTAAACATTTTCCTGTACTTATTTGGCATCTGTGTATCCTCTTTGATGAAAGGTCTGCTAATATTTTTGGCATGTTTTACAACTGGAATTTTTTCTTTCTTCCTATTGAGGTTTGAAAGTGTTTTTAAAACAAATTATTCTGGATACAAAATCTCTATTAGATACACAATTTTCAAATATTTTCTTCCAATCTGTAGCTTGTAGTCATCTCAATATCCATCTGGTGAGATTGTTTCAGTTATCACATTTTTTTTATTTCTATAATTTTCTTTTAGTCATTTCTAAACTTCTACATCTTTGCTGAAGTTTTCTATTTTTTCACTTGTTTCAAACATTTATAAAAGTGTATTTTTGTGATACTATTCTAAATTATGATCAGATGATAGTAACATCTGGTTCATCTCAGTATTGTCATCAATTGATTTTCTCTCCTCATTGAAATTGTGGTTTTTCTGTTTCTTAATATGATAAGTGATTTTTTATTTCATCCTGAACATTTTGAATATTATGTTAGGAAATATTTTATTCTGTTCTATGCAAAGTTAGTGCATTCTGGTAAAGTTTCATGGGCTGTATTTCCATTGACTAGTTTTCAGAACTCTCTTTTTTTTTTTTAAGATTTTATTTATTTATTCGAGAGACAGAGATCACAAGTAGGCAGAGAGGCAGGCAGAGAGACAGAGGAGGAAGCAGGCTCCCTGCCGAGCAGAGAGCCAGATGTGGGGCTCGATCCCAGGACCCTGGGATCATGACCTGAGCCAAAGGCAGAGGCTTTAACTCACTGAGCCACCCAGGCGCCCCTAGTTTTCAGAAATCTTAAAATAATATTCTGTCCTGTTTCATTCTTCTTTTGCTACTGAGACTCTGCTCAAACCCTCCTGATGCCTCTTTCAGGGTCAGAAGCCACTTTCTAAGGCTGCCTATTGTTGGTAGTAACATATTCTCTCTGTTTGCATGTGTGTCTGTGTGTGTGTGTGTGAATGGTGTGATATACCAGTTTTAAAACATTAAAGTCAACCAGCTCATTTACTCTTACTATCACTGACTGATAAGTAGTGATAAGTAATATGTTTTATTATCATTGAAATCATTTTGTGTTTTAAAACACTGATAAGCTTCTTGGAGTGATGAAATTGTGGATGATAGAGAACATTGTGGGTAAGGAGAACACTGTTTTGGGTCAAAGTCATTCTAGACAAAGCAAATCTGGGTTGAAATAATAAATGCACTGTGAAGATGAATGCATAAAATAAACTTTTATGAATAACATCGATCTTTTTTGGTATATTTGCAATTCCTGTACAGTTGATTTGAAAAAAAAAAAGGATTACATTACTTTTAAAATAAAATTTTTATGATGAAGTGCTGTAATTTTTAATTAAAAATATTACCACAAGCTTAGTTTTGGGAAATCAAAGACTTTTAGCTTATCCTGTGACCCAAGGTAGAAGAGAAAATGATTAAAAGCAGGCATTGAAATGTTATAACTAAAATAAATCACATAAGATTAATTTGATAATAAGCAATTAAGATATAGGGTGATCATAGATTTTTGTGGAATAATTTTAGGGTACAAGTCTACTGATAAAATGAGATGACAACAGGATACAATCAGACAAAAGGAAAGAGACAGAACAGAAAATATTCAGTTAGGTGAAAAAAAAATAACAAATCAAAGAACATTTCATTTATACAGTAGAATTTAACAGGATGCTCCGTGTTAATTTTTTTTCTTTTTCTATATATGAGGGAATCCTTTCAGGCAACTCGCTTTTTTTCAGTGATTGTGATTTCCTTAAATCTCTCAGAAAAAATAGCAGAAAAGATAAGTCTAGAAACTGAACAAGAAATACAGAATGGGATGGATTCAAACTCAGGAATGTTTCCATGAGAAACCACTTCTGTTCTAATAGAAAAATATTCACATATATTTAGTACATTTTAATTGAATACTATTTCTCAATGTGGATATAAAATTTGTTGATTAGCATGGCTTGGGGAGGAAAGCATCCAATGTGACACGTGGAGATCAAAGTGAAGTAAGGAATATGGTGTCTTCCTTTTTTTTTTTTTTTTTTTAGTTTTTATTTAAATCCCATTTAATTAACATACCATATAACATTAGTTTCCAGTATAAAATTTAGTGATTCAACACTTAAGTACAGCACCCGGTACACCTCACAAGTGCATTCCTTAATCCCCATCACCTATTTTAGCCATTCCCCTTACCACCTCCCCTCTGGTAACCATCAGCTTGTTCTCTTGGTTTGCCTCTCTCTCCCCCACCCCAGGATCATTAGTTTTGTTTCTTAAATTCCACATATGAGTGAAATCATATGATATTTGTCTTTCTCTGACTGACTTATCTTGCTTATCAAAATACTCTCCAACTCTATACTCATCATTGCAAATGGCAAGATTTCATCCTTTTTTGTGGCTGAGTAATATTCCATTGCGTATATATCTCACCTCTTCCTTAGCCATTCATTAGTTGACAGACATTTGGGCTCCTTCCACAATTTGGCTGTTGTTGATAATGCTGCTACAAACCTTGGGTTGCATATATCCCTTTGAATTAGTATTTTTGTGTCCTCTGGGTAAATACTTAGTAGTGCAGTTGCTAGAATATAGTATCTTTTGAGAAGAGTTGCTTTTCAAATACCTTATTTTTAAGATTTAAAAGTAAACCTGCAAAATTTTTAGGTAACACATGTCCATAGGAGAAAATAGAAAATACAGAAGAAAAAGATAGTATTAAATTAATTTTACATTAACTAGAGATAACTGTTAATTATGTATATGTGTATCCAAATTATTCCCCACATATATATGTACATTCATCCATAGTAATATAGTCAAAAACTTTAAAAATTGAAATTATACCTTAGCTACTCTTTTTCAAGCATTTATTTTTTGTCTTGTAACAATACATCATGAAAATATTTCCATGTAAATAATTGTACTTCTACATTATCATTTGTCATGGCTCAAAGCACTTAACCATAAACATTTAACAGCATTTACTTATCAATCTCGTATTATTATTATTTAAGCCTTTTCAGAAACTATAGTTAATAAAACCCAAGAGGACCGTCTAGTTAGAAATTTTAAAAAGGCAAGAAATTAGTTAATCAAGGTGATTGTAACTTGCACTATCTAATGAATGAGCACAGTTAAATTTTATGCTTAATTACGTACATATTGAATGATAAATAATATACATATATATTCATAATCTGAGTTTATTTCCTGTCCTGCTCTACTAAGCGAAATAGTAAAATATTTATCTGATAGTAGTTAAAATAGTAAATATGGTCAATACAAATTTATAAAGTAAACTTCTATGACTTAGTAATGTTAAAAAAGAAATGAATCATTTCTTTTTTAACAACATGGATGGAACTAGAGCGTATCATGCTTAGCGAAATAAGTCAAGCAGAGAAAGACAACTATCATATGATCTCCCTGATATGAGGAAGTGGTGATGCAACATGGAGGCTTAAGTGGGTAGAAGAATAAATGAAACAATATGGGATTGGGAGGGAGACAAACCATAAGTGACTCTTAATCTCACAACAAACTGAGGGTTGCCGGGGGGAGGGGGTTTGGGAGAAGGGGGTGGGATTATGGACATTGGGGAGGGTATGTGATTTGGTGAGTGCTGTGAAGTGTGTAAACCTGGTGATTCACAGACCTGTACCCCTGGGGATAAAAATATATGTTTATAAAAAATAAAAAATTAAAAAAAAAAAAAAAAAAAAAAAGAAATGAATCATTATGTTTCTTTTCCTATTTCTCTGTTTTATATCCTTCTCTGTTTTTCTCTTCAGTACTAATCCCCAGTATCCATGTCCCCACATCATGGTTTATATGCTACACTTGAAATGCAGTTAGGCAGTAGAACTTCGGAAGAGAGTAGAAGTTATTTCACACATACACACACACACACACACACACACACACACACACAAAAAACACATCCATATTATTGTTTAGACATTTTTATCAAATGTGTATTTGATATTCCTGGTCCCTGACTCTATGCTTACACTATGACTGTTCTTCAACTGTTCATAGACCTCCTGATCCATTCACTGGTCAGTTCCTATTAACTATTTATTCTAGTCATCATTTTTCACCTTGCCAGCTTATATTCCATGGTATAATAGTACAATCATCCCCTTCCATATATTTCAATTACTTTTCCTTTCATTTCCACTGTTCTACTATAAGCAAAATCCTTATTCTGATTTAAACCAATTATCTTCCTCTTGGGGCCCTCATTTCAACATTTGAAATTGTTGGGTAAATTGAATACTGGCTACATGTGTTCAATTTAAATTCATGACTCTCTACTTCAAATGCTCAATACTGTTATGAAATCCTATGAAAATTCCAAAATAATTTCACCCAACATCCTCAATAGTTATTACTAACTTCATCTCTTTAATCTTTTCTCAACTGATAATCTTGCATCATATTCTACTGAGAAGATGGAAACCGAATGGATGATCTTTTATCTTAATTCTACTAACAAACCTAGTATCATCCTGTGGCATATTCTCTATCTGGATCCCAGTTTCAAGAAAAATAATGACCTTCATTCTATCAAAGGCGTCTCCACTTATGTTTGGATTTCATTCTCTAAAACATTCTCCAGGGATTTCAGTATTTCTTTTATATCATAAACCAGTCTTTCCTGCTCTGCTGACCATTTCCACTAATACATAAATTAATTCTGGTGTCTCTCAACTTAAAAATCTGTAATGAACCCACAATTTCCTCTAGTTACTAGTCCTTCTTCTTCTTCTTCTTCTTTTTTTTTTTTTTTTGCCCTAGAAATCATCTTGAAAGTTTTACCAACATGTGCTATTTTCACTTACTTCCTTTTCTCATTTTTTCTTTAGATAACAAAAAACAGTATTTTATCAACATCTCTGAACTAAGTCTCCCCTTGTCAGGTAACCAATCATCTTTATATTTCTTTACACAACTTCTAAATCAGTGCTACTTAAAAAAGGTAATGGCCCCAACACCTTAACAATGTAAGAGAACCTTTTACTGAAATCTTTCATTATTATTCTCTCCCCATTTATAGAGCCACTAGATGTTCATCCCCCAAACTTAAGAGTCATTCTTAAATTCTCCCTTTCAGTCAATCCCCACATTTGTTCTTTTAGCAAATTCATTTCTACTGACATGTTCCTTGTACAAAAAGCTATTCTCTCTCATCTAGAGTACTACAGTGATTTTCAATAAGTCTCTCTATTTTATCTCTTTCAACACTATGACACATTTTATTAATAGAAACCAGAGTGATACTTTTAAAATGTAAATCAGATCACCATACTACCCTGCTGAAAACCCTTCAATGTCTTCTCATGGCACTTAGAATAAACTCAAATTATTGTGGTCATTGTGAGTCTATGTGATCTGACTACTGTGCCACTTTCAGTTTATAGAATTAGTCTCATCCTTTTCAGCTTATAAAATTATCCTCAACACATTAGCCACACAGACCTCTTTCAGTGGTTCTCCCAATGTAGTCAGTCTCTGGACTATTACAGAAATGCAAATCCTTTAGTCTCTCCCAGGTCTGTTGACTCAGAAACTCTAGGTGGGGGGCTGAGCAACTGGGTTTAATATGCCTTCCATATGATTATTTTCTCAGCTTTATTGAGAAAAATTATAATTGATAACATTACAAAATAAAGTGTACAACACGATGATGTGATATGCATATGCATTGTGAAAGGGTTTCCCTCATTGAATTAATGAACACTCCTTTACCTCACATGTTTGTTTGTGTGAGATAAAGCTAAAGCATTTAATTCTACTCTTTTAGAACATTCCAATTATACAATACATGTGATTTGATGCATGCTAAAATCTGAGCATTACTGTTAATACAACATGATAGTTATGTCTCAGGCGTTTTGTTTGTCCTTTTCCATGACTGAAATATTCCTCCCCTGGCTCTTAGCTTGGCATGTTTCTCAAGGTCCAGCATGAGTTGCTGTATCTAAAGAACCATACACTCCCATTAAATATGATTGCATTGTTTGTTTATTGTATTATCTGTCACTCTTTCAAATACAAGCTCCAGTATGGCAGGGGCTTGTCAGTCTTATTTAGAACTCTAATCACACCACCAGCATAATGTCTAATTCACAGAGTGGGCACTCCATAAATGTGTTTAAGATTAATACATTCACTGTGAGAATCTGTAAATAGTCATTTAATCAGTTAATGCTTTTATAGAACCTACCAAATTATTTGGCATTCATCTACAATTGAAATGAAATACCTACTTCTCTTAGAATGGCAAAAAAGAAAGTTTATTCTTTCTCTTTGGTTCTTTCTTTCATGTTCTCTACTCTTTCTAGAAACCTTTCCTACTTTCTCTTATGCATGTTCATTATTATTCATTTCTTAAATTTCAGACTCAGCTTAGGTTATAGAATATCTTACTCATCCTTGTCTTCCTTGGCTTTACCACTACCAACCAACCTGAAATGCATCGCTTTGCGTTCACTTCCTTAAAACCCCTGTAACTAACTCTATACCAACCTATATATCATTTTATAGTTGTGTATTTTCCTGTCTGCCTCCTACAAATCTATTAGCTTCTTATCTTTAAGGACTGTTTTGTTCATCTTGGTGAGTTAACAGTGAACACAGTACTTGGTATATCTAGAGGTAGCCAGCAAAATTAATTTAATGGATAAAAATACCTCAGGCTGGAGAGGTTCCTAAAACAAAATGAAGCAAGCAAGGAACAGCCACTGATTTGAATTTGGGAGCCTGGATTCAGTGTAGGAGATCTAGGGATTAGTGCTTAACAGCACCTGTTGACAGCTTGAGTCATCACTTCAGGCATCTCAACAGCAGTTATCCAGTATCCAGCAGCTATTGAGGGCTTCTGGATTCCCCTAAGAATGTAATCTCACCACTCAGTCCTCCTCTAAAAAAATTACCTGTAGCAAGAAATATTTAAAAGAAAAAAAAGGAAAACAAGAGAAAATAACCCACACTTTTAGAATAAGTTTAGTTTCATCATCTATTTTGGTTCAGAAGATGTAAATCCGCTTAAATAAGGAAGGCTTTTATCTAATTTCTCGAATGTTTATAAAATCTAAATTTAATATTAGGAATAGTACTCTGTGCCTTAAATTATTTATTTTAAAAATTCTTTGTTTACTTTCCAGATTTAGTAAGATGATGGAATTCTTCATCCACGGAGAATAGAGATTGAGTATTGTTAAAAATTGTAAGATGAGTTGGCCATAGGAACACTGTGTCTGTAAAGAAGTTTATAATTATTGACTTACCTGGAGAAGTGTTTGTTTTAAATACATATTTATGGAAATATTTGTAGGATAAAATTTGGTACTTCATGATAGTCACATTTTAATATTTGTTTTCCTAATGTGTAATGCACTGGAATTCATGTCTTTAAATCTTCTTCACATAATTAACCCCTTTCATTGCCCAACAGAGTAAAAATATATGTGGGAAAAGAGATTTATTGATTCATGTGGTTTACCATAGAATAACAAATAAAATTAGCAACACTAAAAAGATGAAATTAGTGTAACAAGAAATAAAGAAATAAAATTTAGATGTATTAATATTTAATATTATCATCAAAATGAGTCATATAATGCTATAATTTAAGCTATATATTTATATGTAAAGTCATATACACTTAATTATCTAATATATACCTCTAAAACATACATATATAGTTAAGCTTCTTTTCTAAATTGAGGATATCCAACTAAAAGAATGTGCAAGGCAGAGCAATTTAATTAATTGACTCAACAAATATTTGTTCTGCATCTAATACCTGCCAGATTTCCTTCCAGTTTCTGCAGAAATGAAAATCAGGATGGATGATGTCCCTGAATTTACATAGCTTAAATTCTAATAAACTACTTATAATCATGTAGCCAAATCCTTTTATTATAGCTGGAAATATTACCAGCTATCTCTCTCAAACTTTGTACCATTCACCTGAGCTTTCTACTCACTATTGTATTATCACATTTTTGCAAACTTCAAAAGTTGACTTCATTAGCTTTGAGACTGCCTCCCTCCTTCATATATTCTTTTAGCCTTCTGTATACATCTATAGTCAATTTAAAAATAGGTTTAATTTAGTTTGGGTATTTGATATTTTACTCTTGGTGGGGCTATTTAAATAACTTCAAATGAGTAACCACAACACAGTGTTGGTCATTTATTTCAATGGTGATTCATACCATCCCATTGGGCAAGCAGTTATATTACAGTTTCTTTATTAAATCTTTTACTACTTAAGAACTGGGTCCTTAGGGCGCCTGGGTGGCTCAGTGAGTTAAGCCTCTGCCTTCAGCTCAGGTCATGATCTCAGGGTTCTGGGATCAAGCCCCATATCAGGCTCTCTGCTCAGCAGGGAGCCTGCTTTCACCCCTCTTTCTCTGTCTACCTGTGATCTCTCTGTCTACCTGTGATCTCTCTCTCTCTCTGTGTCAAATAAGGAAATAAATAAATAAATAAATAAAAGAACTGGGTCCTTGCTGAAGGCTATTCAATGTGCTGGGTGGGGGGAATATAATGCTGAGCAGATTATATACAGAGTTTATCTTCACTGAGCTCACAGATTAGTAGAGGAGATAAAAGTTAATCTAAAAGCAAAAGCAAGTAAATACATACTTGTAAATATGATCTCAACTGAATCTGCTAAGTAGGACAAATTCTCTTTCTAGTACATTTTCATACCTATCGTACACCCTGAGAAAATGTTCTTCGTTTTTCAGTAATAACTTTACAAATTACTGGATAATCTCTATTAAATTTTAAAGACTGATCTGTCTTTTTAAAATTCTTTTTTCAGTATACCAGGAAAAAAAAAAAACCCTACCCTTTTCTGAATTAACCTGCAGTATAGTTAAACATTTTTTGGAGTATGAAATCACGACTTTAAATGAGATTTGCAACAATGTAGTGATTTAAACTCATTTATTTTAAGTGTTATGATGTATACATTGCTAAGTACATTATTGATTAATAATTATTAAGGTACAAGAATGAAGACATATATGTTAATTTACATCTTTCTTATTCTGTTTTTCATCCACTCCCCTCTCCTTACTGAAAAAAAAAAAATTCTCCCTTTTAATCATATAAAGTTCCCAATCAGATCCTGAAGAGCCTAAGACATATGTGGAAGTACTATCTTAATGTTCACTTTCTTCCTGGTGGCAATGGCATCTATCAACCCTTTCATTAACTTTCAGTGCATTGATTATGCAAGACTGACCATTCATGATTTTAAAATATTATGCATAAAAATTTCTGTATATACAAATTTTGAGTATGTCAATATAATACTTGCTTTCCAAACATCTTCATAATAAGAAGTTTTATTTAGCATCTTCACAAAATTATGTGAATATTTTAAGAATATACAGGCAATTGATATCATCTCTAAGTTTGATTAAGTGAAGAAAAAGGTTGGAATTATAATAGTCATAGGATACAGAAGGCAATGTAATGGGAAATCAAATGCATCCTGGATCCAAGGACAAATGCTTACTTAACTTTATGCTTCTATGGAACCGTTAGCTCTGACACATAATTTTTTGATTAGGCTTGTTCTATTTGATTAACATCTTATTTTTGTTGAATCAGTATGTGGATATTAAAAGCAAATAATTAGTCTATCGGACAGTAGTTCAGATAGACAGAGATTCATTGTGGTTTCCAGGAGCTATTTTCCTAAGCACCTTCAGATCTTTCAATTGTTCCTCCTTACAGTTACGTACTCATGGCTTCTCACCACTATTTGCGGCAGGTTGGAAGCCTGATTCATTCCTACAGAGGCCTGAAGCTTCCACCACTCTGCTTCATCCACAAATGCATTCATCTACTTGTCTTCTAGAGATCTGATTAGATCTCTAGCCTGTTTACACCTTTCTCCCATTCTTCGTGTAGTTGTGATATTATGGATGATATTTAAGGGATTATCAGAAGGTAATTGTGTTTAGTCCGCCTTCTTCAACTCCTCAGCTTGAAGGGTTCATTCTCTTCCATTTCCTTTTAAAAAGCCTTTCTTTGCTTTAAAAGCCTTTCTTGCAGTTATTTCCTCACATAAAACCATGCAAGTCATAATATCATACATACTGTTGTTTATTTTTGTTGTGATTTTTACGGTTTTAAATTTCCATGCCTCTTTTCTTACATTTTCCTCACCCTCCTCACAGATCATTTGCACCCATACCCAACACATACACAGAAACACAATCTGTACCTTCTCTATGCTAGTGTTATTATACATTATATGATATGCATATTATATTGTATTACATAATTATAAACACATGTATTACACTAAGGATTTATTATGTGTATAAAAATTAGATTACAGTCAACACATTTGTCTTCATTTTTTAATTCAAGTATAACTTATGCTATTATTTCAAATCACTTGATATAAGTCCAATTCACTGTTTTGATTCATGTATGATATTCTAATATGTGATTGTACCATAATATTATAATTATACACTTATTCTTTTATCAACAGAAATCCACTTCATTCCATAATTCTGTGTTAACTACAATGTCACCATAATGTAATTGCTCCTGTGTCCTAATAGACTGGTGTCATTTTATGTGTGGGATAGGTTACCAAGAATGGCATATATATATATATATATATATATATATATATATATATACACACACACACACAAACATAAATACATATATATATATATTTCCCAAATTATTTGCTAAAATGCTGTAGAAATTTACTTTTACATGAGCAATATAGAACGGCACCTTTGTACATTAGTACTCTTCCTCTAAAAATATGTTGAAAGAGTTTTTCATTTTTTCTAGTCTGATTCCTATGTGATAGCTCATTGTTACTTTGCATTACTCTGAAAACTAATGAGTTTAAGCATCTTTTCATTAGAATTTGTTCTTCTATGAATTGCCTTTTCAAATACTTTGTAGATTTCCTAATATTTAACACTCTTCTTGTCATTTGTCAAGCACTATTATAAATTAGAGATAATAACTCTATCCACAGCATTGCAAATATATATTTTTTATAACTTATTGTCTATCCATGTATTCTGTTCATGCTTGGTTTTATTTTTTGTTTATTTGTTTTTGTCAAGCTCATATTTCTTTAATCTAATATGGCTATCTTCAGACATTCCTCATAACATTGCTATGCAGTCTTCTCACCATCATTGTGTCAGCCTGGAAGCCCTATTCCATCTCTTCAGCAACCTGCAGCTTCCACCACTCTAGTTCATCCACAAATAGCAATCTGTTATCTGTGTTCTAAAAATGTGATCAAATCTCTGTGTCATTCTCTCATTCATGTATGGTGCAATATAGGTACAATTTTATTTCTTCTCCACAGAATGTACTTGAAAATGAAATGAGAGAAGATGCAACAGGAATACATTTCAGGTTAAATGTGTGATTGGAACATATCTCAAAGAACTTCAGCAAGGTTTCCAAATAAACAGTGTTTCCTCAGTGTATTATAGTAGGTAGCTCTGGTAAATGTCAGTAAGCAGTAAAACATACAAACCTATTAATGTTTACACATTAAATGAAGTCAGATTCTAAATTCAGATCATAGACATAAGTTCTCATTCTCAACAATGTGTAAAAGGACATTTAGAAATTGTGGAGGATGAAGGACATAATTTTGGTTGAGTGGACTTATCATGTACATTGAAATACATTTAGTTGCTCTCCTTATTGCCTAGATTGAGATGTACATATCCATGCAGAACAAATTGGGATGAGCCAAGTTAATGGATGAGACCCATTGAAAGACTTGATAGATTGTATGCTGTTAAGGACATTTACATTTTATGTTATGTTGATTCTTTTGGGACATTTTTTTCTTACAGAATCTAAATCCAATTCAACTTAAATTTAAATCCAAATCAACTCTAAATTTAATTCAACTTAAAAGGGAGACTACTTAATATCTTTCTTTATTTAATGTTCAGAAATAATTATTACAAGTTGTCATTAGAAATGAGAACATGCACATTTTAAAATATATGTTAAACTTTCAATTTATCATTTTGAATAATCAAGGGTTATTTAAGTAATTGACTTCTTAATATCTTAAGACATTTGCAGAAGTAAAAGTGAAAAGAAATTCTGTGTGCCATGTTTAAGCCATTTATAATTGAGTGTATCACATTGGAAATAATGCTTAATATTCATATTCTGGATCATATGTATTTTATACTTTTATCTTATATCTTATCTCCTTCTCAGTCAATGGAAATTCACTTTTCAAATAAATCTGGAACCATTGGTTGATAATTAGATAAGGAAAATAAGTAGGTTAAAGAAAGGAATAAAAAACTATTTTTAAGCATTATAAATCAACTTAAAATATATGCATGTACTTACATTCAACATTTTAATGAGTACAAATAATTATAGGAAAAATATAAAAAATCACCTACTGTCACACAGTTTTTTTTTTTTAAATAAAGCAAGAACATAAGGGGATAGTTAAAACCGTGGGAGAGTATCTTCCTTGTGCTAGATCAAACATAGGGGCTGAAATAGCTGTAAGGCAGAAACAATATTTGCTTAAGAAAGTATCTAAAGAAGGACAAAGAACTTTTGATAAGCAACATATAACAAAAATTAGAAGGAATTGTTATTGCTCAGCCTAACAGAAGTTCTGACCAAAAACTGTCATGAATGCTTTAGAGAGAAAGGTTATTTAAGTGTGGTTTAAAAAAAATGATTAAATTACAAACTCATAATATCAAAAGTCAACTGCATAATTATATTTATTAAAAAGCATACATTCTTATGTCTACAAATACATCTATCTACCTACCTATTAAGTTTCTCCAAAATATAACATTTTTCCAATTATGTAGAATTTGCCTTTCTTCAATTATTTTATATAATTTATATAGTGTTAAATTATAATTTTTTTAAGATATTCTCATCTATTGCTTAATGGTGTGGCTTAGAGGCTCTGCAGTCAAATAAAATTGCTATCATTGTCCTCATCATCTAACTCCAAGTTCAGTTTTATGGTAAGACAAACAAAAATCCTAAAAATTATATTTATAAAATGGATATGCCAACACGTTACAAATATATATACATTATTATCTGATAGAAATGATATAAATTTAACTCATTTAGGTATGTCTCTAAATTTAGTAAATCAGTTTACAGATACTAAGAGAATTTTTTAGAAATCCATTATTTCTAACTTTTCCATTTAATAATTTTGAAAACAGGGCCCATCTTCCATTATAATAAATGTTCAAGTTTTCAAGTTTAATAATGTAGAATTTTACTATCTAATGAAAAGAAAACTTTTAGTCCATTAGTACTTAATACATTCTCATTACTAGTTATGGTATACAAAGATTGACCTATAATTTTTTAATATGCTCCTTATAATACTTTCTAGTAATATGAGAAAATTTAATAGATGAAAACTGCTTTGCATGATTATCATGATGACCTCCTTTAAAATATAGATCATATCTGTCTCCATTAACTCAGCCACCTGTCTAGTCCAACCAGCATTTACTATTCCTTTTTCTTCTAGAATAGACTCCAAACTGATCTTTCTGCTTTTCTTCCTATAGCACATCAATCCACATGTTATAAAACATGTAGGTTATTCTTTAGAAATTAAAAATTTGATTCATGAGGTCATTCCACTTCCATTTAAAATGGTGAAACAAGAAATGGATTTACCCCTTCTGCTTGAAAAATTTCCACCCTCCCCACCAAAAAAAAAATCCCCTCATACAAAATATATGAAAAACAATGGTTTTCAAAACACTAAAATAGGGATGCCTGGGTGGCTCAGTCAGTTAAGCAACTGCCTTTCGCTCAGGTCATGATCCCATGGTCCTGGAATTGAGTCCCATATCAGGCTCCTTCTTCAGTAGGGAACCTGTTTCTCCCCCTCCTGCTGCCCCTGCTTGTGCTCTATTTCTCTGTCAAATAAATAAATAAAATCTTTTTAAAAAGGAAAATATATAATACAGATTGAGCCATAGATAACAGTTACACTTAACAAAGGCTGGATAATAGTTTGCTAAGTAAGTTAACTGAAACCAAGACCACATAATTACTTTGCTAAATGATTTTAAGACATTAGACATTTCTTATAAATGCAGAAAATTAATCCAAAAAAATCATAGACTGGAATATAAAATATATTTATCATGTTCAGCCTACTCATTCGTCCACATACATGGGTCCCCCAAAAGATTTAGAAACTGCATCCACCAACACTGTGCAAAATATTTGATAAAAAAGCACCCTTATCTCTAAGTAGAAATGTCACTGGTCTTTATAGGCAAGGGAGATGCTGTTTTTGAAAGAATGGTTTGAGTAAGGACAATTGACTTCCTAATGAAAGAGATGTTAGACAGGGCCATTTCTCTGTACAACAGGTCATTATATTGCTTAAAAAGTTTTAATAAGGAAGAATATCTTCATGGCCCAATTCTTCATAAGATTATGTAAGACCAACATTGGAAAACTTAATAAAGTCCTCTTAGATCTGTTAGTAAAGAAGGAAGGAATGAAGGAAATAGTCTATGGTAAGGGGAGTCAAATCATAATTCATAACCTTCCCCCAAATCCCAAGTTTGAGTCAGTTTATAAGCTCAGAGCTCCTTGAAAAAAGGAGAGGCATAAACTTTTGAGAAAGGACCATGTAGACACCAAAAGAACTATAGTCTTCCTTCTACCTTCTACCCTCCACCAAAGGACACCATGGCATTGACTAGGGTAAGGGCCTAGAGAAACTGGCTTTTAATTTTCTTTGAAAGAGGCTATTATATAATTTTGACTACCCAAGAGGGTGGGCTATGTTAGATAGTATAAACTGTTCAGTATATTTTGAAACCTCTAATATATACTTATATATATTACACATATGAGAGAGTGGGGTGTACATATATATGAAGGCATTTAAACTAAGTTTTAGTACAATCTATGACAGAAGGATTTTAAAAGAAGGAATATAAACTGAGTTTTAGTACAATCCATGACAAGGGAAAAAGTGGGAAGAAATTTAATCATGAACTTCTTATTTTCAATGTTGAAAGCTATGGTGAAAGCTTTGACCCCAAAAGTGTTAAATTTACTGTAGTTATAAGTTGTACATATGTGAACCTTAAGTAGAGTCCGGTAGCAGCAAAAGAGAAGTCACAGGTTGGAAGCAAAACACATGGCCGAACTCTGAGATGAGGCACAATCAGGTTATGCTTGCATGAGGTCAGTCAAAACCACTTAGATCATGAGGTAGTCAAAACCACCCACACAGGAGCCGGTGGTGCAAGAAGCAGATGAAGCTAAGAGAAGTTGAAGTGGTACGTAAAAGACACTTGTCATGGTGACTCACATAGCTGTCCATTTTATGTGAAATACTTCCCTTCAATTTTGCCAATTTCTACGCACGCTTTGGGATTCATCTTAAATTTCGCCGTTTTACAGAAGCCTTTATGACTCTACCCTCTCCCTCTCTGGGGAGGTCTAACTGCTATAATTGCTTATCAGACCATTATGTCCTGTCCTCTATTGAGCACATAACAGAAGTTGTATTAATATGTGCATTTGTAAAAATGCTAAAAACTATGTGTAGAATTTAATAGATACATTTAATAAATATTTGTTAAATTAATAAGTGAATTCTTTTTACAATGACCTCATTTTTATCTCAGTCTTCATGAAGAGGAGAAAAGATAGGTATAAAGCATGTTTATGTGAGATAAATTGGGTATATTCACTCCATGTACAGTTTCAGGATGATTTGCCATAAACTTAAAGCATAGCTGAACAGATTCATTGTTTATAGGTCAATTCTGATACATAGCACTTTTTGTTATATTATGAAAAAAAGTTTCCACACAAGTCTCCAAATACTATCAGTATGGACATTATGGTAGCAAAAATAATTTTGTTTTTTTAATCTTTTGTGAAAGGTCATTGCTGGAACTCTTTCAAATTCAAAGAATAGAGGTAACATAATATGTATTACCTATTTAAAACAAAAGAATAAAAATGTTAATTTATTTTCATTTCAATAGTAACTATTATTAGAATTAATTACTTAACTACAGCTGAAACAATGATAAAATACATGAACACTGAGTGTTATATGCCACTAATGAACCATTGAACACGACATCAAAAACTAATGATGTACTATATGTTGGCTAATTGAACATAATAATAAAAAATAAATAATTAAAAATTAAAAAATAGTCCTTGTAATCATTAAATTAATATTAATATTGGAAATATCATGTACAAACAATATGAGGAAAAGTATTATAGCACATTTATGAAGTGTATGTGTATGGATATCAAAAACCTGAGTTGGAACTTTAGTTCTCAAACTTGTTAGTTATTTCACTTTGATCAGGCTTATTTAAGCTTCTCTAATTATTTTTTTTGTATATGGAAAATTGGCATTGCTCTCTTTCAAGAACTCTAAAATGCCATACAGTTTAAGACATATCATTATTTTATGTACCATTAACAAAGAAAAAAAAAACCCTCAATAATTACCCTATGGCATTGTATCAATGATAACATGAATCCTGATTCACAGCCAAAGTGGCTAAAATTAAAAAAATAAATAAAGAGAAAAATAATTGAGTTAAAACTGATGAAGTAGAATGGGCTATTGTGAAAATTAAATGAGATAATACACAATGCTTAACACAAGCCTGAGATATCAGAGCTCAATTATATTAGCAACACAAAAATCTGGAAATCTATACCATCTTTAAGATAAGTAGGAAACATAATACGTACGACCCACTTAAGTGTTTGATTTTTTTATTTGTTCGTCTGTTTGTTTTTGTTGTTCTATATCATATATTTTCAAAAGCTGTCTTTATAACACAGTATAGCAAGCGCTGGTATAATCATTTTTGGTTTTGATCATTTAATTTCTTTTGTCCTTCTCAATTCATTTCATTTGGTTTCAAAATTCAACTGTAGTGCTTTTGACTTAACAATAAAGGGAAGTAAAAAATGACTAACGTGAAAACATTCTCTAAATAGGTTTGCAATCCAAAAGTGTCTGGCTTAGTTTGATGTACAAGTTTATTCATTATGTTGAAACGTGCGTGCATGTTTAAATAGATCATCCATGCTTACACTCTCAATTCTTGCTTGTCATTTATACTTCTAGCCATCTATCATATTTGTCAAAAACTTTCAAGATTTAGTTGTGGGACACAATCTTATTTTGATGATCACATGCATATTTTCTAAATAAATGCATTTTCAAAAATCAGCATCTAAATAAAAGAACAACTCACTATATATAATTTTGTAAAGTGTTTATTATTGCAGTTGTCTAGTTTTATAAATCAAATGGGTTTTAACTCATTGTAACAACATAGACTGAAAGACCTACCTACATTATAATAAATTACTTTTGTTTTACAAATCTTTTTTTGTAATATATGAAATGTCTAAACATAATACTTTTTGAATTAGCAATAAAACAAGATAGATCTCTGGTTCCTTTAGATGGCCAACAAAAATAACCTTAGTTACCAAAAATAATATCTGGGTTTGCTTTTACTGATCCTGCATTTTATATTTGCTTAGACACTTTCATGCCATTGGTCAATTCTTAATCATCTCTTTCTATTTTTACTTTTTATTTCTGTCTCTTCTCCTCTAATTGTATATGTGCTGCCGAAGCGAGCACGTTCTCCTCTAATTGTAGAAAGTGAACAACACAATTATATATTGAAAACAAAATTCTGCAGAATAATACATATATGCAATAGTATGATCTATACTAACAGAAACAAAAACAGTACAGATCTCTGTACTAACAGAAACAAAAATACCTTTGCAGCTACCATGATAAAAATGTTAGCTTCTACTGCAATTATTATTAATATATTTAAAGAAATAATGACAGTTTTCCATAAAAAAAATGTGTAATGGTTTCAGCCTAATAAAGTTCTGTGAGAAGAATAAATTACCTAATTAGGATAATATTTGATAATATTATCAGACTCAAACTCTAGCTATAACCATGGCAAATCGTATTAACAGACATACAAATTAAAAAAATAAAACACATACACAACATATACATTTTGCTAAAGCATTCACATAAATAAATAAAAGTCAGGATCTTTATAGTTTTAGAATGGATACTCCACAGAGATTATCATTAAAATATATATTCTAAATATCCCTTTTCAAATGCATAAGTGAACTATTTGTGATTGACAGAAACTAAATATCTCCAGGTTCCCATTATCTGTTTCTTCTTTGATGATTGAACCCTTTTTTTTTTTTTTTTCAGCTGGGCTTATGCACCTTTTGCATGAAGACAGTATGTCCCAGTCTCTTTTGGAGCTAGGTATAAACAAATAGCTATGGGATTTGATTTGAGCAGATATGTTGAAAGGACATCAGTAAAGTGTTTTTATAATGAGAAGGATAGTGGATTTGTTCCCCTTCCTTTTCTCTTTCTCGTAGTGTAGAATGGAGGGCTGGAGCTAAAGCGTCCATCCTGCACTGCATGCTGACTGTAGAGGATCAGGAAGAGATAATGTCCTAGGTCCCTGATGTTACACCCCATATCAGCTATGGACTAACTCCTATCTAGAGATAGAAATAAATTGCTTTTTTTTTTCTAAGTCAATTTATTTTAGGTTTTCTGTCACTTTCATCTTCTCCTAGTATTGACAGGGAGAGTGACAACTCTTTCGTTGTTACAGACAAAATTCATTTTTAAAAAAGATTTTATTTATTCATTTGAGAGAGAGAATGAAAAAGAGCATGAGAGGGAGAAGTCAAGGGAGAAGTAGCCTCCCCATGAAGCTGGGAGCCCCGTGCAGGCCTCAATCCCAGGACTCTGGGATCATGACCTGAGGTGAAGGCAGTCACTTAACCAACTGAGCCATTCAGGTGCCCCCAAATTTATTTTTTAATTGGACAATTAGAATTCTTTGAATTACATTGCCTTTTGCCCAATTTTCTAACCCCACATTTTCATTCATTATAATCTATTTGATTTTGCCTAGCCTGTAGAAAGCTGCAAAGAGTATCACTCCTACTCTGGAAACAAACAAAGCCAGATAATGGGGCAAAAATCATAATTTTTCTTGGAACTACCAAAGAACTGAATTTGCAGGACAGCCAAAGCCTGAAATAGAAGGAGAAATTGACATCTCCAGACAGATATGATGTGAACACTGGCTTACCAGTGGCGGAGCATAAGAGGAAGAGACCCTGGGAAATAATATAAATAAGCAAAAAATAATTAAATCAGCTTTTTAAATGAGGGGGTAATGTGTGGGTAAGCATGTGAATTACAGAAATTCTACTGAGTAGAATATTAACAGGTATCTGGAAAATCTCCAAATATTTGGAAATATTGAATATAGTTGTAAAAATCAAAGGCCAAAAAAGTCACACAGTGAGAAAGTATTTTTTGAAATGAAAAAAATGAAATACAATATATCAGATTTTGTGGATACAGCTGAAACAATACTCAAAATTTATGGCATTAAATATATATAAAAAAGAGAGGTCTTAATGACCTAATTTTCTACGCCTAGAAGCTAGAAATAGAAGTGCAAAGTATACTTGAAGACAGGAAATAATGAAGATAAAAGCAGAACTCAGTGAATTAAAACAGAAGAACAATGGAGAAAATTATTAAAATCAAAAGTTGATTATTTTTAAAAACAACTTTACTTGAGGGATAATTGATATACAATAAACAGCATATAACTAGCATATAGAATTACATAAGCTTTGAAATATGTATACACCCGTGAAATCTTCACCACAATCAAAATAATGAGCATACCCATCACTTCTAGAATGTTTTGTGTCCCACAGTAATCCCTCAGTCCTGCACCATTCCGCTCTCACATCTTCACATCTCCAGGAAACCACCATCCCCACACTACAGATTTTTTGTTTTGCCCAGAATTTTACACAAACAGAAAAATACAGTATATGTTCCCCTTTATGTTTTTTGTTTGGCCTGAATTCTTCCATTCAATATAGTTATTTAGAGGTTCATTCATATGGTTGTGTTTTAGTTCCTTCATTTTCTTGCTGAGTAGTGATTCATTGTATGTACGTATATACCATAATTTTAATGCACCTGTTGATGGACGGTTGATTGTGCCAGCTCTTAACTATTACCAATGAATTGCTATGAACATTCATGTAAGTTTTATTTGTATATAGCACTCTTTATCTTAGGTAAGCACTGGGAGAGAAATTATGGGGTCATAGAAGCATGGTTGACTTTTTTTAAGTAATTTCCAAAATTTAAGTAATTTTTAAGTAATTCTGACTTTTTGAGTAATTTCCAAAGTGGCTTACCATCTTTCATTCCTATCAGCAGGATATGAGAGTTATGGTCACTCCACATTTTTACCAACATTTAGTATGATCCGTCTTATGAATTTTCAACATATTAATTAAAGTATAACAAGATCAGGCTTGAATTATTTTGTATTTTCCTAATGACTAACAACATGATGTGGGAAGTGTCCCCTTCTCTCCTTTTTTCATGTGCTTATTTGCCATCAACATATTTTTTTGTGAGATGTCTATTCAAATCTTTGCCCTTTTCAAATTAGGTTTTAGGTGATTTATAAATCATTTCTCTGAGTCTGTAGTTTATCCTATAATTCTTTTGATGAGATATTTTAAAGAATAATAGCTCTTAAATTTGATGAAACCCAGCTAATTCACTTTTTTTTTTTTTAAGTTTTTGCTTTTGGTGTCATATCTCCATTTATAGCATAGTTAATCATGAAATCTCTAAAATTTTTCCATCTTTTTTTTTTCCCTCTGGGGTTTAATTTTACACAGGTAAACACATTCATAGGAAAAGCTTCCATTTTTATAGCAAATCCTATGTTTCAACCTCCTTAATCTCTCTAGAATCTCTTGGCCATTCTAATACCATTCTCTTCTTAACTGATATCTTTTTTGCCCTTATCATGACTCTAACCAAGCAAACCTCGAATACTACCAAACCAAACTCCAACTCTTCAATAAAAACACCTTGCTTAAAGCAAATCTGGTATAACTCTTCCACCCAAAAACTGCCCTCCTCCACTCAGATTGCTTAAAATCTTAAATTGAACCTTCAAGTATTAAATATAAAACCTCTAAAAGTTGTATTTCTCTCTGAAAGAGGTTATTGTAGATTGATATATTTCACACGCATTCCATATTTCTAGAATAACCTTCTTTGTTGAAAAGTCTGGACTGTTAAAAATAAAAATTCCTGAGAATCTGGATTGTAGATTATAGTTCAGATTTTCCATGTATAGACATCTATTTGATACTTGGAAGGTGAAAGTGATGTGGACACCATTCCCTTGCTGCTTTTTATGTTGACATTGCAAGTCTTAGAGGAATGCTGGTCAAGAGGCAGTTGTGATAATGCCTGAACTCAACAATCTTGCAGAGTCTAGTCACCTGCTTTATGAGTAGGGCAGCTACAGTGATTGTTTTAGCCAGAGATCATTTCATGTGGACTATCAAGCATTGTTGGGGTGATAATGGGAGCTTGTGCAATGAAGGATAGTGACAGTTTCTTGATCTCTGCATTACAAACTAAATTAAAAGTGGTAGCTTTTATTGTCGAGCCCTTTAAAACTAGACTCGACTCACTTTCCTTAACTCTCCAACATTTTGCTTGCACTAATTCTGTATAATAAATTCATTTTCTTTAAAACACCTCAGAAAACCTTTATTTACTTCAGCTATTTTGTATCAGAAGTAGAGGCAGGCACTTTGTCTTTCCTGATTGAATGTGTGGGCAGTGAAGAACAATCCTGATACTACTAGAAAATGAGCTACTGGTAGTCTATGGCACACAGTGGCAAAACATTATGAAATTAATCAACTGTGGCCACTTGGCATAAAATGCCTGTTAAAGATAAAATTTGGCATACCTCATAACTGCTTCAACAGTTCATTAGGAGGAATAAGGAATGCAAATACTTTTAGTCTTGTCTTCTGACTGCACAGGAGAATTTCAAGAAAAAAATGGCAAGCTCAGAGTTTTACAATTTTTGACTGAAGACAAGATCAAAGTAGCTTCTGTGACTGCCCCAGAAAAACTTCTCTCTCCGCCCGTCTTATAGGTCTAAAAATCAGGTGTGAAGTATTGAGTTTACAAATTGCTGAATTCCCATATTAATGGAAATCTTGCTGGATTTTTCTCTTTCTCTCTTAGCCTCTCCTTCCTCCGTTCCTTCCTTTTTTCCTGCATAATTTAGTCATGTGTAGAAAAGATAATCTTTTTAAGAATTTTGTTTGTGGTGAGGGCTCTGAACTCCCAACACCACTGAGCATTCCTTGCCAGAAAAGACATTCCCTACACTTCTTTCTGATTTGACCAGATCTGCCTTACTTAGAAATTCTGAACCAGCTTGAGGTAGCTTTCTTTCAAAAAAGCTACAAATCTTTCTCACATTGCACCCCAAACCCTTCCACATGTCTAAACATAGCTAGAGTTAAAAGCAAAATCATTACCCAAGGAGACAAGTATGATGTCTGATAGAGTGGGGAGTGGGAGGCCTCCACAAAAAAAATGAGTAAGTCACAAGGATGAAAGATAAAGCATAGGGAATACAGTCAATGGTATTTTAATAGTGTTTATGTTGAGAGATGTTAGCTATACTTGTGGTGAGCATAGTATAATGTATAGAGTTGCCAAATTACTATATCGTACACCTGAAATTAATGTAACACTGTATATTGACTATACTGGGTCTTTAAATCAATCAATCAATCAAAAAAGTTGCAAGATTTTATCAATTTACATTGACATAAAACAGGTAGTGAACTCTAAAGATTCAGAGGAGAAAGAAATATAACTCCAAATTTTTAAAATATTTGATCCCAAACTAAGGACTTAACTTCTGAACATAAGTAAATGAAGAAGACATTAAGCTTTAGCTCAACTGGTTGACTAAAACTAGATTAAAATTTGGCCTATATTGAATGAAGCAAAAATATCAGAAGTAAGTAATTATAATATAGAGAAAAGGATCCCAAATATAAGGGAGATAAGAATGTTTGTACATACTTATCATACTGAATTTATTACTCTTCTGCTGCCACATTTTCCATAAAGGTTAAGAGGACAATTTCTCAAGAAAAACATGGAGGAATACATGGATGGCAGGAGGATAAATATCTTTCCAAAGAACTGTACTGGTTCTTCTTCTTTCTTTCTTTCTTTTTTTCTTTTTGTGGTAAATTACTTTTATTTATTACATTTTAATTTTATTTTATCTTTTTCAGTGTTCCGAGATTTATTGTTTATGCACCACGCCCAGTACTCCATGCAATATGTGCTGTCCTTAATACCCACCACCATGCTCATCCATCCAATTTTCTAGTTATATTACCACCCCTCTCCCTTCCAAAACCCTCAGTTTTTTTCACAGAGCCCACAGTCTCTCATGCTTTGTCTCCCACTCTGATTTCCCCCAAATCACTTTTCCTTTCCTTCTCCTAATGTCCTCCATGTTATTCCTTATGCTCCACAAGTAAGTGAAACCATATGATAATTGACTTTCTCTGCTTGACTTATTTGACTCAGCATAATATCCTCCAGTCCTGTCCATGTTGATACAAAAGCTTTCTGATGGCTGTGTTATTCCATTGTATATATGGACCAGAAGGGCATCTCAGTTCTTTCCACAGTTTGGTGATTGTGGACATTGCTGCTATGAACTTTGGGAGGTACAGATGGCCTTTCTTTTCACTACATCTGTATCTTTGGGTAAGTACCCAGTAGTGCAATTGCCTGGTCATAAGGTAGCTCTAATTTTAATTTTTTGAGCCATCCCAATCAAAATTCCACCAGCATTCTTCAAATTCCTAAAATTTGAATGGAACCAGAAAAAAACCCGAACCACTAAGGAAATGGTCAAAGAGAAAAACAAAGCTGGGGGTATCATGTTGCCTGATTTCAAGCTTTACTACAAAGCTGTGATCATCAAGACAGCAGAGTACTGGCACAAAAACAGACACATAGACCAATGGAATAGAGTCCAGATATGAACCCTCAGTTCTATGGTCAAATAATCTTCGACAAAGCAGGGAAAAACATCCAGTGGAAAAAAGACAGTCTCTTCAATAAATGGTGCTGGGAAAATGGGACAGCTACATACAGAAGAATGAAACTCAACCGTTTTCTTACACAATACACAAAGATAAACTTGAAATGGATGAAAGATCTCAATGTGAGGCAGGAAAATATCAAAATCCTGGAGGAGAACATAGGCTATACTGGATTTTCTTAAAGGTGAGTGGTGAAGATGAGAGGTCCTCCCATTGAAATCAGTTCCCTAAGTTAAAGTTGTTGAAGGAATCTCAAAATAGTAGATCTCTTGTAGGAGACTTAATCCCTAAGCCATTGGCAGAATTACCGGACAGCAGGACCAAAACTGAAGTTGTATCCATGTGGAAATTGATGATGTTTAATTGATCATGATATTCTAGCACCAAGAAATATTGATCCTTCTTGATTTATATATCTGGAAAATCTCTGTCTGGTGGGCAAAAAACTTACCCAAGTTTAACATTATGTAGAGTTACGGTCCTTCACTCAATTACACTGAATTTCCAGATATGATCTGGATAAGAGGCCAATATCTCACTAATGAAGAGAAACCGAGGACTTTTGAAGAAGGGCCCTGTGACACTGCTGAATCTGTTAACTTTTTCCAAAATGGTGTACACGTATTCACTAGGATAGCTGTATACTGAAGAAAGAGAACAAAATTAAGACAGATTTTTAAATGCATTTTCTAAGCGAATTCCAGGAGGAATCAAACATCATTGGGGTCTACTTCTATGAACAAAGTCACAATGTGGTTTGAGACAAGACTTTGTATTACTATAAAACAAAAGTCCATTCCGTAGTTATGTCCCAGTCTGTAAGCAACGAATTAAAATACTTCACATTAATTCTGGGCTCAGAGAGTGATGCTATTAGATGTTAAGGGTGATGTAGGAATCTCTTAGGCTATATTTCCCCATCAAAATAGAAGCACAAAATGGAAAATCACAGAGATTAATGCCAAAGATTTGAAAGCTTCAGAGTGAAATTTCTAACAGAACTCTAAACAACTCTTATTTGGTTTGAGCCAAAGAGAGATAACACTTGCAAAATGACAATGGAATATGTTGAAATTATTCCAAAGATGAATCTTCTCACAGAAGATGTTCCAGATATGGTTTTTAAACTGGGGCAATTTGACATTGCCAGTGGTACCAAATATATGTTTATCTATCTAATGATTGGTTACCTACTATTCCACTATATCAAGAAGACAAACACCAGAAATGGTTTGTTTCAACCAAGTAGCAACTAAAGTACACATTAACTATGTTACTTTAGGGTTATATCACCTAGTTTATCTCATGCCCATTTACTCTTTGAGTAAGAAGAATGGGGTGTGTTAAACGCCATGACAAGATACAGGCACAGGAGAGTAAACAGCATAAATAGATATTTAGGGAGCTGGTACTTCAGTGAATTTTCTAGGTATATTATAATCTGGTGAAGGTTCAAATAGCCCACCAAAGAAAAACAAAAGTTTCAGCCCTTTGATCTTCTTACCACTTAGAGATAAAATGATTTCTAAGATTCTGGATACTGAAGATAATATATCACATTTCCCTCTGACTCATTTACTGAATGACTCATAAGGTACCGAAGCAAGAGAAGGCCAGTCCACCTAAGCTACAGAACAATAACACTTAAAATGGCTTCTATTTAGAAGAAACAGAAATTTATCAATAATAGTAAACATTTGTAGAGCTCAGAAATATAGTATATTATATATATGTATATACATAATTATTTTAAGATATATGCAAATCTTTGTCATTTTACTTTTACTATTACCTATTATTTAATAGAAGATGTATTTCAAATATTGGTTTTATAATTTTGTTATATCATAGAATATCAAATAGGAATTTGTCTGACCAAGAGGATAAGTAAATATCATATAGAGATTATGTGGTGACTGTAGAACTTTGAGTCTTTCCTTTTGTGGGGAGGGTGAGTAAATCTTTCTTTATAAAGTGGGTGGTTTTATAATGCTGCAAATATGGTGTTACTAGTGGTATATTTTAGAAGTAAAGTATAGGTGGAAGTACATAAATGGATATTGAGTATTCAAAGAAATAGTCTGTGGAGAGTGCAGTCTATTTTTTCAGGTTGGTGGTTTTTTTGTTTGTTTTGTTTTTTCCTAGAGAGTCTTCCCATTCTGAAAAGACATTGTCCATAAATCATATTCCACAAATTAAGTAAATTTTGGTGAAATTTGGTGGATAACATAGAGTCCATCTTCCTGCTACTCTTTCTGCTTACAATCTAAGTCACAGGGAGGTTTCTGTTGAGAGGAAACATCAGCAGTTGGGTTCAGCATTCCCCTATCTGGTAACTGCTTTGTGGGTGTTGAAAGGCCATGGCCAATGCAGTGGCTCCTTCGTTTCTGAAACACAGCTTCAATAACATAGTTTGCTCTAGACATCAGCAACCCCTAAGGCAGCTCCATACATTTACTTCTCCAGTCATTTCAATGAATTTGTGGACTTCTACTTTCCTATATTAGACCCTTTCTCTTTAAATGCCTAACATGTATAATACTTCTTACCCTAAGCCCATCTCTTCATCTCCAAATTGAATTCTGTCTTCATCTACTCTCTCTGGTTTAACTACTGGATTTTTCCAAAGATACAGTATTATTTCATGGCTCAAGTTTTAACACATATCATTTTAACTGCCACAATATCCCTCTTTACCATATGGAAAATATGTTCTCACTCTAAAACAAATAGTTTTCTTTTGTGACGCTTTCCTAGAGAGTGCCATTAGTTCTTTAATGTTCTCATGATTGTTTGTACACACCCATATAGCATCTATCCATCTAGGGCTGTCATTACTTATTTAAAATTCTTTCCCTATATGAAAATTTCAAATTTCTTGAGGAAAAAAAGATTGCACTTTATTAGCTTTGTTGTCTCTGAATACTTCTTAGTAGCTCCTGCCCAGTGCATAATAATTATTCTGTATTCAGTATTCTCTGTCTATGGCCTAAAAGACACAGTTTCTGACTTTATTGATAAGTTTAAATGACATTATCTATTATTTATGATTCTTATTATCATTCTATCTTAGTTTAGTGTATCACATAGAATTAGGAAATAAAGAATTGAAAAAGATTTTTCAAATCACAATAAATTTCTAATTTCAGTTTGTTCAAATGGCTGGGATACTATAAGTGCTATGGAGCAGGAGGTATCTTTGTTTTGAAAATAGAAAGTAATCAAAGTATGCTAGGCTTTAATATTATAGGTAGGAAAAAGTCATTCAGATGTGCTAAGTTATCTTTTGCCAAAAGCCAGTGAGGCTTTTAAGTCATATTCCATTGAATCCGCGGATGACATTTATGGGCAACCACAGGAAATGTTGACAGACATACTCTAAAATCTGAACAAGAGCCTCAACTCTATCATGTTTGCAGGTGTGTGAGACAGCACATCTGTAAAGAAGATAACAGGAACAAGATGCTTACATGTAATGGAGACTCTATGGTTCAGAGTCTCTAAATGGACTGAGTGCGTATATACAGATAGTATTTGGTTTATTTCTCAGTCAGAAGCTGTTGGGTTGAGTGACCAAGGTCATTTTTTTCTTTTCAAGGTGTCAGAAAGAAAGGCAGTTGGGTCTCTTCCTTTCAGTAAATTTTTTAGGTCAAGAAATGTGAATACCAGAGGACTACCTGAGAGCAAGAACTGTTATTTCAAATCACATGCCAATGGGATCCTGATGGCAACAAACTTGAAGCAAGTTTTGGGATCCAAAATGTAAAGCCACTGGAGGACTTGAGAATCAAGGAGTATTAAACAAGGAACAGTTGGCCAGGTCACAAAAAAAAAAGCATCACTGTGCACGTGCAACAGTGCAATTCTGCATTGTGCAACAAAGCGGAGAGTGGGTCGTTGCTCTCTACTGCAGTTTTGCAATGATTGATAAATTTACAATAATTAATAAATGGGAACTAAGAACTTCACAGGGTCATTAACATGTGTAGTGAAAGGAAATGACCTGTCACCATGGAATAACATAGGAACAAGAACTTAACCTCCATAATTGAGGATCTTGACCAGAATCAATACTGAAACAATTCTTGGAAAATTTGCTGTCTAAAGGTACATTAAGTATATAGGATAGTGATAAAAAGCATAGCCCATAGGGTTAGCTCTACCTGCTTTTGAATTCTGTATTTGCTCTGTAAACTTTGTCAAGGTATCTCAACATTCCAGGCCTCTTTTTTGTCTTACAGAAATTGTACCAGTACAATTCCTAGTTGTTTAATGTTGTTAAAAAAACAAAATTCCACTGAGTAAATTTTACAGGTCTTATTGGCTCTATTCAGTCATTCACAAATCAGAAAGCATCTCATTTAGTGGATAAAAAGGAGCTCAAAGGAGCTATACAAAATGACAGGTTTTGTAGGAGAAGGCAGCAGGACAAAGAAGTTATACTAGTGAAAACTCAATTGGTTGTGGCAAGATCACATTCATTATGGTAGGGGAAAGTAAGGGAGAAAACCTCACTGGTGATGACCAGGTAATTTTTCAGTTGACTGGTTTAAGATTCAATTTCTGGGAGAGGCTAAAACTGTAATTATGTCTCAGCTTGGTGATGGACTTAGCATTAAGTGATTCCATTTTGGGTCCATTGTCTTGTTTTTAACATTGTAAACTAACTGTATGTTAATATATATTTACAATTCATTCCATGAGGTGAATACAGATATTTGCAACTATTTACTTTTGTTATTTTATATTTTTAAGTTAATAGAAGTCTATCAGCTGAAATTAATTGGGTGAATACAATCAATTGCTGCAAATTATTGTACATGTGTAGGAAAACAGGCTAATACTATCCTTTATAAGATGATTCCAAAACCATTCGTATATTGAGTGCCCTTTATTACTTCAGACAGTGACCCTCAAATTACTGTACTCTTAATCTATTTAAAACTTAATATTTCTGTAGGAATAAAATATTTTTTTAGTTACCTTTCATTACATTTAATTTAATCCTCATTAAATCCAGTTGCCACTTCACTTGATGGTTCTTTGAATCATATTTACCCAAGAAGGAAGGCTAAGTTTCTCTAAAACTGAGTAGTTTCATGTTAATTGAACTTAAATTGCAACATTAAAAACCGTGGAGAACATGAGTCATATGGAAGAAGGTCACTAGTAAGTTTAATGTTTGCTCAGACTCAAGATAAGCCAGATTTTTGACTTTAACAAAATGTTACTAGTCAGGGACAGCACTGTTGAACTATTACCCAATATCCAATAAAGTAAGTGGATAATCAACCAAATTCATGAAGAGTGATGGCATATTGATTAAGCAGTTCTACAATCTTTCTTTAGATTACACTCAAACAAACATCCTGAAAAATCAATCACAAACTGAGAGTCAAATAAAGGAAATCTTTATAGTGCTCCCATTGATTCTAGAAGGGGCTTGGAAGCTCAAAAACCATCAGAGTCCCCAGTAGGATGTTTTGATCCTACCAGAGAAGTGGATCAAAATGCAATTAAAGGCAACAAAAAATATTTTTTAAAACTTTGTCTTATATTTAAGGAAATTTAAGTAGATGCATAAAATTCTATCTAATAAGCTTCTTGCAGTATGCATTCTAGTATTTTTTCAAGTCAGTGTGATATTGCAGTATGTACAAAATGCATTCCTCTGACAAACTTTGTCTACCATGCATGTATACCATAAATGTAAAATGCATTTAAAAATACAGATATATGTTACATGCATGCATGTTGCATATACATACATGTATATGTTATATACATATACATGTATTTTAAAATGTGTGTGTAGACATACACAAACATATATGTATATAACATATAAAGAGACATAATCTGTAGCCTCTTAACTTTTTAACTCTCTACTTAAAAAGAGTTCACCTTTCAGAGATCAAAATATAAGTATCTCATAGCATTGAATCTAGATCTAAATACAGCATAGATTAATGTTAGTGCTGCAGACAAATATTAATGTTAAATATTACTTTCAGAAAACATCTTTGCAAACATTAGGGAATATATGTACATCTGTGCACACATATGTACAAAATCTAAGTTTAATATAAACATATATTAAATATAAATATAAACATGATTTGACTATTTTTTGGAATTCTTCACTTGAACTAATGTGGGAAAATATGGAAAATGCATTTTCTCCATTTAAATTTGTATGAAAAGTAACAGAAGTTCTTTCAAATTTGGAGAAAAAAGTAAAGAAAAAATAAATAATAGCCAAAAGAAAGAAAATATATTTTTTCTGCTTCTCAGGTAATAATTTCTTTGATCGGAACAAACTTTGGAGGGGAGAAGGACTATTATGTGCTATTGGAATGAGATCATTAAAGCAGGATTGAGTTTCCAAGATAATACAAGAGGAAACTCTGAAATGGCACCAGAAAGATTACCCTTATTCAGGGTTCCTGCCCACTTAGGTGCACCTCTTTATCTAAAGATCTTTCTAGCCAATCCTATGCTGAAGTACAATGACTGAACACAAAAGCTACATAAAACAAAAAGGTTGGGGAATTCTACCATTCCACATAAAATCATCGGCCAACTCTCTATAAACTTGACAACTTTTTTTCCTGTTCCGAGAAACAAGGAGAACAGAGTTCCTCATGAAAAATGTGTGATTAGGGTGCTTGGGTGATTCAGTTAGTTAGGCATCTGACTCTTGATTTCAGCTTGGATGATGATCTCAGGGTCATGGGATCCATCCCCATGGCAGTCTCCATCTGCCTCCCCCCACACAACTTTCTAAAATAATAGATAAATTTTTAAAAAGGAAGATGTGTGATTAGGGAAGGTGAGCCTTCTTCATAATTTCTTAATGTGATCATTATTATTACACTTTTAAACACAATCACATTAGTAACTGTCTACAATGCTCACACTCAATTCAAATATAGCTCATAATTAGAGATTCAAATACAATAGGAGTCACCATTTCTCTCAAAATTGGTGTCAAAGAAAAATTCACTGATAAGGCAGACTTTATTCAAGACTATTGCAATAAGGAAGAGAGAATGAATATAACTTCTCTGAAAAAAAATGGCAACAGATTTTAAGGGCTGGGGTGTGTTCATAGAAAAATATTGAAAGGAGTTAGGAGGGAAGTTGGTAGTGTTATGAAGTCATCTATGTCTGCTAATTGGAGCTTATTAAAGTTAGGCTCCTACCCCCCAACCCCCTGCCCCTGAGACTAAGAGATAGGTATCTTGTGTCTCCAGATTAGTGCATTTCAAGGGGATGGCTCCCAGGTCCTTGAGAAGGACATTCCTAGGTTTAAAACAAGCAAGAAGCTGGGACAAGATTTATATCTCAAAGGAGCTAAGAATTTACAATTAAAATTGTTCTAAAGTAAATGCTCTAACAAAAGGAATGTCGACAGCTGACAGTCAAGAAGAAACCTCTAAAGTTTAGTCAAGCAAGGGGAAGTTAAGGCCTTCCTAGCCACTGATGTGTGCATAAGATAACAATCTTATGAAGTACACTTGGCTGAGAGTCTACATCAAAATCAAAAAGGATTTCCAGTACATATTGAAAGGTAGCATTGCTGCTTTGGCAAAGGTAATGTTTCTAACCACAGTATAGGTAATTATCTGGAAAGACTAAAATAAATTGAGTATCAAAGAGCAAACTGCAAACCTCCCTCACAAAATGAATTTTTAATTTATTTTTTTTACTGATTTAACTCCTGATTCTTATCTCCCCTTCAGACACACACACACACACACACACACACACACACTTCAGCAAATTTGTTTCTTCATTATACTCTTCACTGTAAACTCTCTACTTAAGAGTGTGCACTCTAGATGTCAGAAAACACATATAGCATGAATGTATGCTAAATATTTAAAACATGTATTAGTGCTAATGTTGTAGTTTCATAGTAATGTTTTTTTTAAAAAAGTATTTATTTACTTATTTATTTAGAGAGAGAGCGGGGGTGGGGGGTGATGAGAGGAGCAGGGGTGGAGATGTAAGACCTGATCTCACAATCCTGAGATCTCAACTTGAGCTGAAACCAAGAGTCAGATGTTTAACTGACTTCACCATCCAGGTACCTCAGAAATGTTCTTTATTCCCACTAAAGGACATTGATGAGAACTCCAAGCAACTTTGGACCATAGCATTATAAGGAAGAAAGAAAAACATGTGAATAATATAGTTTTTTTTTTTTAATATAGGCTACCTCAAAGCCATATTGGGGAAAAAAAAAAAACAAAAACAACAGAAGAAAGTAGGAAAATAATTATAATCAAGTAAATTAAGGAATTTGCAGGTTTTTCCCCCCTGAAATTTGCTGGTAATTGAGGGTAATTTTTGTTTTTAATTTTCTTTAGTTAATTAGAAAATTATTGTAATTTTCCAATTCATTTGCAAATTCATTTTTCTTGGGTAAACACAAATTAACTCTACTTTAAGTTGTAAATGGAGTCAGTGAAACAAAAATTGCAAAAAACTTTGTGATCAACACTGTTTATCAAGTAAGTGTAACAGCTGTCAAATATGATGTACTTCAAATGTCACCCAAGAATCTAAAAAGAATTATGGACATGTAGAGTCTGTGATGACTGACATGCCATGCTAAGAAGTTGTGAGCATAGCAGGTACCATCTGTGAGAAGCCGTGGCTCGCAGACACCGAAGAACATAATCGGCAGCTTATGGAGTAAATGCCACATAAGCTGCTCTCTGAGTGAGCTCCACCTTGACATGGCAGTGAAAAAGGAGAATATTGTCATGTAAAACCATGTATTTATATAGATCATTTCCTTGAAAAGCTCTTAAATCCTTAGCAGATTCTGAGCTCATCAGTCCTTAAATTCCAATGAAGTAAGCATTATAGAAGCAGGTAATCCTCAAAATAATTATTTAGTGATCCAAGAAAGACAGTTTTCTAGAGGCCCCCTCTGTTTTATGAATAGTTATATGATCTTGATAAAAGGATTATTTTTGTTAGAAAAACTAAATCTCCACAGAGTTTGGAAACAAAGGGTACAGAGATTTATCCCATTTTACTATATATATATTTCTGTAAAGTGCTTTAAATCCTTTTTAACTCTGCGTAAATAAATGAACACAAGATCAGGAATGTGGCATTATTACATTCAGATGCAAGCCATGGTAATTCATATATAAATGATGGTATGAGCCTACCAGACACTTTTACTAGAAATAACAATTTACCTAAAAATCTCATTAGTTGATATGCTATGTTGCATATATATCTGATTAGACTTTCTTATATTTTATTTCTCTCCATAGCTAATGTCCCTACCATAGTTGAGACCTACTAAGCATCACATATGTGAGTGATAGTCTCTACCATCCCTAGAATGCAAGATCTAAGAGAGCAAGTTATCTGTTTGTTCACTAATATGAAGATACAAGAATAATGCCTGGATCACAATTTGGAACGAATAATAAATAGAATGATCTCCTTACCTTTTGTCTTGCAACTTCACAACTTATTCTGTACCAAAACTAGTCTCTTCAATGCATTCACATCACACAGCGTTTTTCTTTAAGTAATTCTCTTTACCATTTTATTTCTCTTTATAAGAATGTCCTCCCAAAATCTTCTACATGGAAAAATTTAATCCAACATACAAGATGAAAACTGGAAGTCCAAATAAACCACAATACCTTTTTATGTAATAGCCCTTAAGGACAGTTTTCTCCTGCCAACATTTACTTGAACTTATAATTGTTTCTCCAGATAATTCCAGATAATAATTTAGCATATTTAATTGCTTGTACTATAGACTGTTTGCTTATTAAAAATAAATTATGTTAAAAATCAAGAAAAAAAACATGTTTTTATTTAGCACCGAAAAGCCCACATTAAGAAATGAACATATAAAAATCATTAGCCTATGTGGTCATACAGATGAGACTTTTAAATAGAAAAAGATAAAAAAGAGAAAAGAGGGAGAAAAGGATACAAAATATATTTTTGTTTATGTTTTTATTTTCATTTAGTGAGAATTGTTGAATTTAATTCAGCTTGTATATAAACAAATAAACAGCATCTCACTAAATGGAAATTGAATGAATTGTTAAAATATAAACATCTCATCACAACTAGGTACATTAATTCCTAAAACTTCTCTAAAAAAAAAAAGTAGCTTGCCACTATGATTTACAAATTATGCATTCTGTATTAGACATTTTTTCAGTAACAGGAAGCATGTGAAATGAAAAAGTACTTATATTTTTAGTTTCCCTCCACTCAACAACTTTTTTATCTTTTGTGAAAATATCTAATACCCGTAATTGCCTTTGTGTTTATAAGACTGTTTGTTGCTCATCCATGGTTGGATGGATGGATGGATGGATATGAATTGCTTACCATAATTCTACTACAGATTCTATTATCTCAAAATTTACTTTTATAATTTATGCATTATTTGGCTGAATTTGTGTTCATTTTATTTTCAAAAACTGCTCATTTTTTCTTGTTATTTAATTTTGTCTTCAATTTGAGAATATCTTTTCACTGCTTTTACCCATAATATCTAGACAGTATATAATCTGTGGATCATGCTCTTCTCATTTGGAATTTTGTAAAAACCTTTCACTACCTTCATACACTACATTGATATGCAGACTCTGAAACCCAGTTCATACAAAAACATTTAAAGTGGCAAAAAATTATCAACAAACTGGATAAAGTGATGATGCGTGTACAGGATATGTAGAGTTAAAAATAACCATAAAACACAAAAACTAGGGAGATTATTTTTTCTTCACTCAGTAACTTCTAGGTGTGTGAATATTATAAGCAAATTATGGATATTTGGTACTCAAAAGGGTCTTATAAAGAAGACAGAAAGGACAACTTCAAATTTTCCCTCTTTTTTTTTTTTCAGAAGTTACATATATTTTATTCAGAAAATACATCTGTTACTCTAAATGTTTCCTAGTTGTATATACCAATCTGGTCAGGTCATTTAATATGGACTCACTGAAAAATAAAAGAAAATAAACCCCTAAATACACAAAAGATAATAGTTTTCAATCTACATGAAAGCACCAAACTACTGGTATTTCTGCCAAGTGTTCTTTATTGGAAAGGATTAAGAATCCACTTTTGACTTCAGTGAGGAAAAGGATCATGATTTATTGGTCATATTTGTCACTGGTACAAAATAAGCAGTCCGATGTAGTATATTTACTGACTCAGTGCCAAAAAGTAATAAGCTTGAATCAAACATGTTCATCCAAAGATATCACATAATAGAATTTTGTCCTAGCATCATTTTTTGTCCAACTATTTTTTTTTTCTAAATTTAAGACTAGTAGTAAATTATTATGCTGCAGTTACATTACCAATAAAGGCAGTACAGCTAGGGAAGTATTCACTATAAAACATGAAACAAGAATTGATTTGGTTAACCACCAAGTAAATTTGCACTTATCAACATCTGACTCCCCAGATTATTCTTTCACCCTGTTAGTAAAATAATTTTATTGTTTCCTTTATTAAGTCTAGTTTTCTAGATATTCTTTTCTTTTTTAAATCTTTTTAAAGATTTTATTTATTTATTTGACAGAGATCATAAGTAGGCAGAGAGGCAGGGAGAGAGAGAGAGAGGAGGAAGCAGGCTCCTGGCTGAGCAAGGAGGGATGTGGGACTCTATCCCAGGACCCTGGGATCATGACCCAAGCGGAAGGCAGAGGCTTTAACCCACTGAGCCACCCAGGTGCCCCTAGATATTCTTTTCTTGAGAAAGAACAATTTGCTGGATTTTGAGACAATACAGTGATGTGATTCCATTAATTCTTCACAGCTTGAAGGGGGTAAAGTATAAAAGTGTCAGTATAAAAGTATATGTATGGCAAAAAAGCAAAACAAAACAACAACAACAACAAAAAAAGCTGGTGTGGCAAGACTTCTTCTCAAAGCTTTGATTGAAAAGTGAATAGCTTATTAACAAGGACGTAGCATGCAAAAGAACTGTCAAGAAGTCTTTTTTTTTTTTTTTTTTTTTTTTTTTTTTTTTTTTTTTTTAGCTATCATGTTCTTTTTATTAAAGTCAAAAGTAAAACTTAGAGAGGACTGATCACATCCCATCCAGTGGCCAGACTGGGCCTGGGAATCAGACCTGGGTCTTCTGTCCTGCCCTTAGGATAAGGGCTCCATCAGACCACAGGCTGCAAAGACCTATAGCAGCAATGTCTACAATAGCCAAACTATGGAAAGAACCTAGATGTCCATCAACAGATGAATGGATCAAGAAGATGTGGTATATATACACAATGGAATACTATGCAGCCATCAAGAGAAATGAAATCTTGCCATTTGCGTCAAGAAGTCTTTTTAACCTGGGTGTCCAACTAAATAAACTGGATAAAACTTAAGAACCGTAAGAAAAACTCAGAAAAGTAGATATTTTGCCATGATTATTTTCATTCATTATTTTTTTGAATTGTTGAATATGTAATTATCTTCTTGCATATTAAAATCAAATTCTTGGGGCACCTGGGTGGCTCAGTGGGTTAAGCCTCTGCCTTGGGCTCAGGTCATGATTTCCGGCTCTCTACTAAGCAGGGAGCCTGCATCCTCCCGTCCCCCACCTGATTCTGCCTACTTGTGATCTCTCTCTGTAAAATAAAGAAATAAAATCTTAAAAAAAAAAAAACAGAATTCTAAATGATCAAAATTAAGATGATGATATGTCTGTCAGATAGATCTATCCAGATTTACAATATTCAACATCTATTTGTTTAAAGCAGCTTAGAAAAAAAAGACAGGCTAATTTTTACCCATTTTTACGTAGAGTGAATCAATTTGCCCAATTTCTTGTTAGTGATTTTGAAATACAAATAGAAATGGGTAAATTTTCCATATAAGACAACATCATTGAATCAGTGGACTATTATACAATATAGCACTAATGAAGTCAGATTATTTCATTTTAATTTTAAGATTCTATCACTAATTGTATGATCTCTGCTAACAGTTTAATTTCTTTGGGGTCACATTTTTTCGAATGACTTCTCTCCTAGTGTTATTGTAAAGATTTGAAAAATGCAATGGAGGTGAAGACACACAATAAATTGCAAAGCACTTACCAGTATAAAAAATCATTATAAATATTCCATTTCAGTTAAAATTGTGTGCTAAGGAATGACAAAAATAAATGGAATATTTTGATATAACTGAAGCTAAGTGGAAATTTCAAATATTTCTCTTACTTGGAGGAGCTTCCCTGAAGACTAAAAAAAACACATTTTATTCACTCCAATCTGTCAATGGAATCAAGAATACTAACAAAATCAAAATTAGTTCCATAAGCAAAGTATAGGTTTCTTTATTTTTCCTCATAGAAAATGAGTAAGTTCTATAATTAGCAAAATAACTTATATGAAAGAAAATCATTGTGGCTTTGTATCCTAATTATTTAAATAATAAACTTTTTTCTTCCAAATTGTTCTTTTTTAAAAGATGAAAAATAAAACAACAAAATCAGCTAATATTAAAAATAAAACAAAATTCAGCTTGTATTTATATACATAGATATTGAATAAAGTGGTATTATTTGCTGTAAAATGATAAAATGAAGTGGATAAGAAAGGGAATGGAGACAGGATGGCCAGGTAGGAGCTTCTGTCTGACAAAAGTTTGAACAGAAGTAGGAATAAGTAAATTCATTATGTTGTTATAATAACTACCATTGATTTAGTGTTAAGCAGTGATTGAGCACATGTATATGCAAAATACATTATTATTTTTTAGTGTTTTCTAAAATTCAGAAAGGTGGAGATGAAAAGTAGATATCCTCATTTAAAAAAATAAACAAACCAAGCGTTAGAAAGATTTGAGGATTTTCCCAAGACCACATAAGGCAGACCTGAGATTTTCACACACTTTTCCTTGACTTCAAAACTACATTCTTACCATTATTCTCTGCTTTCTCAATTAATGACTGATTTCTCAATGCAAAAGGAACAATAAGAAATTTCAGAAGATGAAAAGCAGAATATGGTAATGGATTAGGCGGAGGGAATCAAATATTTGAAGTTAAATGGACTTAAAGTTTCTCATGTTGGCCTAGAAAGAATGGCTGGAACTATGGTAGAAGCAGATTTGAAACAGATCTGTATCCACAGGACTCCAGTGACAATGCTTTCTGTAATATCTTGCCCACAGCAATCAATGGATGTTACTAACATTCTATATCTTCTTCCTCTAGAGATGCAGATTTATGTGTTAGATCATCTATTTTCCCAAATACTCTGAGATACATGTTAACCAAATATTTTGGCACTACTTAACAATTGCCATTTTTCTGGAGTTTATACTCTATAATTGCCTGCCATTAGATGCCAGCTGCCCTAAAAGTGTGAGACCTCAGACAAGGCTGATGTGGCTCTCTTTAGCTTAGGGAAAATCAGTATTTGGAGTCTTCTTAAATAAAATATATCAGCTCAGTCTCTGTCTCTCCTAGTTGTAACAGAAAGTATTCAGTTGGGGAGCCAGAAATAACTACAGATTAACAAATGGTGGTAACTACACTTTTTCATTTGAACTATCTTTGGACCTGGGGCTACTTACTGTAAATACCTACATAAGACCCCTTCTTACGCTCTTACTATCTATTTCTTTGTTCACCATTCTGCTTAAAATTTACCCAGCCACAGCTTTGGAACTTTTCTTACCATGAATGATATTGTTCCTTTAAATAAATCACACATTTGTCTTTATCTACAGACATATTAAAAATCTAAAGAACTTACTGAAATTATTTTAGTAATTTTAGTAACAAGACCCAGACTTGATAATCAATTCTTTCCATGTCAAGTTACTAAGGGTAAATTTTTTCATAAAGTTTATGCTTTTAGCTTACCCTGGTACTCACAGTAATTTCTCTTCCATAACATTCAGTGAAGAAAAAATACTCAACTAAAAAAGAAATAATTTTGATGGTGACATAAATTTAAATTTTATTTTGAAAAAAAAATCTATCCTAAAATTAAGAAAGCAATTTATAGGACTATAAATTATTTGTCAAGAGGAGTATTGATTAATATAGATTCATCTTACTTCAAGAGTGGTGGAAATATACAAGGACTAAAAATATCTGAGGTGAACATATTTTAAAAAAAGATTTTGAGGCTTGAAATATGGACAAGATTTAGAGAGGGGTAAGGAAGGAATACCATGCAATGTATTTCAGTTGTTAAGTCCCTGGGAAAAGGGTTAGAATTACAACTAAGCCTCCAGTGTGATGAAACAGAAAAGTCATATAGGTTTGGAGGAAGGGAAAATACCAGATTATTAGGGGATCATTATTATAGCTCATCATGAGTTCATAAATGCTTTTTAATAAGTATTTTTATAGGAAAATTAGAGAAGTGATAGCGAAAAGAAAGGGGTGATAAATATATTTCAAAGATAAAAGAATTCTCAAACAAAATAATCAGTGAGAGACTAAATGTAGTTTTGGCAGGCAGCATGGTGGGGTGGTCAAAACTTAAACTCGGGGGCCACAATGAACAACATGGACTCGAGATCTAGATAGCCCGCCTTTAAATTCCACTTTAGATATTGGGCATGCCGCTTAATCTTTTGGACATGGGCTCATCTGTTGTTTGGAAATATTGATAGAACTACCTCTTAGATATGTTAAATTAAAGGTTAAATAATTCTAGAAGACTTAGAACAGTGCCTGCCAAATTATAAGCTATTTAGAATTACATATAAAACATAAACAAAGAAATAATAAATAGATAGGTGGATAGTACTAGAGATGATTTATAAGTTTTGAGCCTGGAATTTTGATTAGTTGCCAAATTGTATTGTTATAGAAGATAGAGTGATAGATTGCAAAAAGGACTCCAAATTCTTCCCTTTCTATGACCCCTTGATTCTGGGATGACCATACAATTTATTTTGAGCAATCTGATTTTGACAAATATGAGAAGCAGAGATCTCAGAAGTTTATGTTCACTGGTACTTGCTCTTGTGCTGCACTTACAACTCTAGAACCACAGGTGAAGAAACCTGAGTTATGCTTCTAAATAAAACAAGAGAAACTAAACAGAGTAGAACGAAAGCCACCTGGCTGACAGTTTGCAACTCAACAGCCACGTGATTAAGGCTGAGACCACCAGCCATTAGCCAGTGAACCAGCTAACCAAAACGTACGAGATAGCCAAGAAGATATTATAGAGTGTGCCCAGACCCGAACCTCCCTACTCTTAAAATTCTCCAAAGAATATGAGCTAGACCACTGAGTTTTGTGGCAATTTGTTATGTAAAAAGCTAACTTATAGAAGAATTCTTAGCCAGAAATGGGATAATGCCATAACAAAAACCTAAAATATGTAGCATTGACTTTGTGACTGGATGGCTGCCAAAAGCAAGAAAATGGTGGGAAGGTATGAGTGAAGGTGTGAAACAAGAGATCCAACAACAGGTTGATAGGAATGCAAGCCCAGGATGAGAGTGAAAGAGTGAAAGGTCTGTTGAATAGAGGCAAAATAGAGTAGGAAGTCAGAGGGCTCATGGAGGACTGTTTCCTAGAAAAAATAAATAGAACTGTTAAGTTATCAAAATTGCTTTCATCACATGTTGAAACAGGAGATGTATTTTTGGAGCTTTTGGAGAGTGTTGGAAAAATATTCAGATGTGAAATAATAATGAACAAACATAAAAAAGATGATATTAAATTAAAATAAAAAGGTGATTTGAGAAGTGATAAGCTGATAGTTCAGTACTTGGCTCAACCATAAACAATATTTACAAACATAGTAATTAAAATATTAAATAAAAATTTAGTACAATTTGAGAGATAATTACATTGGCAGGATGAAAGAGTCTACATATGAGTAGACTCGTATTCTTATTTACCATCAGAGAGTCAATAGACAATGACAAATTTGATAAATGTAAATATAAGAGCTCATAATAAGTTATAATAGCTTGGCATTTAATATGAAAGTGTAGAAATAAATAACAGGTGAAACAACTAAAATACTGTTTCCTTTTAAAAATGAGTTAGGGTGAGAGAGCTTTGGGAACTTTTAAACATTATTACCTTTTAAAAATATTTGTGTATATTTATTAAATAAATGAAATAATTATAATTGACTTATGGTTATGACATATGCTGTGAACTAAACTGTACCCCCTCATCCCCACCAAATTCATATGTTGATGCCTTAACCCCTAATGTGATAGTATTTGGAGGTAGGGCCTTTAGGAAGAAATTAGGTTTAGATGAGTTCAGGAGGGTGGGACCCTCATGATTAGATTACTGCCCCTATAAGAGACACCACAGAGCTTTCTATCTTTCCCTGTCTTGTAAAGAAAGTGATAGAACCAGGGTTATGTCAGAAGAAATAGTCAAAATGCAATGTCATCTGGACAAAGCATTGGCTAAACCAGCAGGAATTTTGAGGATAAGAAAAAACCGTTAGTGTTCAGTCTGAAGCCAAAATTATCCGATTTCTACCCCGTGTTTGTTAGTCACTGGAAGCAAGCTGCTTTGGGAAGGGTATAACATTAGGTTTGCTGATTCTAGGAAGGTAAGGTAGCCACTGACAGCTGACAAATAGGAGATATGGTGAGAGCATGAGAGCATGGTTGGTGAACAAGTCCTTCATTGAAGAAGGTCTGGGAAGTGTGTCTCCTTTTCTTTCATAGTTCAGATTGTATGGAGTTTAGGTCTACTTCTTCATAAACATAGAGCAAACAGTTACTCCTATAGATGTATTCTTCAAGGAAGATTTAGAAATAGGAGTTTAATCTGAAGAACCAAAGTTCCTACTACCACTGTCTGGGATCCTCAATTGAAACTCATTATATTCCTACTCCACTATCTATTCTAGGTTTCTTCCTAGTAGCGTTAACTGGTAGTGTAACCCAGATAGGCATCTTGGAGAGGTCTGACCTCCTCCTGATCACAATGTCTTTTTCAAGATGGAGTGGCTGTACCCATCCACTTATAACACAATTGAATAAGGAGGTACAGAGAGTTACACAAGTGAATTATCTGTGTTGCACACATATTTTTCTTTGGTACCTTTCTCCTCCTGATGATTATGGTTAATACCATTGCCAAGAAAGTGACTCCCTTTATTGACTGCTGATCCATGAACAGCAAGGAGCTCAAAGTACCCGGGCAGCAGCAACAATTTATGATTGAATGATATTTCTGTTGTATCTGCTGGAATAAGAATTTCAACACTGTGGAACTCAAAATGGGCCGGTGGGAGTGAGAAGTGTGATTGTTCCTCCTTACACTGTTCCCAGATCATGTAGTCTTGTTAGACACAGAGCCACTTAGACTTTTGAATCAATACTTAAACTATATCTTACAGGGTGATACCATATCCTCAGAAACTAGTACTTCCAATTTGGCTCTTCAGTTGTGTCTTTACAAACTTTACCAACATTTTATTAAGTCTCAAAAAAAAAAAAAAAAAATCGGTGCAATGGGTGATCTAACCACCGGACCCTAAGGTCATGGGCCTATGTTGCATTTCCTTTTATTGAGGAGTAGATCACCTAGTCCTTAGCAACATTATGTGGGATCTCTTGCTGATAGATCAAATCCTTAATAAAACATTAGATAGTGGTGCAGATTGAGGCCCTGATATTAGGAAAAGCAAACCTGTGTATGGAAAATGTATGTGTTCCTGTGGAAAAGATCCACTGGTCCTTCGAGGATGTTAGAGGTCCAAAGTAACCAACATGCTGATAAATGGCTGCATGGTCCCCTTAAGAAAGAGTACATTATCGAGGGCTCAATATAATTCTCTATTGCTAGCAAGTGTGAAATTCTGTGGTGACACCAGCTAGAGCTGTTTAGGTTTGCGTTCCACCTCTGTTTCTGCCGCCATGACCACATCATTTATGTGCCCATTATGCCCCAGTGGTGGACAAAGATAAAAACTGGCTGACAACAACTGTCTGGGTCATTGGCTATATGCTGTTGTTTAATTCCTCTCCTTTAGTAGATGCTCTCTGGGAGGTGGGTAAATATCTTTACAGTTCTTGTTTAACTTCATGGGTAGATCCATAAACCACTACTTTAGATCTCCTTGTGCTTACATTCCAATCATTTGGGTCTCTGACCAGCCAGCCAAACCACTTTGCCACTGCTCAGAAATATCTATATATTTTAATTTTAGACTTCTTATTTCTCAAAAAAAAAAAAAAGTGAATTGGTGTACTACTTGAAACTCTGATTATTCAGAGAATTTTCCCTCATAACTATGTAAAATGGTACTCATTTGTGAAATGGGCATACATTATTGATGTAAACCTGTATACTGAGTAGACAGATATGAAACCAAGATTGAGCATTTCTGTCCTCTATCATCTGGTCATAGGTCTTTTTCATCTGTGCAAAGGCCTGAATGGATAGAAGGAGGCTGATATAACAGTGTGTTTAGGCTAGTTGCTTACACAGCTTGCTCAAGACCCCTGATCCAGCTACTTGATTCTAGATAAAACTACTTCTGTTATACGGTGGATTGTATGTGGACCTGTTCAAGCTTTTATCTCTGCCAGTCTGACAGGACCCCACTCATGAAAGACAATTCTTCACATGGTTACCTGGTATCCCATAATTAAAGGCTTTTTCTCTTTCAGGACTTGGTAGCACAAAGGTGTTATTTTTCAAAAGATCTATGATTTTCCACTACAGATGGCATGGTCTTCCACAAAAACCAGGCATTAGAAGTCTCCCATTGGAGGTTGGCACAAGCTCTACACAGCATCTTTTCTCATGATTGATACTTCAAAAGTCTTAGGGTCTGCAGAATTATATGGCTAAAGCTGCAAAGCAGCTTGGACCATATTTTAGACCTTCTGTAACACTCCCCCAGTCCTGCAGGATTTTTTGTCACCCAGCGTATCAGGCAGATAAGCTTCCCTATATATAGAACATACAGGTTCCAAAAAACTGATGAAGCACACCTGGTGTTGTGTTTTGTTTTTTGGTTTAGAAACGGCATGATGCAATAATTTACATTTTACTGTGAAGGATATGTCTTTGCATTCTCAAGATCACCAGACATATAAATTTTTATGGATGTGACAGTCTCTTGAATCTTCACCAAGTTTATTTCTTGCCCTTAATAATACATGGGTCTAGGCACCTGGGTAGCTCAGTGGGTTAAGCCTCTGCCTTCAGCTCAGGTCATGATTTCAGGGTCCTGGGATCGAGCCCCTCATGGGGGGTAGGTCTCTGCTCAGCAGGGAGCCTGCTCCCCCCCCGCCTTTCTGCCTATTTCTGATCTCTTTCAGTGTTAAATAAATAAAATCTTAAAAAAAAAAAAGAATGCATGTGTCTTACCAAGTTCTCTGGGCTACTCATCACTTCTTTTTCTTTTTTTTTTCTTTTTTTTTTTTTTAATTTTTTATTTTTTATAAACATATATTTTTATCCCCAGGGGTACAGGTCTGTGAATCACCAGGTTTACATACTTCACAGCACTCACCAAATCACATACCCTCCCCAATGTCCATAATCCCACCCCCTTT